>NC_140693.1:6847500-7185309 GCF_054131305.1 Coturnix japonica | reverse complement strand
AGCCTGTTTTAATTAATTATCAAAACAGAAAGGTAACTTGGTTGCATTGTAAGTATTTTTAAGAGAAGAACCTGCAAGTTACTAAATCTCTCTTTAAACCAACAGAGAAAAAACTAGAGTACATCTGAAAATAGCAGGCAGACGAATTCAAATTCGTACAAGGAAATAATATTTAGCACTTTCTGATCCCTGGAACAAAATATCAGGGGACCAGATGGATTTCCAATCATGTGATGCTCTCAAATCCAGTCTGAATTCTTTCTTCTATGAAAAATCTTACACAAACACGAGGGTTTGGTACAAAGCTGCCTATGTAGTATAGGAGGTCAAAACCAGAAGAGCTGATGGTTCTTTCTGGGACCATAAGCTGAAATAAGTGTTGTGGAAGAAGGGAAAGAGGAAAGACAATGCTATCAGTACAGGAGCTTAGCACATATGAAAAAAAAATATAAATCTCAATTGGGAACATAAAAAAGGAAAGACCAAAGAGACAAGAACTGGATGAGAAAAAAAAAGAAGAAGAAAGGATGCACCTACAGATTTCAAAGTTGGCAAGAATGAATAGAGTTAGTTTGATTTCTTTTTGACAAGACCAAGGGACCTACGATTGGATCATCCATGAATAAAGACAACAGTGGATGTGGCAGAGAACAGCAGATTAAAGAACCTGGGAGCTACAGCAGCTGTGAGAAGTACAGTGCAGAAATCAGTGGAGGGACAGAATGGAGGAGGAAGTGAGATTAAATTTCAATATATAGTTTACATTCAATATTGGACAGCATATCCAATACCACTAATATCACTAGTATGAACTAGTGGAGTTCACTGCTGCAGGAAATCCCGTGTGGGAAAATATTACAAAAGGGGACAGAAAAGTGCCATAATTATCAACAGAGAAAGTTGCTCATTATCATTACCACACCCTCGAAATAATCAGGCCTCATGCTGCAGCATATGAAGCAGAAAGGAGGCAGGTCAGGTGGGCCGGTAGGATTATTTCTTCTTTTCCATGTCTTAGTGTAATTGAATCAGTTGCACTACAGCCTGGTTTTGTTCTCTTAGGAGCCACGAGGAACCAAACACTGTATGAGACAGGATACCTGATCATATGGACCAATGGTCTGATCCAGCATGGCAAATGTTATGATGCTAAGAGGGGTAAAAATCAATCTTCGCAGAAAATCCTGTGTATAAAAGACTTTGAAATTTAGATGCTTCTAAAATCCATGCAGAGTAAAAGACAAACGTGGCTCCTCTAGCCTGTGCTTTTGCAACCTCCCATTCTTATTTGCCATGCCTGAGGAGTTCATGATTAGACTATGAGCTTCATCAAAGGGCAATTTTCAGCTGCCAAATAGATTTGTACAATAAATCCACATGGGACCAGATTAACAAGCAAGAGAGACATCAGAAATCAAAAACCTAGCCGCTGTAATTCCACTGAAAACTTGAAAGGATGATGTGCAATGATATTTAGACTTTTAAAGAGACACTGCCAGAATACTACAGCTAGTTTTCATTAGGAATTTTGCTTTTCTGTCTCACATCCTTCCCAAGAGTTCTTTTCATTAGCAGACTTAAATCCCACTTATATTCAAGGCTGCACCGTTCAGAACTGTTCAGTGGGCTTCAGAAAGAGTAACATTTCATCCAAAGTGCAGCATCTTTTCCATGCAACCATAAATTAATTAATTGCAAATGAATTTTTTGATTCTAACATCTAAGTTGTCTGGGTTTGCAATGTCAGCACCTGGGAATCTTCGATCTAATCCCATCCACAACTCCCAGAAAATGGGTATGACTGAATACTTGCATTTCTGATTCCATGTAGTCTGGCTTTTTATTTCCTAGGGAAATAAAAAAAAAAGCTTCTAGGGAAGCAGCTCGATAACTCTTTCCAATCTGTACCTACTACCACCTTTCTTCCCAAGAGTATGGGAAGACTGGGCTGCAACCAAGCATCTAGAAAGGTTTAGAAGTAGTTGAGGGAGAAAACAAACAAACAAAACAGGTATCAGCTGTTTATGGTATATTGGAAGGGGAAAAAAGAGAAATATCAGCATTCAGAAATGTACAGAATCAAGGTAACATCTGTTTTCCTTTCCTGGGTCCCACAGAATCTGCTGTGTTCCTTGGTTTAACAAATAAACCAGCTGCTAACTAGGAGATGCTCACATCATTTGCAAGTAAAAGGAAAGAAACGCAGGGATTTGTTGGAACAAGCCCTTTAAGACTAAGCCCCAAACAGAAGTGGTAAACATCAGAGCTACAGCAACTGATCGATTATATACAGTAGTGGAAAAGAGTTGAGAGAAAGAGGGGAGCACATGATGGCTCTGCTTTGCTGTTCCAAATACATCCATGTCTAGTGTACCTCCACAGAACTAGATGCTTCCAACTCTGCAAAGTCAGATCTACAATGACCTCATCCCATCATTACTTTCTGTTGTGCTGAAGAAAAAAAAAAAAAACAAAACCTAAAAAACACCACTAACAACAAAACACAAAGCAATTACAAACCACAACAAGGGAGGGAACCTGTTCTCCAGTTACACTGACAGACAGCCCTCGATAATCTATCAACAACAGAGACAAAGGAACTGATTTAAGATGCTATTACTTCCAAAGGGCTCAGATTGTGCTACTCTGTTTATTTAGGAGTTGGAGAAGTCGAGATCCTATTTGATCAGCTTTGAAATTGGTTCCAAAAGGCTGAGAAGTCAGCTGATTTTTCATTTCTCTGTAGTTCAAGGCCATATACATTTCTCCTTTTGTTTATATCAACAAAATCCGAGTTAGGATATAACACTCATTTTTTCTGCCAAGTCCGTGGAGAGTTCTCATCCAAGACTTTGCTCATCTGACTCAATCCAGCCTAAGAGGACCAGAAAATACAGGTTTGTGGCTGCAAGCCACAAGCCCTGGTGCTGTGCTTGCAGACTAAACATTATGTTGCTCTGGCCATCCAAGGAAGATGAATGCTCACCGTCTCCTGGTTGGTTTGCTCTTTCCCATGTGCCTTTGCTCATTTCCTAAATGCCATTAACCTTTATATCGTTGCATTAAGTGAAATCATCAAGACTAAAAGGTACCATTAGAATATCTTGAAAACTGAATCACAATTTACTGAAAAGGATTGGTGGGCACAAAAGGAGCATGAAAATACGGAAAACAGGATGCAAACGTTTGCAATGGGCAACAACTAAAGAAAACACAATGAGCAGAAAACCTTAATTTAATCCTTCACTCCTTAGATTACTACAAGATAACTATTTGTTTTTCTCTTATACTTCTCTTACAATTACAGCTGCTTCCAATTTGAATCACTTTGGACCAGAACTGGAAGCAGAACTATTTAGAAAAAAAAAAAACAAAAAAACATTCTTCTATATTTCTTAGCATCTGCTTTTGAATGACGTGCCCAGGCCTCAGAGGGTTCACTAGATGCACGTTTTAGAGATGATTTTTTGGATAGAAACTTCTGGATGCTTGTGAAACTTACTCATACTTAGGAAAAGTGTAAAACGTGGGAGACAATGGAAACCAGAAATAGGAAAAGCCTCAGATTTCAAAGATGATGTAAACAATTTACTGGAATGCTCATCAGAAAGCCCAGAATAAACTCCATCTCTTTTCATTTCCCTTCTGCAAGTACTTATCAAATACGCTCTGTGGCAAGAACATTGCTGCAACCATTTCTGTTGGTGCCTGAATACTGGCATGAGTCCAAATTAAAATTATTTGCAAGTTTGTGCACTAGGCATCCAATTACAAGAATGATATACAAGAATATCATTGCTTCTGTATGCCAGTAAGACAACGTTATGCGACTGCAAACTCCCTCAAAACAACCCAATTTCTGACTATCGACTGTAATAAACTGCTTATGAATAAGGCATACATAAAAATTCCACAGAAATATAATATGTGATATGCAATAATAAGGAAGATAAAGAAAATCTTTCATTGCCTATAGATAACTATAAAGAAACAGAACTGCAATTTCAGGGACAAATGATGTATTAGTAACAATTTGGTTATTTTGGACAGAAATGGGTCAAACCAGAGCAGTCCACCTCTGAAAGAGTAGCAAGAGGAAAGGCTTTCATCTTGGCATACTGCTTTATTTCTGCCACACTTTCACGGCAATTCACTGGTTCATTACTTGTATAAAATAATTCAGTAAATGCTAGCCAGGTTACAGGGGATGGATAATGGCAGCTCTTCCCATTTATTAGACTCTCATCTCTGCAGTTACTGTATAAGGGGCCAGGATGCAGAGCTTTTCATCCAGTTCTGCTACCCGTTTATCAGCAGCTCCGTCCTTTTATCCCTCAGCATTTAAGTACTTCCATCTCCGAAATACAAACTATTGGCTCTTATCTAACAAGAAAGTTATCTTGGTTTTATGCCAGTATAGCATAGGAAAAACAAAAAGATGCAATTTATTAACCTTCTAAACAGAACGAGACAGACTTCAGCAAGATGGCACATGATTTGTGGAACACACGTTACATGACTAATGTCACATCCTCGCTCACACGAAGATGGCTCACAGAACCTTCAGGGACATTCACTCTCACAATTTATCTGGGGTGAGTTTTGTAGAGATGGGGGCTTCTAATTGTTAGACAGGCCATGACTTTTGACAGTTACTCTGGCCAGGCTCCACCTGCCAATTGCTGCCGTTACATCAGGCACAATTTTACCTCTAATTTCTCCTACTGTAAATGACTGGAGAGAATGCAAGCAAAATCAAATCAAACCAACCAACCAACCAACAAAACAACATCAGTTTTTCCTCACCTCCAGCTTGCTTTACCAGTTCAGTGAATTGAGTAGTTGGACTCAAAAGAAGAAAAACTTTTCCAACATGAAGATGGGTTCTATGGAAGAGCGTTCCTGAAATTCCCCAAATCCTCCTTTCAAAGGTGTTTTGAACAACTATCAACAATTTCTTATGAACGTATGGCCACTCTGCTCGGTGCTGCTCTCCCTGATTCCATCATCTCTGCAAATGGATGGCTTTTCCCTCTCATCAAGTCGGATAATAAAAGTTGGGGCATTCAATTCCCCTCATTCAGAAGCATTAGACTGGACAGAATTAATTTTTTCTCTTGACTCTCCCAAAGACTTTCTTCAAAAAGGGATCCACGTCACCAGTAAAATCTCCTTCAAAGGGTACTGTCAAAATATCTGGAATAATTTAAAAACTCATTTGTTACTCCTTGTTGCGTGTATCCCTTTGAAGCAAGAAGCTGAAGTCTATTTACATCAGTACTTCATCTCCTCTACCAGGCACAACATGTCAAGGAAAATGCCTTTCCAACACCACATGTACTGAGAGAGCACGGAGCTGAGTTTTGAGATTTGCCATGTTTCTACTATATCTGTTTTGGAACGCAAATGTATACATGGCTCAAAATACATCAAACTCGTAGGATGGTGAATACAGTTAGTAATCTGAACATCCCAGTGCAGTACGTTACTACAGGCGTCTTAACTAGTCAGCCAAGAATCAAGAAGAATAAAGTGTAGTACAATAGGATATGGTAAAACAAAGAGCTATGCCAGTTTAAAAATGAATCACACTGAAGAAACTTAGGAGAATATCCATATGCGTCAGTGCAGATTTGATTCTTTTGGGCCAATATTTGCTCCCGATTGTACTGAATAGAGCTTTCTATGGCACAGCCTTATATTCAGTATTCTGCAAACCAAATAAGACAAGATGGCTCAACAAAATCCTGCAAAAGGAGGACAGTAATACAAACCTGGAGGGCAATAGGTCCAGTGAGGGAGTTAATACAGACTGCATTCACACTGGGAGAGAAATGATAGGCAGTTTCTGATTACTTTTTGATTGTGAGATTGTAAACTGGTAGAAGTAGGAAGGAGAATTCCTTGTTGAAATGGACTGCTTTGTTTTAGGCAGCTTTCAAATGGAGACACTGCTGTTCTAAGACTCAATTGGACAATCCAGACAAAATCAAAGAGAGTCTGGATTTTTTTTCCCCTTCTTTTCTTCTTCTTTATGTTGAATAAAACCTTAGATAAGATCAATAGTTTCTTTAGTTTTATGTTTCTCTTCCTTAAGGGTAGATGGCTTATTGCATTTCCACTGATCACACAGACAGGGAGATTCAACAGAGACAAGTCATCTTTTCTTTTGCTCTCATTTCTGCCCTCCCCCCATACCCATTTGAAATCAAATGACTTTTAATCGAGGCTGGGGTCACAACTGTTTCTCATTTACATATCACTAGTAACAAATTCATGCCTTATTTTTCACTCACTAAACTGCTTTAGAAATGAAAGTCACATTTCTATACATGATATGCCACACACCGTGCAATCGAAAAACTTTAGGAACTTCTTTTCTGGGCCTCTCTATCAGACAGGTTACCTCAGCCCTCCTACAACATTGCTCTGTGGTGAGAGGGGGCTTACCTGACAGCCCTGTGTATTTAATATTTAAGCTTCTTACAGTCTCTACAAAGCCTTCCTCTGTTTTTTCCTAAATCCTTTGCAAACTCCCTATCAGATATGTGCAACTTCAAGCACAAGAAGTTTGTATCTCAGTTTACAGTCAGCAAAGCAGCTACATTCACCATTATTTTCACCATTTTCAAGAAGGAAGAAAGTCAAAGATCAGGATCCAGAACTGCTACCAACACCATTAGAAGCCTGACCACCAGCTTACTGAGTGGTGGTGCACTTGGGAGAACGTTGCATAAAACATTTTAGATCTGCTGGCACAACTTATGCAAACTTGGGTTGAAAATACTGAAGGAAGTAGAGAACAAATCATTAGACACTGATATAACCTGATGTCCAACTGCTTTTAGATGTTACTCAGATTATCTAGGAAATGAGTTAAATTCTCCATGGAGATCACTAGGAGTTTTGCCACTGACATTAGTCAAGGTAGAATTTCTCCCCACTGTCTGAAGGAAATTTAAAACCCCACCACAACCTGTGGTACCTATTGCACCCCATCAGCACTTCTCAGAGTAGGGAGCACTAGGTGTAATGCTCAGGGCAGTTATATTCTCTTTCTTTAAACCATCTTCAGATATTTCTTCTGCCTTTTCTATCTAAGAAATGATGTGAGTATAGTAGAGCACTGTTAAAACAGTAGCTGAGTACTTGCTAGCCACATTCTATGGAATGTAAAAGGATTAACATAGAACTTGCAAAGAATAATTTGAACGTCTTATTAATTGTTATTTGTAACAATGGCTTTTTCCTTAAGGGTCTTTTCGGATCCTTAACCACATATTAATGCTGTATAGATAAGGATTGCTCCCTAGTGGGAGAAATAAGGTGGAGCACAGAATCCCTTCCATGGAAAGCAACAGGTTTGGGAAAGGAACTAAAAGAATTCACCAACTGAGCAAGTGGAGAATTATGTACAGCTAAATACAATTACCAGAGCTCAAACCATGTACTTAAAAAGTGCCAAGAGGCTCCTGTCTCTGATGCACTCAGCACAAGTACAGCCCTTCCCACAGTATCTGGAACATCATTTGGTAAGAAATTTAGCTCCATTTAGTTCACAGTTAAAGCTGTGGCTTCAGCTCATAGATGAGCTACCTTTGGCTGTCAGTAACAAACTCCAAGTGCAGAATTCTCAGTGCAGGCTCTTAAGTTTAGCCAAGCAAATGCCCAGATAGACTGCAACAGGAAGTGTACGACTCCTAATATTCATGTTAATTACCTCAGATCTACTGTGAATACCATTATAAAGACACAGTCTGTATCATCTCAAAAACACTCCTTCATTCAGCTCAATATTTTTGGCATTAGACTGGAATTTCTTTTTATTTCACTGTCAAATGAAACCTCGTAGCAAGGAACCTACTTCCCTGGCATGGAAGATTAAAAGTGAAGGATCGTGGAAGGATTTAACTGAGAAGAAACTCAGTAGAATGGCTACACTTATATTATAGAAGGAAGCTGGCAATACCAAACAGCATAAAAACAGCACTCTCTATTCTCCCAAGCTCATTAGACACACATTAGAAGGAGTGTGCCATGTAGTTCTTTGGAAGAGGTACTTACTTTGTAGAGACCATGGCTGCAGCCGCAGTACGTGCTCTCCATGGTGTAGCTCCTCAGCACACCCATTTCTTGCCATACCACCACCCGGGCTGTTGACTCGCGGGACTTTTCTACAAGGAAGCTGCAGCTGTTCATGACAAATGCAGGGGCCACTTTGTCCAGGATTTTAGGAAGAGTCTATAAGAAAGTATCAGCAATGAGAAAATGAATCAAACAGATGTACATGCATTTATATCACAAATACATCTACAAGAGGCCTATGCTGTTTAAAGCGCGTATCACCAAAGCTACCTGTAGAAACTGTCACTGTGATAGTTCCAGTTAGTGCCAAACTGGTCTCATCTTCATCCCAAGTGAAATCTTCATATTCTAATGTTTTGTTGTGTTTGTTTGTTTTTTTGTCCCCAGTCACAGACAAAAATGCTGTAAGTACATTTGGTACATCCCATCCAAAATGATGTCTTTGCACATCCTATAGTTTTGGACTGCTGAAGTCACTTATGAAGCTTTATTTTTTAAGCTGCTTCAACATTAACTACATTTTCCTGTTCTGCCTAGAGGGCTGCAGTCATAGCTCAGCACACAATGTTTCCATTCTTTCCTTTCCAGCTCCTCCTCACAATTTGACAAGGGATTCAGCTATAGGAGGAATTTTGTTTGAACACAGCACACAGCAAAGAAGGGGAATGCATAATCCCACTGAAGGTCACAGATAATTATAGGAAAATAGAGCTTAGCATTTAACTATCTTGCATTGTGAAATAAACCAAACTATTCTCATCTGGGATCAAATGGTACATTGAATGCACTCTGTATAGAAAGCGGCAATAAAGAGTAAATATGAAAATTCAGTAAAATTACCTCTTAGCTCTGAGTGATTTTCTTATTCTAGAAATCATTTTTCTCAACAGCAGCCTATAAACACTGCTAATACACAGCGCTATCAAATATTTCTATCAGTGTGGATGCAACACTTCTTCATGCTAACTGTAAAAGTATATACTAGATACCTTAACACTAGGTGTACTCGGTGTAGAAATTGGGCATTTACATACAAAAGCACATATGTGCATATAAACCTTTGTGCTTGCATCCCAGTACATGCCCAAAGACCATCCAGTGAAGAGCTTGTAAAATAAGAACGTTCATTATTTCTTTGATGACAGCTTTCTTAAACTTCTGAATGGAATGGAATCATACAGAAGGAGTTTCTGCTCATTGCTAATGGCATTGACCCTCAAATTTCATTCAGTTTGGGCAGTGAAAGCCAACCAGCTAATTTCACTTTCCAATAACAATCAGTGAAACTGATTGATTCTAAGCAATTCTAGTTCCACTCTGTTGAGCTTTACATCACAGTTCTGTACAGGACTGCTTGGTTTCATCAAAATTGAGAAAATAACATTTAATAGCTGGTCTTCTCTTAAAGGATGACTGACGCAGAAGATAAAATCTTTGGCCTAAACTGTTCTGCAATATCCACTGCAAACATCATAATCATACATACCTCTGTAATAAGAAAGTAAATGTTATTTTCAGCATATCCAATCTATAGCTATGAATGGACCCTACCAGTTCTGTAAGGTACAGACATAAAGATCTATAAGGTCCATTCATCAGCAGAAAAAAACCTTGTGAACAGATAACTGGAACAAAGTGAGAGATTACATTTCAAACCTGAGACCAGCATGAGCCTAACTCTTAAGTCAAGATCTACAGTGTGCTATTAAGAACTACAGCATTCCTTTTCCTGGGAGAATACCGAACAGAGGAATCTTTAAAATTGATTACTTGCTCTGAACTAAACATCCACTGCTTCTGAATTGCCCTCAAAGTACAATTTGCTGCAAAATATTATGATTCCGAGCAACACATCCAGGTTTTCCTGGAGCTGGGTTAAAAATAAAGCACAGTCACCCAAACAATTATAATCCTGAACACAATCATGAGATCCAGCTAAACTGCGTGTGAAGGTTCAGATAGTTTTCATTCTGTCCTTATCTGAAACAGCACACAGATTTTTGTAAATATATGCTATGAAGTACCATAATCAGATCTCTAATCCAGTTTAGTTTTTAAAACAATTGAAATTATATGCATAATCAGTCTTCTATATTTGATTAAATAAAAACGCTGGCAGGTAACAGTAATGTCTCTGTAGTCAGGACTCATTTAGAAGCATTATCAAATCTGAATTTAATATTCCTTTCATTTTACCAGCTTTCACTGGATTTCACACTAATAGTTCTTTCCCCTCTGCTTTTCTCATTAATTACCTTTCAATTGTATTTCTGGGAGGGTGAAAACGCATCTTTTCAAAGGATTCTTTTATGACAACACATTACTTTAACCATGCTCCCTGTCTCTCATACAGCTGGATTTAGCATGCACAAAAACGGGGGTGCTGCCCATGTCCATAAACCTCCGTTCCCATTTGGTCAGAATGGAATTAGGATTCTTTACTGAGGTCCCTTCAGAGATTACTGTCAAAGGGGCCTGGAATGGTGATTAAAAGGAGAAATCCTGAAGTTGGGTTTTCCAATGTCAATGCTACGCATGTCATCTGAGGCCAAGTATTAGGAAGTAACAATGCCTCTTTCTCCCACGAATCAAGGGCTACAGCAAAGGCTGTTCAAAAATCACAATTTTCTTGAGGTATTTTGCTCATGTTTTTGGGAAGTAAATACATGGAGAGCAGGATCGTCCCCAATTACTCATGGGAGGAAGGAGAGAAACTTCCCATATTTTGCAATCACAAAGCCTTTCATCTAGGCCACTGCAGATTCTTGGACACCCTTGGAGGCTTGCTCTTGGTTTCTTCATTGCAGATTCAAGACAGGCACCAGATGCTGAAAGCAGCATTTGAATTCTGTTTGTGTAACAGTGAACTATCCTCAGCCTTTTCAAGCCCACTGATTTCAAATACAACAAGCGATGTTCTGACTGTAAGCACCCTTCCTGCTTTTCCTTGTGAAACAAGTGTTTCCACGGGGACTTCTCGTGAGTTGAGGGTGAGAGAAGCACATGTATACTTGGAACTTATAAAACACAAAAATACAACATTTCTATTAGTCAGCGGCAGTGACAACAAAACAGCATCTTAATGAAATGAATTAGAGATCCACCTATTGACAATATTCTCGCAGATATCTGGTGCATGAAGATAGTAGGAATCATTTAAACCTTTCTGGATCTCTACTCCTCTGCTGCAAGACAAGTTTGCACCTACCAACAGAACTTGTGATCTGACCTCATCTTAAAGAGGGATGTAGGTGCACATATATGCCAACAACTGTAGAAAGGAACAAAGCAGACCTACCCTGTAGCCAACATCTTCTGTGATAACTGCTGTGTCGACCACGCAACCTGCTTGCCACAAGGTCTCTTTGATACTGCAACCATAGAGGAACACATTCTTTTTCTGGGAGTGTCCATGGTAGTCACAGAACACCTAGGGAGGAAAGAAAGGCAAAATCTGTAATACTGAAGTAAGCTTTGTGGTTCTTCACAACAGACACTATAAATACTAGAGGATTGTATGTGAGGAATTACACCTTTGTCAGTGCTCTTCAGACAAACTCAGAGCAGAGCTCTGGGCCAAGCCTATAATCAGTGTCAAACTTTGTTAGTCAGCCGTACCTCGTTTTACCTATTGGAACTGACATGATCTCATGAATCCAGTGTCAACACCGGTGCATTTCTGTCCACAGCAGAAATAAACATGACATCTGTGCAAGATTCCATGCCAACCGAGGAACCTGAGAGTTCATGGTAACTTATGATACAACGGAGCAATTTGTTGGGCTCCTCTGACTTCTCAACTCTAGCATTAGCCTCAGGAGATTTTAAAACTGCACCTTTTGCCAGCAATTAATCACCTTGGCTTCTTTAAACACAAAAACTGTGCTACACAATGTTTAGGAAAATGTAATTGTGCAGTTGTGTAAAAATGTATTGTATGTGGTCAGATACTTACATGAATTCCTGGACATAAAGCACGGGACATTATCTTTGTCAGACAAATAATCTGATTCCACACAACGTAATGTATCTATTTAATCCATCTCTCATGTCAGCTATCATATAAACTAGGTAGAAGGTACATTCCAGGTTTTAATGGAAGTTTTGATTGCCTTCATAGGCACATATCAACTTTGATAAAAATGAAAATCACGATTTAATGACCCAAGAGGAAAATATTGACCCAAGTGTTAAATAATAATCAATCTCATTGCCCTCCGGAATATGAAGTCAATATAGACACTGCTGTTACATATATTCTCCATGTCTTTATCAGAAACATTCAGAAATCCAGCAGTGAAAAGACAAGGATTTCTAAAGAGAAGAAATTGGTTTGTTTTAAGGCAATATTCATTGCCGATTAGAAAGGAACATCGTGATATCATTTAAATAGTTTTCTGAGGCATCTATCAGAGACAAAGGGACAGGTGTCATAAGGTAGGGAAGCACTGTGGATCAATTAAAAAGATGAGGAAGAAAGATACATATTCTTATATAAACATAGACAGGAGGAGAGAAACAGATGGAATAGATCAACTTCTTCCACCAACTGATAAGGCAAGTTTTACCCTAGTATGCTTGTTTAGTAGTTATACAGTAACTCAGTTTAGCTGCAGCCAGTCAGGAAGTTTAATTACCTAAGGAACTGAGCATTTAAATTCCTCCAGCTGCTCTGACAAGCTGCACGTTGATTGGAGATGCTAAGACACTCACACGCAGATTCATCCCACAAGTCCTAGTTAACAGGACTGCTATAGCCACAGAACATCCTGAGTTGGACAGGACCTGTAAAAGGATCACCCAGTCCAACACATGGGGCTTATGCAGTCCTACACTTCAAGCAACTGCCTGAAAAACAGGGAATTATCCCATAAAGCCCCCTTCTAAACAGCTGCATTTATTGGTTCTTTTAATGACAGGCATTTTTCCAGTTAGCGTTCCATCTATGCTTCCAGCAATACAGTCATAGATTAGTTTAACCACAGGTACCAACTAGAATTTACTCCTATGAATATCAAAGAAGGTTTTATAGCTGTGGTTCTATTTTGAGGCAGAGATCCCAGCTCAACCAGGTATCAATTACCTGCCAATTTACAGAATTACTAACATGCAAGATGCATATATTATTACCTAAAAGATTACTTATCAGAAACCACACAGGGATGATCAGCTGCTCAGATAGCTGTGCTGCCTGATAAGCAGGAGGTCCATAATTCTGCATCTCAAGAGTGAATCCTTAAGTGACAAGTCTGGAACAAGCCTTCCATATTAGTAAAGCATTGTAAAAGCCAGGCTCTGTAACACCACTATTTCATGCCATGGGATGAATCCATGACTGCCACCCACCTCCACAGCAGAGAAGTCAACACTACTGGAAATGTTTCCATTCCATTTGTGTATCATATATACCTACATTTTAATTAATTTTACTGAGCACTGCAGTTATTCTCAATGTTTATGACAAATCGTTTTGTTTTTGTTTTTACAATGCATTCTTCTGCTCTATTTTTATTCTACAGAGTAGCTCAAGCCTCACCACTCAGCCAAGACAAAACTGTATTTTATAGTTGCAGCACCCAATGAAGAACTTTCCTTGGGTTAAGCCTGGGCAACCACAAGGTAAACTTGAGACCTACCCACCCCTTTTTTCTCTCTATCCTTCTTGTACAGCTGTGACACCAACACACAGTCAAATTCCAAGTCTGGTGTTCACTGGGGTATGACTCAAGACACACATGCAAATTTTTATCTATTTAAAGTAATGTGCCAGCACTGAGCACCACAAAGGTAAGGACTGCTTTCAAACTCAAAAACAATCCCCCTCATGACTCACAGAATCAGGAAGCTTTTAAAACAAAGGAAAAGCAAGACAGAAAATGGATGCAAATACTCTTTTTTTTCCTTAGTAGCTTCGTGAGAGGACCCAATCTCAGACTGCTGAGGTAGACACGTTTAGGATGCTTTGCTCACAAAAAGCTATGTACTTGCAGTCAGATTCTGTTTCCAACCTTGATAGAATATCTCAAAAAGCAAACACCGCTTTGTGTCTCCTGGTCCCTAACAGCATCTTCCTGTCCCCTCCAAAAGTAACTTGCTCTTTGCTGCAGCTTGATCCCTCTGTAAGAGCTACACTTTTCCTGTTGCATCCTGCAAGTGCACTGTCAACTGTAATTCACAAACTGCACATTTCCTCACCACGAATGCTCAAGGGGAAAAAGCAACATCTCTTTCCCCTTCAGTCCTAGCTGCTCCCAAGCTTAGCTCTCTGATACTCCCGCTGCTCTCAGTTGAAAAGAAACCACCCTCAGTGGAGAGTTGCAATACTACAGCGTATCCAGCCCCTTCTTTTACTAGGGTTTCCAAAACCAACAAGAGAAGCAAAAATAAATAAACAAATAAAGCACTTAGATGGCTGTTTTCTATGGCTGAAGTTACCAATTAAAATGGGTTTGGTTTGAAAGGCCGCTAACTTTAAAGTTATTTCCTTTTCACTTTCAAGAAGCTTTCCTTTCCTTTGAAGAAACTGCTTGTGCATCCCCAAGATAAATTAAACTAATTCACTCCACAGAAATCATTTGGCTATCAGTGAAATTGCCTTCATGGCATCTTGGCAGTGAGTGCAGGGCAGAAGAAATCCAGCTTCTTCTGGAGTTGGGAAAAGACATTTGCGAGCATGTATAAACCAAAATCAATGTACTCTTCAAAGGCAAAGAAAAAATCAGTTTACCACGTCTGACATACTGCCTGTGAGTGAGAGACATGATACGATCAATAGTCTTACTTCACTCAGCAAGATGAAAACTTCCACTGGGCGCATGTTCAACTTCATGCATCTGGATGTGACAGGGATGGTTATGATAAATTTAAATTAAAAAGGCCCAATACGATTAGCACAATAAAACAAAACTGATCAGATGTAGCTCAAAACCCAAAGAAAATGTAGGTGGAATAAACTCTCAGATACAAGCTGAACTTCCAGTAGATTCCTTGGAGTGCAGAGCTCGATGTCAGGGCTGTCATTTAGGCCAAAAATAGCATATTTCCACAAATATTCACTTAAAGAAACTCACAGACATTTTCACCTTGTCTGAGGATTTTCTCATCAAGACCAGAGTGAACAGTGCATCTTAGGACATTTCCTGCCTAACTGGGGCTATAAGAAGCCAACTTGCTGTTCCATCCACTTCCATTCTGTTCATCAACATTTGAAACCATCAGTGTTTTTTTTTTATCCTGAGGTCTCAGAACTATTCATTCTGTTGGGCATCAAGACCGAACAGATGGGGACAGATCCCAGACATATGCCAGTAGTATCACCCCTCATGAACTTCCGGTAGTTCCCCCAAAAAGTCATTTTCTTCTCACTGAAGCAGCAGAAAAGTTCAACCATTTTGAAAGCTAACTTGTGTTTCTCTGATTGCACAGATTGCTCCAGTTTGGGCTTTTGCATGATCCATTCAGACTATGTCTTCACAGAATTTCTCCTGTCATTGCCAGAAAGATAACAATAACTTACTAACAATATCTAGTTTAGCTGAAGTACTTTGAGGATACTAAGGAGCTGTAAGGAATTTGTATTCACTCTGCAGGTGCACGAAGACTCTGAAGTTTGGAGTTGGTTAGAAGATTCAGTAGATAACCCAAGACTTTCAAAAACACCCCACAATGATGAAAGTATAGCGGTATAGTATGCTTTCCACATCTCTAACCATAAAACAGGGCTGTTGACACAACTGCAATAATCCATCTGCGTGCAATAACCCATAGAAGATACAGGGAGTTACTCACCACAGGGGCCCGGTTGATGCTGCGCAGATAATACAGAAGACCTTTGGTGTGGTAAATTGTTGGATGGAGCTGAGAACTGGGAGTCAGCCACTGCCTGTTCAGATCATCTCCACTCAAGGAACAACGGTGGCTGAAATCACAAAGCAACACATCACAAACAAAAGTTGATTCCAAAGAGTTCCTGATTCTGGCAAGACCTGGCACAAAGATGGGGAATGCCAATTAAAACACAGATCAAAGACTTTTAACACTGGGTTGGAATGAATCAACAGTCGGTACATTTCAGAGGTGCGTACCACCATGCAGATTTTATCATCCCCTTTCCTTCCAGAATTCAGACAGTTACAGCCCTGAAAATAAATGCAGATTTTCCTTTACTTAAGTACATACACAATCAGGACCACTTACAAACAAAATTACCTTCGGAAACGCTCTAAATTCTGCGCTATCTACAAAACTCACCCAGCTTACGTGCACAGCAAAGGCTTCTCAAAACCTCCACAGCAAATAAGTACATCCAACTCCTACTCATTCTAATTGAAGACAGGTGCTTGAATCTCTTCGACCAGCCTGAAATATGTATGCACTTAAATGAGATGAGCTGGATATCTCATTTAAGCTCCTCCGCTCATGAGAAATGTAGCTATCTGAAGCACATCAAGAAGATCTTGATGCATGCTACATCATTATGTGGAACAATTACCTAGATTCACTGCAAAGACTGGATAAAAAGCTAAATAAGGATCCTAGATTTGCACTGAGAAAGTGTTTTCATTAGTTGGATTGAAAATATTCTGCTCCTGACTCAGTGATCAGTGAAAAAATCTGCAGGATATTTGATTGTAAGGAGCAGCACATCATTGTACAATTTTGCAGAATCTGACTAATTTCCCTCATTAGTGATTGTGTGCACTGCAGAGCCTAATTATTGTAAGTACTGGACAAATTTCTAGCTACAGAGTTACATCCAGCTTTGCTGTTCCAGCCTCCTAGTCACAGAATAAGTACAGATGTATTCCTGGGGACACAATCTGGCGGTCTGAAGATAGAATCTCGCATTGCAACTGGGGTGCATTGCATCCAGCGTTATCAGTGAGCCTTGCAAATAATGCTTGCAGAAAAAAGGTCTTAAGGCTGGAATACTTCAAAAAATACTAGATACAATGGAGAACTGGTTAAGAAAGGAAAACAAAGAAACAATAAAATCCACTAAAAATGTCATACGTTTCTAATGGAGAAAAACAAGGTCTCTGATGCCATCTTGGAGTTTCTGGCAACATCACAAGACTCATTCTGACTTTACTCTAGTTTCAGTGTTACCTGAATTCCCTTTTTTCCTCATAACCCACAGCTGCTACATTGCTCATTCTGAAAGCTGAAAAATATTGCCAGTAACAAAAGCATGAGAAGTCACTGAATGCTTCTACCAAATATTCTATGTAAAAACATGACCGTTTCTGTTATGTTTCTTAATAGCCCTTCAGGCAAAGTTACCTGCAGGCTCACCTTTCCTGACCTGCAAGAGAACAGATGCTCAGCTGAGATTTACAAGTGTATTTCTGCCAAGAACTTGTGTGCATACGCAGTTTCCTTCCAGCAGGCGTAACTCCATTCTAAAAGTCACTAAACAAAAAGCCAGTTTGTAAATATATATATAAATTATTCTTCTTTCTGAACACAAGAAGAAATTAGATGTTCTCTTAGAAAAGGAGGCAAGAAAAACTAATCGATCCTGTTGCATTGCAGTGTTTCTCATTGCAGCATTAGATTCTGCTATGGACTGTGGTCTGGAATGTAGGGCTGGTTCACAAGCACATCTTGTACACAGCATGCTGACATGTTCATAGGTCACAGTACCCTCACTCTTCAGTCTTTACTCTGCCCATGTTGCAATTTACCAATTCCATCATTCTGATACAAAAGGAGGTTCTTCCTAGAGGAGACTCTATGACAGTTCAATTGCCCCATGACATTCACAGGCTAATTTATAATGGAAGGAAGGTAAAATCTCACCAAGAAGGCAAGAACTGGGAGGCAGAGTTCAGTTTTGTCCTCCAGTGATTAGTATCTTCGCTCATTCGAATGACCTTTAGATATTAGCCCTCTGCCTGGCAGCCTGTAGCCATAGCTCTGAAGGAGATGCAGAACTTTAATTAAATTATGAGACACTGATTTTTCCAACCTCGCTCACTCCCTCTGACCATACTGTTATAGGCTGTTTATTTTTGGAGATCCCCACCAGCTCTGTTCCCTTGCTCCTTTCCTCCTTCTCTTCCTCTCCTAATAGCGATGACATTCGCAGATAATGGTTTTGTCCGTTATGCTCTGCATCCAAGGGTGAAGGTAAAATATTAAGCTGATCTCAAGTGCTGATAGCAAATAAAGAGACTGGAAAGCTGAGACTGGCTTTCTACATTTGGCAAGATTTAATGAAATTCACTTCTCAAACCAAAGGCATTTCTCACAACGTAGTTCCAAGCTACTGTATTTGCTTTAAGTGCTTTATGTCTTCTCTCCTTTGCAGCATTAGTGAGACTACGTGACAGCCTGGATGGGACTCCCAGCAGCTCAAACCAAGTGATGAAAATGTTTGCCACAAGGAATTCCAATAGAGTAAAGGAAACCCCACCTCTACCTCTAAACAGATTACCCGTAATTAAATTGTATTTCTCTTGCTCACAAGTCTGATGCTTTGGATTGAACTTCTGTTATAGCTCTACCTCCTTTTCTACCTTTAAACAGTTCTTTGATGGGGGTCAGCATGTGGGACAGCTGTTAGCTGCCTCCTGGGGTACTGCTTGACTACCAGAGCACAGAAAAAAGGAAACTATTTGCTCCTTTGTTCTACATAAGAACTGAAGTGGCTCCATTAAACGTTCGGCCACAACCTTTGAGATACACGATCCATTAGTGCTACTGTAGAAAGGATCAGTTCCACAATTTGAAGTAGTTTGTGTAAATATCACACATCTCTCCCACCAATCAAGACCAAACACTTTTGACCTTCTCCTCCAAGCAGACTCTGGGGCTGTAACGTTTCTGTAAGTAGTTCTAGAATAACTCAGGAAAAGCCACAGAGCTGGTAGAAGATGGGACCCTCAAAGCATAACTAAGGTGTTCTAAAAACGTACGTAGCCAGAAAACACTGCCACAGTGATCCACAGCAAAGCACCCAGCACTCACAACTGTCTGAGGAAAGAAACGCTTGGGTTGTCTGCCTTTCAGATATACTAGTGCCATGCAGCCCTGGAAAATGAACAGAAAGTAGTCAAGCCCACACCCTGAAGCAAAGATTTGATGGAACACGCTCAGCTCTCCTGTGACTGGCTGTGAGCAAAGAAAACTCAACCACAGGTGAATTTGTTGATGACTGTTGGTTTCAAATATCAGTACACATCATCAGTAATACTCCTGCACCTCTGCAAGCCGCACCTCTAAAGATGTATAAAGGCAGGTAGTCATTCTGAACTGCAAATGGGAGAACTACTCTAAAAAAGCCAGATCCTTAAAATCTCAAATTGATACACCACAGTCATAAAGATGAGGTTGAGTTTTCTCTTCTGAATACACAGGCAGTAAATGCACTTCTAAGAGAAGCATTAGACCTTGCTCTGAAGGCAGGGACACCTCACAGAGAGTTAATGAGAAAGAGGTTAAGTTGCTAAAGCACGGACCTATTCAGTTAAAAACAGAATGATATTTTAAGTCTGTTTGCAATTTTAAGACCTTGCTTTTAATCTTGTACCTCGAAGTCTGACATCAAGTTTTAATGAAGATTCATCCTCTTTTTTTCTCTCACCCTTAGGTCTGCTTGGTTTAAGAGCAAAGCAAAAGATCCCTGAGCGCCTCAGCTTCCAACTGTACTGAATTCTGAAATGTCTTTGGACTGGGAGACATGAACTAGTCCTAACCCAAGGCTGATATTGTCAACAGAACCCTTCAGTTGGCTGCTGTAAGACTGGTTCGATGCCCTGCATGGAAAGAAAAATGAGAGGGGAAAAAGAGAGAAGGGAACACATGGGGAGGAGAGGGGAAAAAAGAAAACAAACACCAAAAAACAAAACAAACCAAAACAAAAAAAAAACACTAAAACAAAAGGGAAAAGGAAATATGAAATAAAGACATGGGGGGGATAAATGTAATGCACAAGATATTAGACCAGGAAGAAAGCGAGAAGTGGAAAGAGAGGAAAGTCACTTTTTAAAGAAAAGATGTTGCTGTGCTTGGAAGATAAAATGATTCAAAATCTCCTGTCCATTACAGATAAATGGAAAGACAGGGCCCATCATATCAAATGAATGATGTCAGGACTGATAATAACAGCACCTGGGGCACAGTGAACTATGAAATCTAAAGGGATGCATTGTGTTTGATATGTAGAGAGCAACATCACCATTCACTGTGCATCTTAAAAGCAGACAGCAGTACCAGCACAGGATAAGAATATCTATAAAGGAAAGTAGGCACAAGTAAACATCAGGATGCCGTTGAACAGCATGTGGCAGCCTCAGACAGACACAGCATGCTGGACTTATAAATAACTACTGCTTACCCAGGATGGAAGCAAGAGGAATATTTGCATTAAGGTGTTTTGGTCTTGCAATTAAGAAAGCTCAGATCAACCTGAGATGTGAGTACATGTGGAGAGGGCAGGTGGAATCGTGAATTTTCTTGATTGTTAACCTTTTCAGAGAACAAGGCAGTGATGTTGGAAAGCAGCAGAACCAGTAAAGCCCTCCCTCATAATTAAAAGGAAGATGTGACAGAAATAGAATTATTTTTTTACAGCCTGAAGTCCATGCGCTGGAACTGACTACATTCACCATACATTTATTCCATGGAGATGCTCATCCAATGCCATCTAGTCGTTGCATTACAGCATTGCCCTGCGATGTCTATGGTCATTCTAGAAACAGGAAGCCCCCACAACAACAGCAATATTGGAGGCTTTAAACTGTGTGCAATCCAATGAAACACCAGCTTATGGCAACTAACAGTCTTCCATTTTCTGAAATATCTGCCTTAATTGCATTAGAGAAATGTTGAAGTACTGAGTACTGCTTCGTAGAGCTCTTCATATAATCCATTTCATTTTATAGCAGATAAATATACAGATAAGCACTACAGGACTCTACAGCTGGAATCAAAGATGGGGAAAAAGAGGGCAAGGTGTTTTCCTACTGTGCTCTGGGCTGCATCATTAATTTCATAGTGAAACTTCTTTCCCATCATTTAAGTGAGCTGCTTAAAGTTCCCTCTGGGATACCTCACTTGGGCATCTTGGCAAGCCACGGGGTTTCACTGAAGAAATGTGATCCCTTCCCCATTTACTTCAAGAAACAAAGGGGGCAATGTTCTTTCTTTGTTCAGGGATTGAAGTTACCAGATTTTCATTTGTTCACAGTGAAATATAGGTGAATATCTGCAAGGCATATATACAGGCACCAATGACCAAAGCAGTTTCCATCCACATTACTGCAGCTAACAATTCACTACTGATCATAGCTTATCTCTTAGATGACACTCGTACTATCTGGCTGCCAACCAACTGAACAAGGCCACTGGAAAGATCCTGACCACTTTAGACCACTGCTGCTCAAAGACTTTTCCATTTCAGCACAGATTAATGAATCCATGATGTGTTGTACTTCCTCTTGAGCAAATGGTGTTCTAAAGCACCACTCCATCAGCTTCTTCTTGCCTACCCACATCAGAGCATTGATGCTAATTAGCATAACGAGCCTTCAGAGTTTCACCTTCTACATCTGACTGATTTTTTTTACAGTGGACAATTCTTCCTTCCCAAGATAAATGATTTAGTCTGTGCTTTCTCCTTTTGGTCCGTGTAACTGTGTCTCTGTCTTTGTTCTGATAGGAGAGTTCCTTTTCTCTCAGCGGACACATTTCATTAAGCCGCACTTTGTCACAAACCAGTTAGACACAGAATGAGATCTGCATCATTCCCAGCTAACACTGTCAATGTCATAATCAAATGAGACAAGAAGTTCACATGACCTACTGAAAAGGTGAGTTAACAGCCTTATCACAGCTAAACTACCTCCTCAGTTCCACATGAAAGGACGCTCATCAGATTTCTACTATTTTAGCTGCAACAACAGTAACTATCAAATATGAGAACAAATTCACCTGCAGTTGGTGACACTTTGCACTGTCATTTATGAGGAAAATGCAAGTTATGATGATCTGTACTGTTTTGTGGAGGAGTAAATAAGGATTCAGGAAGCACCTAAAAACTGAAAGTTTCTTGACACCTACCATGAGATTGAGTCATCTTTAGACCCTTTTTGCAACAACTTCAAATACTTTCTCACTGGTAAGAAAGCCCAAAACAGAATTTTTAGTCACTAGTTCTGACTGGAAAAAGTAATTTTCAACTCAAGATTTTTCTTTTAACAAGTACCTGCTTCCTGCTGGAAATCATAGCTTTTCCTCAGCTCATTCTCTTCAAAACTTGGAGTTTTCCATCAAAACTTCAAATTGGCCAGTTCAGAATGTTAAACTGTTTAAGAGATGCCCTCAGCATATGGCAGAATATGTGCACTTAAGGATTCTAAGGTACTCATTCTTCTCTGCCAAAGCGCCTCTTTGTCTGGGCCACGTGTCCTACAACACAACTTAAAGCGCTGACAACACTAATTCAGTAAGATGCACAAATTAAGATGCAGCAGGGGAGGCAGGTGAAGCCAGGACAACGGGACAGCCAAGCAACTCCCAAATGGCACTGCAATGACATTTCCAAATGGAAATGATGTTTTTAAATGGGAAGATTTGGCTCCAATTTTGACTATTACTCATTGAAAAGCTTAAGTTTACCATGGGGAGAAAACAGTTCTTTAAGACAGCCTCATCCTCCTACAAACTCTTTCAGCAGATCCTAATTTTGCAGGCACAAATATTGAAAAGTGAAGACACTCATGCAACAAGGTAGCAAATCAGTGAAAAATTAAGACCAGAACCAGAGGTTTCAAGACAAAGGACTGAATAACTAACATTTTACTTTTGAAGTAATGTCCTTCAGCCTGCTTCTAAGTCTTGCATTGTTCACTTTCTTAATTTAAATATGGTTTACATTCATATACCTGAAGAAAGGTTCTTAACTGACTTAAGCTAATTGCTCACATATGGATTGCATTAATTGAGTTGATTTAAATATCGGGTAGTTATATCAGTGCAATCTCCATATACAAATGAACACTAAGAAATACATTGTCCAGATGACTGTTCTAAAATTTAAACCCAACTAAGTGACACATAAGAGCAAAGTGTGGCATCATAGATCAATAATAAGAACTACAAGCAGAGCCTTGCGTAGAGGCCAAGAATAAAAAATAAATAGAATGTGCAGAGATACCTTCAGATCTGTTCAATTTTCCTAGGATCCTTATGCAGCCCCATATTCCAGTAGGTAGCACTCATTCCTACAGGCAAGAGCGAACTGAAGATGTTAATTAGAATGGGAGGAAAAGACCTCAGAACAGATGCTACGAATCAGAAATATTCTGCTAATAAGTTATAGAATAATTGGAGTAATCCAAAAACATTGTCAGTGAGTGCTGAAGAACCGTTGCACTTTTGTTTTAGTAATGAGAGTAATGAAACAAACACTGCACAAGGACTGTGGTCCAAGATATTATGATACAGTTCCCTTCTGGACCATCACTAACATCATCCTGGTCTAATCATGTTCAGCATCATCTAAAAGGTTTTGTCCAGCTTGTAACATCCCGCTTCCTGCTAGTCATTGATCAGGACATTGTGCGCCTACCTCAGAAGACAAACCAATTTTGGAAACCTAGAGTCCCTTTTCAGTTTGGGGCCTGCAAAGATCTGTGTATCAGACTTGTTTCAGCAAACTGACAGCAGCACGAGCAGAGATCTCAGTACATGAGACTGTGATGTGATTTATGCTGGAACTGACTGCAGGTTGACATATATGAAGACATACTATACTTCCTCCGTCAGTAAATTAGAGTACTGACAAAGCACCATTACCAGAAATATGCTGAGCGGTAGCTTATGAAATAACACAAACCCAAGAACACAGTTTGTCAACCACCCTCTCCATGGCAGGCACAGTTAAAGAAAGTAACACTAGACTTTGCTAATCACTCACATTGGAGGAGCTTTCCCTTCTTTCTTCCTACTTTTCTCCCTTTCTTTTTACAGTCACGCCTTAAAACCAATATGATTGTGATCATATTGCTACTGATGCCTACAGCTCCACTGGAAATGCCCGCTATAACAGGATATATACACTGTTGTGTGACGATGCCTACTAACTTCACAGGCTACTTGCATGACAAATACAATCTCCCCGCAATGAAGTAATAATTCCTCACAGGTTACTCAGCAATCATATACATGAATGCAAGCTTTTCCCCTTTCTGAACACAGAATTTCCAGCTCTGCCTGCCTAGTCCACTGAACAGTCACGAATTCCTATGAAACAATTTGATTTCTTTGCAATAAGTGTTCCTTTCTGTAGAGATAAGCAATAGTTACAGATCAGGTCTGTTTGCAATACAGTTTCCATGTCAAAATAGGAAAAAAAGCCAGAGCAAAACACTGAAAAAACAACAAAAGACTTATTTTCAAGTTATGCATTCCACCTGACTCTGAAGGGAAATGCATGTCTTCTATTGAACTAGACACGCATTCCATGCATCCTCAGAGATCAGGCAACCGCTGCTCTACCATCACTAGAAAAGCATCTGAGGGACTGATCTGTCACTGAGCAGAGTGAGCAGGCACAGATAAGTAAATCAGTTTGGGGTTATATCTGCAGATGCACTAAGTTGTTTTATTTACTTTCCCCCTATGCTTATGCACTACATGACTTCAAAGCTCAACTGAATGCTAATTCTGATACGAAAAGATGCACTAAAACAAATTGCACTTACGTAACTGCTCATCCAAGCACAGTGTCTCTGGGCACTGCACAATAGTAAAGTTAAACGAAGCATTCAATACCCACTTATTAAAATAAAGTATTCACTGGAGAAACCTGATGGGCTTGTAAATGTCTGCAAAACATTCAGGAAAAAAAAAAAATAAATAAAATATCCATATAAAATGCAGTAACTGATAAAATCGCTATAAAACAAAACAAAACAGACCCAATTCTCCAGGGAAACTCACATAATGGTGAGATTGGGCCAAGTGTTTAAGAGATGCCACGCAAGTGGTAAGTAAAGCTGGCACAGAAAAGTGAGGGCGCATAGAGAAAAATGAAGACTCCTAAGAAAAAGGATTTGAATTTGAGGGGAGATCTGCCTTAGAAACCAGGGCAAACACATTAAGTGCAGCAGTTTTGCTGGAAGATTCTAGTGGAAAAAAACAAAAGTCAAAGAAAAACTAGGACAGTAGATAGGAACAAATGTAAGCGGTTCTTATATACTTATGTGAGCAGAAATCTAAGCTGTTTTTTTTTTTCCATAGCAATTGGCAAATTTTAATTGGGGGCTCGTACGATCAAAAAAAAATCCCTCTTGAAACAGATTTGTAAAGTGAAGTTACTTGAATTCTGAAATAAATGACCTGATTTTTCAAAATATGGAGCTACTCATCACTGCCTATTGAAGTTCAATAGAATTGCAAGCACTCAGCATCTTCCAAAGTCAGGAAATTCTTAACTAGCTTCCTAAAACATATTGGATCAGGGCAACTAATTTATGGTCCTTACTATTCGTTTTTATCTCTGTTCTTCAATTGAATCAGGAAGCTTTACGTATCAGAATATATCAGCAATATTCTAGAATGGAGGACACAGAACTTTTCCAAGTATTTTGGTGAGTTTCTGCATAGCTCTTCCTTCCCTTCCCTTGTTTTTAATGTATTGAAGTAGAGGAAAAATCTCTTGAAGGGTAATGAATTAAGGATATTTGGGCATCAATGGGTTTGAAGACACTTATGAAGAAAATCAATGATCGGCATCCAATTCTGGTAATAAAGCACTTAAAAAACTTTCAGATTAGAAGCACTGTCCTGCGTCAGTGAGTCAAAACCTCAGGTTCTGATCAAAAGCTGAAATAACTCACGACATAGCAAAGGGCAGCACAGTAAGCTCTCTCATTTAGACATGGAGAAAAGGGTACAAGATAAGAACACTAATAGGACCACTGGATCATTATAGCTCTTCTACTTCAAAGGTCCATGTTTAAAAGCTGATACAGTGCCACTAAACAACATGTGTCTGCTGGCTGCTCTACATGCTCAGTCACTAAACAAGGAGTAGGACCATACTGTCTACCTTTACTTAAGTTAACGACCGAGCACTACAGTTTTCTTCTCTCTAATACGAGAAACAGTTTTCATCACCTCATGGGTAAAGCAGGGTTTGCCCATGATTCTATGTTTTAATTCTTGATGGACCTTCCAGACCTAACAGGTGAATAACAGTACTGATTTATTGCTAAGTGCATCATACAGGGCAATACTACTTATGCCACGAAGGAGAAATTGTGCTAAGCACCAACTTTAAACCAAAAGAGCTTCAAAACTGCCTTCTAAAGACCAATATTTCATCACTGCAAAGAAACAACCTTAGACGCAACTTCCAACCATATTTTTCAGTGGAGGGCATCCATAGCATTTCTATCCACAGAATGACATGGAAGGGAAGTACAGGGGAATAAAATTCTCTGTTTGAAGATGGATTTGAAACAGAAACACGCCATGTGCTTAGAATCATAAATAGAGGCAGGAAGGCTAACGAGGCTCTGGAATATTTCTGATGTTATCTGATAGTGTTTTTCTTTTCTGAATTTCTCCAGGACTCCTTGTACTTTGAGCTATCCCGCCCCTCTCAGACCCAGGAGAGATTAAAGACTCAGCTGCATAACATTTAATCAATACCGATAAGCTCATAGAAATATCCTCTACAAAAATCAATGTGCAAATTCAAGTAGGCCATTCTGATCAACTGGAATAAATGTTGCAAATTATTTTGACCGTGGCTGTAAAAACACTGAGGAATAAACACCAACAAAGGAAAGACCTTAAGATCTAAGTTATCTTTCTCCTATATATATAAACAACGTAGTTCAGCTGTTACTGTTTGAATTTAGGTAAATTAGTGCTTTCTCAGCTTCTTATCTTTATAGTGTATTTGTAAGCAAAGTCATTGATTGCCTGAAGCAGAAGACCTAGAAAAAAACTTCAGCCTTCCACCTTTCTTGAACAACTTAATTCCAAATATATATAATTAATAGTGCTATATAGTGCTGTGAAATGCTAAATATCTTTAATTCTTCTTAAGGTGTAACACTTTTTTAACCTCCTCACAGTCTGAGCAGCAGTTCCTTAGTGGTGGATAGCGTGATAGACGCTTATCTCTAGCCCTGAGTGCTGCAAAATACCAGGAACAGAAAGCTAACAGAGATAGCAACAAGGTAAAAAGAAAGAGGAAGAACTAGGCCTTATAGAGCTCGTTTCTCACACAGCAAATCTGTTGGCCCCAAAATTATGCTCATTGAATGGCAGCACTGAATGTATTTCTCATGGTATGACTCCACAGCTGCAAAATCCCAGCTGCAATTAAGGAACTGCGGGGCTGGATGTTCCATCATTTTTATATGTGCAGGCACTCCAGCGGTGGCTGTGGCAGGCTGCAGCTGCCTGCTCTCAGCCCCCAGCTGCTGCCTCGCAAAAAAGGCAGTAACTGCAATTGTGTGCAAACGTTAGGAAAACACAAATTTTGTGGGTGTTGGAATGGTTCAAAATTGCTGAGCATTATTTCATTCTAGCGCTTCCCAGCTCAGTCAGGTGAATAGGACTTGCTTGGAAGATATCACAAGAACGTGGTTTTACGCCACTGGAAGAGGTGATGAGGTGACCTCCTAAGCATAATGGTTTCAAACAGAAAGATAATAGCTGAATTTCAGAGTAGACACATCTCAGAGGAAATCCTCATGACTCCAACTTTGAGCAAGTTTCCAATGATTACAGAACAAGCAGGTGCCTTTTTCTCTTGTTTATCTGTTAGGGTTTTCCTGTCTATGTGGCATTGAGTACTGATTGCTGTCTAAAAGAGTAGCTGTGTTGGATGGTTCACAGATACTAGGGACAAATTAACAGCCTGACAGTTACATGCAAAAGTACAGACTTATGTCTTCTTCCTCAATATTATGTCATACTTGATGAGAAATACTTCTGAATATACCCTTTAGGGTGCATGCACCTCCTTCATCTAGCTTACGTCTAAGATAATTCCATCTGAAGATGCTGGCAAAGGTGGAAGAAGCTAAGATACTTTTGCATGATCACATATTCAATAGCTTTGCTTCACTGTTGCATCTGGCTGAGCCCTTCCCAACTCTCCCATACTTTCCCTTCACTAAGTCCATCGGTGGTTCAGATGCATTGCCATTTTGAGTTCAGGGAAATGATTTAGCAGAGGGTTGTTAGAAGAACTGAAGCACTGCCATTGCTTCAAATAACATTCCTGCTGAGGTCATAGATGTGACTGAAAGTTGGCAAAGGGAAGAGCAAGGAGAAGAACCCTTGAGGCACTCGAAGCAATGATACCACTGACAAGCTCTCTGAAGAGAGAGCTTTGCTGCAGCAGTAATATGGGAGATGCCATTTGAACAAAGGAATAATAGAAATCAGTACAGTCAAATCATGTGTCTTTTAAGTTGTAGTTTAGTCAACTACGTTTTCAAAGTATTATTTACACGCACATCCCAGGATTTCATCAAATGCAAAGTATATCCACTGATTGAATGGCCACAATCCCTTAATGGCAATCAAAGAAGAGAGATGTTTGAATTTTAGTTTCTTACTGATTTATTATTATTATCTAGCTCTCTGCTTGCAACTGCAAATATCCCTTTGCTGCTCCATTAACCTGATCACTTATCTATGTTTCAAACTACACTCAGAATGTCCACACAGAAAATATCCACACTACATTTGGAGAAGATGTGCCTTGCATTTATGCATGAGATCATGGGCTACATTTTAATGGATACTTAACCTGGGCTAAAAATCAGCTAGCACTGTAAGGAAGGACTCTGGTCACATCCCACCAAGTACTGAATACCAGTAGATGACTCATGCACAACCAAAACCATAGTGCCATAGAGTGGAAGGGTCAGTTCATCTGCCATTTACCCTGAGTCAAAAAAGCATCAGCACAAACAAAAAATGGAGCAGGGAAACTCACCCCAGGCTTGGGCTAAGCCAGATTATCAGAGAAGGTTTCCTGAACAGCAAATATATATCCTCTAATATCCTCTAACAGAGCACACTTGTGTACACATCAGGTCCTAGCAAAAGTTGGAATGGCAAGAAAGCATCGGTACATCCCTCATTTCTGTTGTTCCCAAAGGAAATGGTCCCTTATCATCACTATCCTCACATACACAACATTTGCTACTTGTTTTTAGCAGTGATGAAGTTTTTGTTTTATCTGCTAGCAGTTGTTTCAGCCAGATGTTTCACTGAGAGATTCTGACTGGTTGACAAATAAAGTTTACAGTTTCTTAAGGAAGATAAAAAAGGAAATGGGGGAATTTACACACCACAATTGGGTTACACTACCAGTAACGCTACCAGCCTGCAAACTAATTTCACTTACTACAGCAGAGCAATGGTAGATCTACAGCAGAATGCAGGGGAAGCAGAATGCAACCATAAGCCACTGCCCCTTTATTGACCAATTTCCCCATCATGCTGATGGCACTAGAGATGCTTCACAGAATGCGACTCAAAAGGCCATCAGTTGGTTTTCCTTAATCATTTCCTGTAACAACGCAAACAAGAAAGTTCACCAACTCAGTATCTTCCTATTTTGTCTGATTTTCCAGCAGAACACGCATTTCCAGTACATTTGTAGGCTCAGAATCTGCCAAAGATATCACTGTTGTCATTCAATGCATTATGGTGCATGTTAAAAGAAGTGATTTCTATTAATAAGAGGAGCAAATGAAAATAAATTACTTAGAGCCAAGTCGTAGAGATTCTTATTCCTTCAGTTTCTGGATATAAGATGATCTCAGTAAACAGATCAAAAATGTCATTCTCCCTTACCACTCATAGCCATTATAACGACTGCCCAGAGCTCCATATTGACACTCAGTGTCGCCTATTGAATATGACTGTAGCAAATGTCAACTTTTGTCCTGTTAGAGTACAACTGTCATGTGATAGATAGAGCTGCCTGTCAATTCCTCACTGTGCTTTTCTACCTTCCTTTCAACTTCCATTACATTGTACGTTTTTAAAGAAAAGATGCCTTCTTTCCAACAACAATAACCATCTTCAGTACACTTCAAAGCCACAGTGAAGAAACGCTTATGGACTGTGAAAAGTATTGCTCAAAGAGAAGCCTCACATTTAGGGGGTTGATCCATCAATGACCTTCAAACACCTGGATGTACCACAGATAGGACACACATCATTCTACATAAACACAATCATCTCTTTCTTAAATGTGCCCCATTAAGAAATATAACCGAAAAATATATGGAAACAATTCATCTTCCCTACCAGACGTTTATCTTTTTAACCACCAGATAGGACTGTATATGAAAAGCAACTTCCTTCTCAAATCCCTACTGGAAGCAATAGGAACACTGCGTTACAATCAGCTCCACACAGGCAAATGTTTTATTCATATCGCACGACTGGAAGAAAAAATAGAAAGAAAGAGGGGAAAAAAAAAAGGCATATACTGGTTAATTTTATCTAAATAAACCCCACAGTGTGGCTTTTAAATGATATCAAGATCTTTTCCTACCCCACTGAGGTACGTTTTACCTATTTGGGATGAGTGGCATCAAATGCAGTTGCCAAGAGTGAAACCCCACAGCTCTTTACAGTAAGTCATGGAATCCAGAGGCCTTTCCACACATCCCGCAGATAAATGGATTATTTAACGTGATTTTTCAAACAAGCGATCAAACCCAATCCCACTTCACTTAACCAAATGAGTTTCAAGGAGGAGAAACAAAGAAATCTACTGCCGTTTTCAAGACTGACAGTTTCTCTTCTCTTCTAGTTCTTCCTCCCACCACCACCTGTTTTGCACAACATGTTACTAATATCGTAATCACTGAATTATTAGACAGAGAATTTACAAGCACCACTTGTTTTTTCCTTGCTGATGAAGGGAAACTGCCACAGCAATGAAAACTACAGATTATATCTTCTAAACTCGGGTCTGAGGAGAGCATAAGCTACACTAACGATTTCTGAACACTAATAACAAAACCACTTAACGCTCTCTATTATTTAATATAAAACAGTCCTACATAAGTAATAGGGAAAATATTGTAACAGAATAGGCCAATGGGGAACAAAGCTACTCAAGAAATACGATACAGTCCATTGCATTGAATAGGAATGAAGATGAATTATTTTCCAAATATTAAAGAACTACTAGGACAGAGATTCTATAGTTGACAGCATGGATGGATTCCATAGAGATAAAACTGTGACCATAGGCCAATATCGAGCTATATTTGGCAAAGAACAAAGTAAAGGGTTGGAAAGAGTTCTGGACAGTACCTACCAGTAACGACATGTGATGCTTCAATAATCTCAGTGGATTAGCAAAACAAAAAATGAGTAAAAAAGGAAGAGCAGGAAAGCAGCACACAAAGGGCAGAAGCTGAAGTGCAAACAGAAAGAAAGACTTCTGCTAAGAAATAAAAGACAAAAATAAAAGAGACTCTGAACTGCAAAGAAATTGGGATTTCACTCCCTTTGGGGGCACCTCAAGGAAAGAAAATGTATGCTGAGATAGTGAAGAAAACAATCAAAGATAGGGTAAATATTTACGTTTCTATTCACATAACTGAGAAGGTATAAATCATAAGAAAAACCAACAGCTTGGACCTTGGGGGATTTCTCAGTGCAGTGTTTACACATAGAGAGCCAGCACTTTGCTTAGAGCTTCTTCCATCAGCTTCACTGCAGGGTTACAAACAAGGAATCGGGTCTTTCAGTGGAAAAGATATTCACACTGCACTCCTATGGCTGTGAAGTTTCTGCAGCATGGTGGTTCTGGCTTAAAGTTCATGCTGTAAATCCAAGTAGTGCCACATGCTTATCCGAGTACAATCCAAGAGAAAATGCCAGACAAACTCTCGTTCACCTCAAAGCCCCAGAAAGATAAGAAAAACAGCACACACTTGTCCTTTGACAATACTTCTTTCTCTGTCTTCTGCAAAGTGACACAAATATTGAAAAGAATCTCATTTTCAGTATGCTCCTTGCTACCAAGTATTCTAACACAATTTATGGACTATAATTATAACTCAGGCAGTGAAACATCCAACTACTGAAGACAACAGCTGGTCTCAAATTCATGGCTAACAATACAACCTTATCAGCCCAAAAAAAGCAATTACAGACTACAGGACCTTTAAACCAGAAAAAAAAAAATGAAAATCAAAGACCATGGCAGATAAAGGCAGTGTCAGTTTCCAGCCTGGGCTGCCAGCCAATCATTTCTGATTGTAAACCATTGACAACCTGCTCTGCCAGGTTATAAGATACTGGGATCACTCGCCTATTACTGAAGTGCAGTTAAAACATTCAAACGTGACAACAGTAACAGCTCTACATCATGGTGAAAAGGAACTGAGTTTCAAATGATTGAACCAATGCTAATACTGCAAGGAAGGGAACAGCAGCAATGCCTGATACATTATCAAGCATCACTGCCCTTTCTAACAAGGTTTACCTGGTTACAGGTAATAACCGTAAACAGTGATTGCCAGTAGTAGCACGGACCGTAAGTTCTGAAACAGAAGATGCTAAGTGACAGTCCTGCCATCTCCTCTTCTGTGAACCCAATGCATTGGGGCTCAGAACTCTGTGCATCTGAGATGTCAAAGAATTCAATGCCTGGGTCAGAAGAGCACAGTATGTGTTTCACCTGGACTAAACCCTCTCAGATCCGCTCTGGATTTCATTTTTTTAACCTGCTTTATCTTAAATATATAAACTGAAAATCTAATACAACGCTTGCGTGCTGCTGACACCTCAGTGAGTATGAAAGCTAAAGGAACATGGATGGACAGGTGCATGGAGGGTGATGCTCTGCCTCACTCCACGAACTGATTGCCATGGCTGTACATTCTATATGAAACTGAATTTAACATTTCTCCCTGCTTTGCTTGTTCATCTTTTCTCCCAGCTTGATTTTTCTTACTCTTAGGATTTCTTACCCCTTGCTCTACCGTTCCAAGCACTTCTTTTCTCTGTACTCAGCCAGGTCTTCCTCACTGTGACTTCAGCTGTATGCATTAGCAAAATCGGCTGCTTTGATTAGAAACACAGGAGTGGAAGGTAGATAATAGCCCGGTTCTCTACACCTGATCTCCCAGTGAGGGGTCACTGATAGGGGTCAACAGCTGAAATAAGCGTCTCATCACATGAAGAGTTGGTGAAGAAAAAGCTGTACTGTCAAATAAAACAGAGCACAGCAGTGCTAGGAGTTGGAGGGGGTGAAGTTATCTATATATTTAGGCTGGTTTGTGTTTTGCAGATTTTGTTCTGAAGAAGCAGAGCTTTCAGCTCAACAGCAACAGAGCCTGAAGTCCTGTATTTAACTACAGGGCAGAGTCAACTGAGGAAGTTGCAACTCCATCCTCTCAGGAAACAGGCTTGTTAGAGGAGCTATGGAAGGAGCCACTCTGCTACCAAGCCTGCTCCCAAGGAAGCACCGCTCTCATCTTCTAAACAATACGGCTGTGACAATAATCCTGAAGGATTGTTTTTTAAGGCCAGTTCACTGATGGGCTCTGATTAAATTATCTCCAGAGTGATCCATCTGTTGATTGACACTTTTAAAATACCGACCGTCCCAGATCATTTGACACTGGCTACTGATGAATCATCAAGTTAAAGCCTTTACTTTAAATACTACTGTTACGAATGAAATGTCAAATAGTGACATTTGATATTCTGCACCAATTACTACCGCTCATGTGGGCACATAAACACCACTTAAGCGGAGTCAAAATCAGGCTATTAGGGTGCAGGGATCAAAAGAGACAGGCTACTTGTCTTGTCTGGGTTTATAGACTACATAGCTATTGAGGGTCCATTAATCAAGCAGGGAAAAAAACAGCTATTATGGGTACTGCAAAAAGAGATGGTCTAAAGGAGGTTGAAAAGGATGAGTGCCTGTGCCGTGCCATACATTCCTCGCTTCTCTTGAACAGCCCCCAGTTCGTGCGTCATTCTGACATAGATTATACAAACAAGGAGGCACTGTTGGGTTAAGGGTGATGAGAGAGAGGAAAATGTTGACAGACTCTCCACCAGTGTGAGGCACAGAGCTGTGAAAGCCTGCTCTGATTCTTAACTTGTATGGTCAAGAAGGGTGGAAGGCGCCTTACAGAGGATATTTCTGTATCAGGTCACGAGAGACAAAGTCTTGTTCCGTCAGCAGTACTTTTTATCCCTTGTATTTATAAGGGCAACAGTACTTACATGTCTCCTGCATATAGGAAAGCGCAGATCACAACTTTTACTCCACTGCATTTCAGAGTCAAAGCAGTCAACAGAGGTTAAAAAAACGCAATAAGAGAACTCTGGGGATTTATTAGCAGCCAGAATAATGCCATCAGTCCAGAACTTGATAATAAATAGCTTTCTTTTTTTTTCCTAAGAAAGCTTAGCTTCTCAACACTGAAAACTTGGTGGGTTTTTGAAGCCTTCTGTACACGTGACCGAGCTTTGAGAAAGCTTCTTTTGAAGGTAGGGCTCATCCTTGACACAAATGTACAGTGGGGATACCTCAGATATTTGAATTAAATTTGACTTGAAAATTCTGAACTCAAAGCTCCAGAGTCATCAATTCCCACGCAAACATGTACTTGCCAGCTTTCTTATTTTCTCTGGAGCATACCACTGACCCTATTACAGCATCCCCCAGTTGTACGTGCAGCTACTTCTCTTTTCAATGAGACCGTGTTCAGAGGAAGCCAGCATGATGGATAATAGAAGTCCTTTGACATACTGTGTCATTTATCACATAACAGCCTCAATCCTCCTAACAGGGCCTTCTCCATATGTCACTGTCAGCTCTTGTGCCACCCCAATGCATCAAAAAGAAAAGTTTGAATATGAAGCATTGTAATTCCTAAGTCACAGCTCATTGCAGCTTTCCAGACATGAAGAACCATTCTATCTATCTGCCAGCTTGTTTGTTTAATTTTCACTCTGTCTCACACATGTGAGAAATTAAGCCTTCAGTGTAGAAGAAAACCAGAAAAATGTCAGGTCTGGCAGAAAAGAGGAAGATAAAAATCTCCAGTTCCATCAGGAATCCAATGTGACATTTTAAAGTGTAAAAAGAGCAGCCTATGAGCATCAGGTATTAGAAAAATACTGGCAGATCTAAAGAATTCCTTCTCCTTTCCAACCCAGGAAAGAGGTTCTCTAATGGGCTGATGCGAAACTAGAAAGCTTAAAGCAATGCAGATAAGCTCCTGAACTTGGCTGCTTAATGGAGGCATATCTCAGCTCTTCAAGGGCAAGGAATGGAGTTAAAACACCCAGGAAAGCCTCTAGAGATTACCCAGTAGGCCCTGTTTTGGGCTACCTACAGTAATCAGAAATCACTCTATAATGAAAAATTTCACTGAGTCAGTTCCCAGGTGATTTGTGAAAACATAAGAGGAGACTGGAGCCACTGCTGGGGCCTCAGCTCTGCTCTCTGTAACACTCACATACATTCATCACTCTTTGCGCTCCCTCTCAAGTGTTAAGAGATGACAATCAGACCATGATCCATCCAGGCTCTTTTGCCACTAGTCTGTAGGAATGCAGCCCCATCTCGGTACTGGCTGCATTCACTGACAGTATCATGTTTGTGCTACCCAAGCACAGACTCTCCATAGCATTCATTCAAGAAGATGAGGGCTTCCTTTCAGATCTTCTCTATTTCATTTTCTTTCAGCAACACACAGAACTGGTCCAAGCTTGCATGAACCATTTCACAGACTCATTTTGTACTCGTTAGCATTTCCTGGGTTAGAAAAAGCTCCATCTTACTTTCAATGATTCAGAACCTCTCAGTGTAAATGGTCTTCAATTCCAAGAATTAAGATGCCATTTGGAATCACAAGTGATTTTAAAATATGATTTGCCACTTCATTAGGTTATTGTTGTGCAGTCTATGTAAATTTCCATTTCATTAAAAAATTTTCAAAAGAATCACAGGCAAATTACAGCTCGAAAATTAGTCAGTAAAACTTCATTAAGCCAACCCTTAATAGGATTATTAATGTGAAAGAACCAAAGATTAATTTCTTCCTCAATGAACATTAACTGACAAAATTCTTACCCTTTGTGGCACTCACAATGCTGCTCTCATGTCTTGATGCCTACTCTAACAGTAGAATCATGGAAGGTATATTAAACAACAGTGTATATTATTATGCTACAATGGATCATAAGTCAGCTGACTCAAAGGTTCCAAATTTCATTGCAAATTTCAGTATCCTCAAGGTTTTGGGGCAGCAACTTAGCATCAGCTCGAACTGTTCTTTTCATCAACTGATCTGATCTTTTCATCCCCCTTATTAAGTATTCACAGTAGATAACTTTATGTGGAGACATTAAAGTTGTGATACAGCAGAGTCTAGCAAGCCCCCAGGAAGCCCATAGGCCAAGTCACTAATAAGCCCTTCAAAGGCCTTCATCCCCCTGTAAGCAGTTTTTTCTCTGAAGCTTCCAGGATGGAGCTCTGAACCAACAATATCAATTCTGTATTCCCATGTATTTCACAGTTCGGTACACAGACAGACTTTTTTTGTGTGGGTATGAAGGGAAAGAAGATAAAAGAAGGATAAATCAGCTAGGGGCAAGTCTTGGTCACTACTCAACCACAAGGCAAAGCAGGGATGAATTCCAACTCACCATGAGAGTATCCTAAATAAGAGTTAGATGGAAATATGAGCTTATGCTACAGGAACAATTAAAGGAGTCAGTCACTAGGAAAAGGAAAACACTGCTGTACTGCTGCTTTGTAGCCACCAGCTCACATTCTTCAGATTACAGCAGAAATATCAAGAGAGGGAAAAAAAAAACCTGATAAATCAATACGAGTTTATTACCAAATACAGCAAAATGCTGACAGTACAGCACACAAAACGTATGCTTATTTTCATGCCTAATTTGCACAAGCTCATTCCCAAAGGATGAGCATAATATTCAAAAGTGAGAGCACAAATGGCCATTTAAATGCCTAAACCCCAACTTAACTAATTGCATATAAAAACGTATACGTAACCTCCAAGCAAAACTGCAGCCTTTCAATCCTGATAGCCTGTGTCAAAATGGTCTCCATTACTCTATGGCTGCATACACATTTACACACAAAGAACGCTTCTTGGCAAACCTCAAAGCAAACTCCTTATTTAAGCTCACATCAGGCTTAAGCAAGAAACCATGCCCTGCAGGTAGTTTGTGGAGACATAGTGCTTGGTAGACACATGCTGTTTAGGGACCAGCCATTCCACTTGAGATCATGCAAGTACAATTGTGGTTTCAGAGCTGCCAGGTGTTTCTCAAAGATGGATAAAATGCTGGGGGAAAACAAAAACAGAATACGGACACTGTCTGATTGCATCTAAGGGATTTCTTTCAGTCACTCTGTAGCTCACAATAACTGCTGCACACCCAGCTGCTGTGACTTTTGCCCGATGGCTTAAATCCAGCAACGTCCTGTATTCATAGGCAACAGGTTCAGAGGTTATAAAGAACTACTCTGTAGCAGCCCAAAGGTAGCACACTAAGCAATGCCTGACATTAAAGTACATACAGTTTTGTTATGGCTCTTTGACACCCTTTGGGACAAAAGATATAAGAAATAAATTGCTGTCATAGCAGTACACACAGTCAGAATTGACACATGGCAACAAAAAAAAGGGAAAGGCACGAACACTGGCCAAACCAGTTCATTATAAGTAACAGCCCCGAGCTGGGCTTTTGTTTCTGTAAGAAACCACATAATGGAAAGATAGACTTGATTCTGATTATTTCTGCTTACAGCAACAGAGACTTTTTCTTAACATTCTCCTTTTTATTTAGATTCCCAGTTGTATTAGTATTATGAGTTGGGAGGCTCAAAGCCACTGCCTCTGAACAGACTACATGCTTGATGAGATCCTGTGCTGCTCGAATCAGTCTAAAGATAGACAGAGAACTAGAACAGTTCAAGGGTGCCCTCACCTGCACATCACAGAAAGAGACAAATTACAGCTAATTCAGTTAGTGCAGTTCTTTGGTGCTCTTCACTTGAAAACTAGCACACACACAAAAACATGCAATGCATCACCCAGGCATGGAGGTCTTCCAAAGCAAGCTTTCTTCCCTGACATGTTTTGGAGGGGGTGGGGAACAGTCACCCCTCTGCTGCCTTCAGCAGTGAGCTTTCTACACTGAATGTTAATATATGTTTATAGTGAGACACTAAACAGGTCAACTAGAAAGAGGTTTGGGTATTCCTTGCAAATGGTTTAACCCACAGAGTATGGCCTGTCTTTCCAGCCTTGACTCCCCAGATATCTCAGCCTAAATCCAAGGAGCTTACCTTGAATCACCTAAAAAAGTTCAAATAAAATGTAACAGCCATAATCTCCTATAACTCTTGACTTCACTTTCAGGCTCTGCTTTACAGCTCTGCTACCACAAATATAATCCAGAACTGCTTTGCTTAACATTACATCCACTGGAGCATAGAATTCACCGTGAGCTCAAATGTGGTACTAGAGATTTCTGTGACAGAATAACATCTATAAGGGACTTGGATGAAAGACCACCACGTTTTTTTCCACGTCACTGGAGCAAGGATTTAAAACCCCAATCATGCTCTGTAGAAGTGACAGACGAGTGCAATAAACTTCATTAATACCCAAACCTCTTTTCCTGCTTCTTCTCATTTTTAAGTGGTATTAAAATAGTTTATGATTGTTCAGCTGCTCTGCACTTTACATCCTCTTATGTGTCATAACCATTTGGGGGATGACAGAAAAATAGACACTTTTTTTTAAATCTTTTTTTTTTTTTTTAATATAATTTAAAATTTTAATGTATATTTTAAATTACATTAAAAAAAAATACAAAAGCCTTTAAACTACCAGACAATGAATATGCAAAATGTTCCTCAAAGTTTACATTACTGTTATCATTGTTATCTACTGGTAGAAACGTCACAGACCAGAGATAGACCTGGGAAGCAAGTTTTGCTTTAGATGGTGCTCAGTGGGACCAGGTGCCCCTTAAATGGAGGATAGATTTTTTTTAATCAAAAGCTGAGCTTCTGAACATGTAGGGGAGAAAAATTAGAGATATGGGAGATAAAGAAACATTACCATCTGAGATGCCATGTGATATACATAGAAAGAACCCCTGTACTCACCCAGAACGTTGTCACTGCATAATAACTTTACAGGAGTAGGAGTAATAGGACTTCTTCAACTATAATAACTATACCTTAAGTACTTATCATTTTTGGAGACAAATCAAAGCGACCCAAAAGGTGGTTTAGGATCTAGACTGTATTGTCCACTACCACTTCCTCACTGTGCTCTACTTCCTCAAGCAAACAACGCAGAAGAGGCTCTATCGAATGTAATGGAATATTTAAGCACCTCGTACAGGGACACATCCACCTGTGGAATTTACAAGCCAGTTCTAACAGTACAAGGAAGAGTGGCTGAGCTCTGAACACAGCAAGATCTCTACAGCAACTTAATGCCAAAATAATCACTATTCCCATGCAATGAAGTATCACCGTGCTAATCTGAAGGTTCCTAACAGGATCACAACATCACCGAGCTGGGGTGTGTTCAAATACCAACTTCGTAGTTCTACAGTGCATACAGACACAAGGTCATCATTACTGAAGCCCCCTTTGCTGCCCATCTCACCCTCTTCTTTTTGTTTCATATTGTTTCCTCCAGCTCAAATTCTGGGCCAGATGACTTCAAAAAGCTCTTCATTTTTCTATCCCTTTAAGACTCCAACGCTTTACAGCATTAGAAGTGTGGCTGACTTTTTTTTCCCTGACTCCCAGCAGTGCTGTCTTTCAGGTCACAGGAGAGGTTTTGATTTCCCACTCTTTGTCATTCCAGCATCAACTTAATTTTCTGTTTTTCATTCTCTTGCTGCTTCCCTGGGACATGCAGCTGGTTTCAGAAGTTAAGGTGACAATTTGCTCAAACTACTGGGGTAAAATTTGCCCGTGTAATTACCCTAATTGCATGTGCAATCATATGAACCATGTACACAGGTGAACTATTCAACCTCAGCTGGTCCTCTGTGGGTGCATTTTTGAACAAGCAATTTTGAAAATACAGGCTTCCAGATGAAGCTTATTTTTGTTGTTATGCCTCTTTGTCCCATTTTTTAAAACACCATTTTCCAATTGCCAGCCCATTTCTCCAACCCAAGGCAGTCACATATCTGCTCTCCTACCACTGTACTTTGCCAGCTGTTATTCAATTGAATCTGTTATTCAAATGAAACAGAGGGCAGGGAAGAGCGGAAAAGAAACACAGAAACAGAGATGTTAAAGAACAGTAGTAGCTAAAATACCGAGCTAACTAAACAGAGACATTTAAAAGCCAACACGCAGTAAGGCAGCTCTACCTTTGCATAACTAAGCTCCAAGTTTTTTTATTCATATGCTTTTAGAAAGAACTTCTGTGCATATATCACAAAAAATGATGTGTTTTAATACTTAAAAGGGACTGAATGGTCGTATAAAATTTGAAATGTCACTTGGAACTCCAGGGATGTCCAGTTTGCAGGGTGAAAGAAATACTGCTCGATTTATTACACAGTAATATATGAAGGTATATTATGAGAGACAATAACCTTCATTCCCAGGCAATTTCAGCTTTCCAGGTAGTGTGGATATTGCAGTAAAGTATTGGACATTCTTCATTGCATCTATAAAAGTGAAGTTTTTACAATTTCATTTTGTGGACTTTTTTCCCATCCCATGAATAACAACTCCAAGTCTGAATCTGTAGCTTCCAAAAGGCATTAACTTGGGTAAGATGAGTTGGTCTTGAGATAAGTGATCAAAACTAGCCCTTGCACTCATGACATGAGCTTCTACCCAGTACATTCAGCATTTATGTCGGTACTCCATGCCTACCACAACCAGGAATCAGATGCAAAATCCAAGTTCGTTAGTATCTGTGTGACATCTCATTGTAGTGTTTAACTATGGGGTGAACTGGGTTCAGGGTTTTCAGGTGCATCCTGACAATTTCAAGAAAGCATAAAGAAATCCCTCATCTTACAGCGTTCTCCAGTCCCTTCACTGATGATACTGAACCTCACAAATCTTCCCTGGGTGGCTGAAGAAGTCACGGCAGTGAGATTCTCCCCCCCATCCTAAGAAGAAACAGTGAAGGAAAGCAGTAACTACAAAAGCTTCCACCTCCATAAAGTACATCATGAGAAAATGGATTAGCCTTCACAACAGATCCATTAGCCAGCACCCCAGTATCCTCTTTGTTCTTGCCAATTCTAAAGCACGCTGTGCCAGTATTGGATCAGCTCCTAACAAGAGACAAGCTGGTCCTTGCCTGTCTGCACAGAGCCTAGCACAGGCACAATTGCTATGGGAATAATATATTACCAAATGGACTTAAATGAGCATAATAACAAACAAAAGATAATCATACACACTCAAACTAATGCAAATAAGAATATAATTCAATCAACTCATTAACTTTACTAAAAGCTAGCTTTGTACATCAGCCTCCTGGCTCTTAGAACTGTCAAAGGAGCGCAGACATCTGATTATGAACTCCCGTTGTCAGTCAGGAGACTAGACATGAATGCTGAACAAAAATAATTCCTTTCTGAGCCCACGGAACATCGTGTTCATATCTAATATTCATGCTACCTTGAAAATACAAGGTAGTAGCCATATAAAATGGAATAATTTCTGAGGCTTAAAGCTGAATTGTTTAGTAGTCCAAGACATTAATATCACTGAGCTCATATCAAGTAATCTTCAAGTGCAGTGAAATTCCCAAGTGACCTTGACTAATCTGAACAGATTGGGTATGAAAGCATCGAGGGAGCTGCAGGCACCTCATGGGGGGAACCTTTACTGTTTCAGAGCAAACACTGTGCGTGCTTTTGGGACTGGAAGACCAAAGAAACAAGAGACAATGCATTTGGTCCCCCCTGTTCTTAAAATGACCATTAACTAATTCGTTTTTGTGGATGTTTAGACATGATACTGTTTTCTCCAAAGGCAAACAATAGTACAGCACTTCCATAGGATATTGACAAGCAAGAGAACAAGATCATAGACATTACATATTAAGAAACCCTTGGCCCTATCTATGCCAGACCTCCTCTGTGAGGTCTTTTTTGGTCTCTACCAAGGCATACAAACAGTGGCACAGCCCTCTGGGCAATTTACCAGAATCTAGCATTGTGTTGGCCTGTTATAATAACAGGCCTCTGGACTCTGGGACAAGCTCTTATAATTCAAGAGACTGAGCGTATTCTCCTGCCCGACCTCCTGAAAGCGCATGGAAAGTGCTGGAAAATAAAAGGAAAGGCAGCAAAGCACCCAAAGTCTCAGCTACTCAGCTTTCAGAAAACAGAAGCACCAAGCAATAAAACCAACTGCTGACATGAGACTGGTGCCGAGTCCCACAGACAACGATAGCCGACAGACTCCTATTTTAGAGACTTGACGAAACAATAAATTAGGTGAGGGTGTGTTAGAACAACAGCTGGTTGCTAATTAGTCGCAGCCCCCTCAGCAGGGTATCAATAAAGCAGCAAAGAACATCTCGAGTAAATTAAATTTTAAAAACCCCTACTGCAATCACTCCCCTGACAGACCCTTCCTTCATCTCCCTTCTCAGCTTTTTATTTATTGTAATTACTTTAGTAATAAGATTTGTTTCCTTGTTATTATATGTATTACTATGCAGGGCGGCAACAACAACAATAACAACAATAGCTAGGAAGAGTTATGTTGCTTATTTATCTCTGTGGCTGTTATTGGGCCACTGGGTGGATAGAGCAATGAGGAGGTGGGTGCCTGGGAAAAGCAGTAAATAGAAAAGAAAGCATATTCCTCAGGAGCAGAGACATATGGGGACATATTTACAAAGGAGGAAACACTGACAATGAGCGAATAGATCTAATAACTCAGGGGAGCCCAACAGCTCCAGCTGATAAAGGAAGGAATAAACAATACTGCATTAGAAGTGCTGTCAGGAGTCCTGGGGTGTAGCTGCGTGCCAACAGAGGTTTACCATAGGAGAGCCAAGGATGGACTGCCATGTTAGCACAGGGCAAAGGCTTTGTCTGAAATAGGGTCATCTCCCACAGCATACTGATGTACTGAGAAGAGTTTGGTGGAGGATCAGACTCTGGTTCTGGGTCCACCAAGGGAGAAGCTGCAAAGACTTAAAGAATCACATACCCATATTTTATCTTATGTTGTTCATGTACTAGCCAGATTTCATAGCATCATAGACTCATTAAGGTTGGAAAGACCATTTAGCCAAGCTATCAGCCCATCCCCCCCATGCCCAGTGACATCCCTCAGCGCCACATCTCCACGGTTCCTGCACACCTCAAGGGACAGTGACTCCACCACCTCCCTGGGCAGCTGTTCCAACACACCACCATTCCTTCTAAAAAGAAATTTTGCCTAATATCCAACCTGAACCTACCCTGGTGCAAATTGAGGCCATTACCTCACATCCTATAGATCTAACCTTCCAAATCATGGGCTTCTGCTATAGGGAATCTGCTGAGACTATCAGGAACAATAAGGCTGCTTGCCTTGAAGAAGTATAAGTGGTCTTAGACCCTCTTCACTAGAACTAAAGAACAAGCACCCAAAATTCTCAGGACGGCCTGCTGAGAAGACCGTGATGGCCAACAAGAAGCACATTTTCACCAGTTATGCCTCACCACCAGTGCAAGATCACTGTCCTCTTTATGGGGACAGCTGAGGCAACACCAGAGGCAAGAGAGCAGCACTTAGATAAGAACCATCTACTGCACTCAAAGAAAGTTCACCCACAGTTCATAGCACTTCCCTGAGCCACATTCCAGATGCAGTACAAGCATTCCTCAGACATGGCATTTTCATCTGCTCTGAGGTCCCGAGTCAGCGCTTGCAAATAGACCACCTTATAACACAGAGCTCAGAGCACAGCCATTCTAAATGAGTAAGGACTGAATCTTATGCAAAAATGTTCTTCCACACGCATCTACCCAACTACCGTTGGCACTATCCTTAAAGAAATGCACGCATCACACATCAGCTAGTCTGGAGAGACCCCTTAAATTGTGCTTGCAAAGTGCATGGCATCCATTTAGATATGCAAGACTAGATTCTGAGAATTCAACTCCTCTTTAACCCTCTGATCAGAGAGAAGCAAACAAGAGAAGGGAAGGGAGAGTAGGAGGGATGTCTACAGCCACGTGGCTTTGTGTGCCTCTACTTCAAGATTTAATCCTCAAGGATGCAGTTCTGGGTCATCAAGTGAGTCCTCAAGTGCGGCCCTTAGCTTGTTTGCTGTCTATGTCCAGCTCTGCCTCTGACTACGTGGAGAACAAAATGTCTCAGTGCAGGAGAGTGCACAATAATATAGGAGGAAATAGAAGTTATATACACAGATAATGCTTTTGGGTAGAAGAACTAGCTTGCTTCTGTTCTTCCTACAAGTATCCTTCAAAAAAAAAAGAAAAGAAAAAAAAAAAGGCCCTTGTTTCAAAAAGTAAGTGGGAAACATTAATAGTTAATAGTTTCCCTTCTGAGAGCATGCAATAGAAATGTGTTCTGAAAGGGCTTTCAGAGGACGTTTCTATCTCTCCATTTCTGTAATTGTCAGAGTTAAAGCTTTTCTCTGCTGGATTCCAGGGCGCAATAAACAAAGCCCTGTAAGTAAAACAGGATGGAACAAACAGCCTGACTAAAGTGAGAGTGAATATCAATAAAGAGAAACAAACAAAAAGCCCAGCTCACCTGCCTTACCTATAAGCAGCAGCAAAGCTTACTCAGCCTGTGTTGTGGGAAGGCAGGTGCAGAAGGGAACAGGGTGTTTTTAAACCAGATAAAGAATAGTCCATGGCTATAATCCAAAATGCAAATCAGGATTTCCTCTTCCTAACAGCTACTATGGTTACCCCATGCCTTCGAAGAAGTCACACTGCTTCCAAAAAAATTAATCTTCCTTTACCAAAATAGACTCACCGGCTCCCATCTCCACTGATTGGTTCAATTCATTTACAAAAACACATCAAGTTCCTCTCATTGAAAAGCTTCTTTGATTCAACAGTAGGGAAAGGAAAGCGAGAAAAGGGCAGACAGAAGGGAAGAAAGAGGAAACATGAAAGGGAGTAAAGAAAAAGGAAGAAGGTGGCAATGGAGGAGAGAGACATGAACTTGGAAGAGAGAGATTGGGCAGTTCAAGACCTGTGGATGCTCATAATAGACAGTGCATGGGCAGTCTGAAGATGAAATATTCTTTAAAGCAAAAGCACTTATCTAGGAGTTCCACCTCTTGTTTGATCAATCATATCGCAAGGCCGAATCATTTTTAATTTAATACTTCTGGGAAGTGGGGGGGAAGCACTCATTAAACACGGGCACGGTTGGCAAGCACTGCACGTTAGCATTTGGCACTATTTATTATTGCTGTTTATGGTGATATAAATTAGGTTATACTGATATAATTAATAACCCTAAATTCAGGGGTAATAAATAGCAATATTTATATGAAACTGCAGACTCTGAAGAAGTCCAGCCAAAAAAATCCCCACAAAATGCTGACTACCACGTTGTGACTGCTAACATACACATGGGAGCACCAGGTACGTGGGTGCAGAAGATATGCAGGTGTGAGCAGACACTGAGGAATGGCTGCATACACAAGCTGTTGACAGAAGGGTATGTAGCATGTGCACAGAGAAGACAGCCTAAAAGCAGGTCACAAGATGGTACACAACTGCATGGAGAAGTGTTGGTGCACAGGCAACTTGTTGCTCCACTGTGTGGTAATGAGCTTATGTGGAACAGTGTGAACAGCCAACAGTGCTGGGTATTTCTTTGTAACAGAACTGTTTGTGCTGTCATAAGCTTTTACAAGTTCCTTTCCTGACCCTGGTTTTAGTGGATGAATCAGAAGAACTAGATTGAAGAGAAAATGCTCCTGGTACACATATTTCACTCATTTCAAGCTGTGTGAAGGTTGTGGTGTGTCATTATTTCATCCTCCCAGGAAGAAAACTCAGGGGAAAGAAAAAAAAAGGAGGGGGAAATGCTCAAGGTCACATACTTCATCAACAGCAGAGCCAGGAACAAAGCACGGGTCTCTCACTCACCCAGTATAACTCAGCAGTTTCCTAATCAAAGTGCTGTGCTCCTTCATGGATTCTCCACCGCTGTGTAGAATGGAATTCCTTCTCTAGCTTTCCTGTTAATCCGTGATTTAATTTAAAAAGACGATAAAGGGATGAGAGAAAACAGTCAGCTGAACACCAACCGATACCTTGGGTTTTCACAGAACAGCCTTCGCAAGATAATCAGCCTACAAGGACACTTTCCCTTTAGTAATTTAATGCCTGTCACTTTGGACCATCTTATAGCACCGTTCTTGGAGATTAAGACTACTTTTACTTGTAAAGAAGAAAAAAAACACACAAATAACTATATCAGGTCAGACCATACATCTATCAGAGGCAGCATCCCATTTCCAGCAGTGGTCAAACACTACTGTGTGACAACACACAGGATGCACTTAATAAAAAGTAGTGTCTAACATTAAAATATATAGCCACTACCAGATCAGCTGAAATTTATTTGACAAACCCTACATCTGACTGCTATTCAGGACAGAGCAAAGGCTGCCCAGGGAGGTGGAGTCACCATCCATTGGAGACCTTAAAGAAACATGGAGATGTGGTACTTCAGGACACGGTTTACTGGGCAATACTGGTTGTAGGCGGACGGTTGGACCAGATGACAGACTTCTTTTCCAACCTTAATGATTCCATGAGAACAGTCGCACAGAACACAACTGCTCATCAGTACTCTCTGGATTGAACAAACTCAAATTATATGTGATATTGGGTAGTGATTTTTATTTTTATGTGATGACAGCCTTACTCATACAGACATGCTTGCATCACCACTACCTTCATTTAGCATCAGCAACAGGACTCAACTCTCTCCATCACTGACAGACAGGAATAAATCCTCATAGTACTGACTGATGTGAAAGGGAGTGAAAGGGAAGGCTGTTTCCTAGCTCAGCCACACACAGTCAGAGCATAATCACATTACTGTCATCATATCTGTGACAGAGGAACATTCTCTGCATGCAACTTTCAGATCACATTAACCAAAGCAAATACCAAGGCCCTGATCGTCTTGTTGCTGCACAAGGCTCTCGAAGTGTGATTGCACGGTATCCTGCTGGGATGAGCACTCTTCCACTGAGCTGTGCCTGCAGCAGGGAGTCAGCTGGGGAAGGGGCACAGCTGGGCTGCTGGAAGAAATCCTTTGTAACCGTGCGATGGCATTCATCTTTGTGACGGGCAGGGAAGCATTATGCACACCCCAGCACACAGGACTGGGGAGGAGGGAGAGAGTGAGGAGCTTCAAAAGAACTGCCAACAGAAAAGAATTCAACCCTTTTTTAAATATAAAGATACCGAGGTAACGAGACTAGAGCAGGATTAATACCAGATAACAGAAGGATGGATGGGTAGTACAGAAGATGCACTTTCAAAGCATGAAGATTCGAAATGAGTGATGATTCAAAATAAACAGTGGATTTGACACATTCAGTCGTGATTGTAAATCTCAAGGCAAATAAGTGGCTTCCTGAAATGTGCTACAGAGACCTAAAAGTAAGTAGTATGGACCTGTTTACAGCTACTCAGTCAATAATGGCCTACAGACCCTTTTCCTGGAAAAAGAGCTTCCCTTTGTGGCAGTGATTTGAATGACAACAGAGTTTAATACAGCACTTAAACCTAGATGAAGTAGAACATTAATGGACAAAGAAACCTGCATGTGCTTCCACATGCAGCAAGGGACTAAAAGTCATCTCCAAAAAGCTGCCAATAAACTCTAGGCCAAGAAAAGAAGCTTTTCTTTCTGTGCAGGAACACCTCAGTCCACTGAAAAAGCACATGGGAAGAAGCAAGAGCAACAGAGCCATGGGAGGCCCCACAGCACAGCATTTAAATTGGAGCATGATGGAATGGTTCTCTCCCTTCCCCAGGCTTCATGCTTAGCTACAGAGCCATAGCCAAGTCCTTGGACCTCTGCTCCTATCCCACACCAAACTTTCCTACTCATCACCAGGTTGAACTACAGTGGAAGCTCCACACGTTCCTGTGTGATATGAGCTCAGACAGTACCCTTCATTCCAGGTGTCACCAAAAGCCACACTGTCCCTCCTGAGGACCCTTCCTCTGCTATGCTCACTCCTGACAGCTGGAGAAAAAAGGTCAGACATTCCCTCCAGCCCTCCATCTGCTGGAAACTTTAATTAAGCAGAGTGAAAGGAAAAACAGAAAGCCACAATCTTTCATTTTTGCTTCTGCTGTCTGGAAGAATCAAGGAAACATTTGGTGCCAGCAGAAGCTTCCAATACTCGGGGGCAGCATCCAGCTCCCCTGAACAGCCTAAACTACAACACACTCATGTCCTGGGGAGAACAGGAACACAAAAAACTATGCTCATAGTCGCAGACCAGAGGCTAAGAACACTCCAAGCTGCCCTCTGCTGAAGCCCAGACCACAACAGAAAGGAATTAGATTAGGACCAAATAAGCTCAAGATTTGCTTAAGGTCTTTACCCTGTTTCTTCAGCACCGGATCAGCACAACCTGACCTGAAACCAGATGAATGGTTGTAGTGATGATGTGGGTAGGAGCAATGTAAAGGCAGCTCTGAAGAATGCAAAAAGAAACTGGTATATTCATAAGCTCAGAAAGACTTGGAATCTCTTCAGAAGCATGTGGGAGGTAACAGAGTAAAGGAGATAGGAGAAGGAGGGAGTTTCATTATACGGAAACATTTCCATAAAGATACGAGCATTTAATAGATCCTTACATCTTTCCCCCATTCAGGTTATATAAAGCATTAATTAAAGCCAGTTATTCCCAGATATATCAGCTTGCAGATAAAGTTTGCCCTGCTGATTTGGCAGAATAGATAACTTTCCATTCAGCAAGTAAGATTCAGTTTGTCTGCTATCGCTAATACTTCACCCAGTCAGTTGGGACACCTTACGGCCCCACACAGTACAGAACCATGAATATCTGATGCACACGAGACAGCACACTGGGCTGTATCCAGGACTTACATTCTCCTTACAGGACTGATCACAGGATGAATAAAACACAAGGCAAAAGGCAACAGGAATTCTGGCCCAAAACACTGAAGACTAGGCCTGCTAAGTATACAGCAGTAAAGCCTGCAGGTAAACCCAGTGAAAATTCACAATAAGTATGTTACTACAACGCACTTGCCATTGATGACTCCATCAGGGTTGAGCATGGGGACAATCTTGAAAATGAAACATTTCCTCAGGAGATCAGCAATGGGATCACTGCTCACAAGGAACTCCAGGGTCCCCTTCATCACCCAGCTGGCGTTGCTTTCACCAGGATGAACACGGGCCATCAGAAAGACATAAGGACGACTGTCTGTAAAACAAAGCAAAGGCATGGAGATGTTATGCACAGAAGCTGCAGAGATACGATGCCAACTTTTTTTTTTAAGAGAGAATCTTACTAAACAGTTCATGGACAGAGCCTAATGAGCCCCTGTTGCAAAGCAGACTAGCAATTTGGCAGAGAAAATTGTCTTGCTATCAGATACGTTATTTGCCATTCCCATGAAAAAGCACCCTCATTTGGCCTAGTTACACGTCTCCAAAAGCTCTCTGTATACACATGCTCAGAAGAGACCAAATTTGACAGCAGATTGTTTGAAAATCCCATCTGTGTTGAGCAAAATCCACAGATGGGCCAAGGGAAGAAGACAGAGGTAGACACCTGCCAAGCATAGAGAATAAAAGAAAAGGACAAAGCAATGATGTGTCTTAAAATTATCCTTCTGTGAATGTTCACAATCTCAGGCTGCTGTCACAAATCAACCTGACACATTTGCTTTAGTGGAAGCCACTATCTGACAGGGAATCACAACGATGCCATGATGTTTTTTGCAGCTCTGTCAGAGCACAGGCTCTCTAGTAAAGGGACAGAAAACAATCAAAGGTATCATCTGAGCATCCTTGTAAGCAAACGCTGATTTAGCAAGTTATGCTTCTATGTCCTCAGCTCCCAAAGCTGTACTAAAGTCCTTCAGTTTTCTAACAGCTTTACAAATCATTACTCAATTAATGTGAAACACAGAGGTGGAATCACAGAACCTTTTGAGTTGGAAAGGATCCTTAAAGGTCACTTGGTCCAACTCCTCTGCAAGGATGTAGACAGGTCTGGAAACAATCCCACATTCACCCCTTCCCATTCATAGGCATTTGATGGGCATGACCAGAGTCTCCACTCGAATTCATACAGAGCAATCATACTGTGGTCCAGTAAAGCAACCAGAACTCTGCTATTCAATAGCCGTGTACTAATCTTTATTTTTCCTTTATCATTCTTGCACCTTACCCTGAGATTAGTATATTTTCACTGCTGTGTATACATTAGTGCCCAAGGCGCTAATGGACTGTAAAAGATCCCTTCAGCCAATAGAGACATACTAGGAGTTCTGCTTACTTTTTATTACAAAAACATATATATATTAGAAAACAACCTCTATTCAGCTCCAGCTAGATGCTGTGCATTACAGTCTACCTTAGTAATGCTTTAAAACAGCAACAAGCAAAAACTACTTTTCACAAAGGCATCAGTTGCATTTTGCTATTTCCAAACATTTTCTTCTTTCTCCCATCATCATGATTTAGTGCTGTTTTGCAGGCTCATTGCTGAGCTAAACTTATGGGACTGTGTTGTTGTAGTTGAGAATGAGGCTCTTGAGGACTCCTAATGGACAACAGCTGTAAATAGCACAAAGCAAAATAAAACATGCTCCCTTGCAACTGATGAAAACGGCTTTAACTCCTGTCTCTTCTATACATTGGGAAAGCATGCAGCATGTTAATTGAGCGATTCTTTCTTCAGTTACTCTATGAGAAAACGAAACCACAAGAAAGGGTCTTCACATCTCAGAAATGGAAGGTTTGCCACAATTCAGCTAATTGAGGATACTGTGAGACTGGCAGAGATGTGAATTCTGCTCTCCTCAAGACTGATAAACCTCTGTCTAACATTCAACGTGACAAAAGCTTCTAGAGAGTCCTGATTTTAAACCCCAGGAAATAGTGGATCCATAGGATCCAGGTGGGGAAACATCTCTATTCCACTTAAAACTCCCTTTCTAAGCTTCACTCCCCTCCTGACAGGTATATTTGCAATGCCAAAATCACATCTCCGGGCACCAACTGGCCGGCAATAGTCAAGATTTCTGCACTTAGCTGAGCTGCTGCACTTCATTCTTGATTCACTATGCCCCATAACAGCAGTGCTGATGAAGCCACCCCAGTGCTGCTGATCTGCTCTGGGACACACCTACTGTTCTGAAGTGTAATTTTGGTCCAGAGCCCCTTGATACCACCTTGTGCTACACTGCACCTCCTCAGGACACCGAGACACATGTTCTTCTATGTTTCCTTCAGGGCCCAGAACTGAGTTTGATGCTTCAAAATCGCCAAGTCAGTCCTTACACTGAATCCTCCCCAAGTCCTGGGGAAGCTGCCAGAAAGCTCAGGTTACCCATTTATCTCTGCAAAGCCCACATGACACGTAACCTTCACTGGGAATGTAAATAATAAAAAGAGTGAGCAGAGGAACCTTTTCGTGCTACATAAAGCCCCATCCAACAGATCTTGTCTCATTACTCTGTGCTACATTCTGACATGGCCAGGATATAACGTGCCACTAACAAAACCAGAGATGAGAGATTAAAGGCACTGATGCCTCTTGCAAAACATGGAGCAAAAACCCTTTGAGTAATAAATCTAACGTATCAACCACCTCCCACCTTCCCTTCTCTTTATTCATTTTAACTGTGGATATATGCATGAAAATAAGAGCTTTGTTCCTACAGTACTGCTAACTTGTTGCTTAATCTCCTGCCTATTGCAGGGATCTTCCTCTTGATTTTATCTGATTTGGAAGTTAGAAATCATGACATCAGTTGGGGAAAGATCAATCTGAAATAAAAGAATGAAACCCCGTTAACAAATCAATGTCTCGCCTCATAAAAAGAGGCACAGAAGGGAAATGAAGTGCACTTCCAGATGCCCTGACATGGGTTAAAATTCTATGCATTGTCAAGCTGCTATTTGGGCCACAGCGTTTGAAAGGGAACAAGGTTTTGAAATGACACAAGACTGGGATTTCATTAGGAGTCAAAGGGAATCATAAAGAGCGTGTGACAAATTCAACCTAGATCCAGGTCTTGACTGGAATGATTCTGGCTGTGCCTCTGCATACCTCTCATCCTATCAGCCCCAAGCCAGAGCCCACAAAACATAGGCCTTCCCTCCACTCCCCCTTATTCCTAAATACAACATGACTTTATCATGAGAGCTGCACAGATCAAAGGTTCAAGTTTACCCCCTGGACATAAGAGATAAACAAAGAAAGCCAACATTCCCACCCAACTTCATTATGTGTGACCTCTACAGCATATTCTGAGAGTCAAATGATGTGTAAAAAAGAGCATCAAACGCAGTTCTGCTGCGTGTATCACGGCTGCATCCTGCCTTGGATACATCTGAACTGCCCAAGGCTGCCTAGTTAAACAAAGTCTGACAAAGACAGGATATGGTGTGATGTACATCAAATATATTCAAGGAGAAGGAAAAAAAAAAACAACTTCAAATACTGAGATCACAGAAAACTTGAGACTGCTCTGAGGCAGAACCTGTGTTGGTCACTTTCCTCCGCTCCCCACCCAAAATCTTTCCCCAAGTTGTCACATTTTCAGTTACTCCACAATGTAATACTATGCTCCTCCATTTACCCCACCTCCTCCTTATTTCCTGACCCTGCATTTGGCAAAATCCTACTCAAAGAGACACATCTTAATGCAGAGGCAGCTTACCTAGTCTGACAGGGCCCACTGCTGTTTTCCAGAATTATCAGAGAGATAACCCTCCCTTAAATACACTTATACGATATGCGTTATCAATGGTCCTCATGGCAAAGAAGTGAATGTTACAAATCACCTTGGTTAACTGCTTTCTACCATCAAAGCTGGGTGAAGGTATTCCAGGCTCCAAGTTGCTTGGAAACATCCCTTAGTGGATGAGTTTTATGAATTCACTCACCAATGAATCAGAATGATTAGAAATGACTGCAGAGACCAATACATGTACAAAGCATCCAGACATAGTACAGTTTAACATCCTACTAAAGATGGATATTCTCGTTATTCTTTTTCTGGGTTATTCCCCCAGCCCCTTAACTCCAAGAAATTAGAATGTCAGGTTCTATAAATCATTTTGGGGCAGATCCCAAAATCCCAAATTCTGAAGGCAGATGGAAATTCTACACATTTGACTAATATTCCATATGATGCAACTAAAAAACAACCAAGTGAACTAATACCTGATGAAACAAAAGCATACCTATAGCGAAGGATAGGGAAACAAGTCTGCAAAGAATCCTCAATGATGAGAAGCCTCAATGCTTTACTTAGAATCCTCAATGCTTAGAACACTCAATGTTTAGATCCCTCAATGGCTTAGAACAATCAATGCATAGAATCCTCAATGCTTAGAATTCCAATGCTTAACAGAGAATCCTCAATGCTTAGAAACCTCTATGCTTAGAAACCTGAATGCTTAGAAACATCAATGCTTAGCATCCTCAATGCACAGCTTAGAATCCTCAATGCTTAGAAAACTCTATGCATAGAGTCCTTAATGCTTAGACACCCCAATGCTTAGCTTTCTCAATGTTAAGCAACCTCAATGCTTAGCTTAGAATTCTCATTGCTTAGAATTCTCATTGCTTAGAAACCTCAATGCTTAGTTTAGAATCTTCAATGCTTAGAATCCTCAGTGCTTAGAATCGTCAATGCTTAGAATCCTCAATGCTTAGAGAGCTCATTGCTTTGCATTCTCAAAGCATAAAATCCTCAATGCTTAGCATCATCAATGCTTAAAAATCTCAATGCATAGAGTCCTTAATGCTTAGAAACCTCAATGCTTATCACCCTCACTGCGTAGCTTCGTATCCCCAATGCTTAGAATCCTCAGTGCCTAGAATCCTCAATGCTTAGCATCCTCAATGCTTAGCTTAGCATCCTCAATGATTAGAATCCTCAATGCTTAGAAACCTAAATGCTTAGAAACCTCAAAGCATAGAGTCCTTAGTGCTTAGAAACCTCAATGCATAGAGTCCTTAATGCTTAGAATCCTCAATGCTTAGAAACCTCGATGCTTAGAAACCTCAAAGCATAGAGTCCTCAGTGCTTAGAAACTTCAATGCTTAGAATCCTCAATGCTTTGCATCCTCAATGCTCAGCATCCTCAATGTTTAGCTTAGAAACCTCAATGCGCAGAATCCTCAATGCTTAGAATCCTCATTGCTTAGAATCCTCAATGCTGAGAAACCTTATTGCTTTGAAACCTCAATGCTTAGCACCCTTAAAGCTTAGAAACCTCAATGCATAGAGTCCTTAATGCTTAGAATGATCAATGCTTAGAATCCTCAATGCTTAAAGTTCTTAATGCTTAGAAACCTCAATGCTGAGAATCCTCAATGATGAGAATCCTCAGTGCTTAGCATCCTCAATGCTGAGAATCCTCATTGCTTAGCACCCTCAATGCTTAGCTTAGAATCCTCAATGCTCAGAATCTGAAATACTCAGAAACCTCAATGCATAGCATCCTCAATGCTAAGAATCCTCAAAGCATAGAATCCTCAATGCCTAGAAACCTCAATGCTTACCAACCGCAATGCTTAGCTTAAAGTCCTCAAAGCTTAGAACACTCAATGCTTAGAAACCTCAATCCTTAGCATCCTCAATGCATAAAATACTCAATGCATGGAGTCCTTAATGCGTAGAAACCTCAATGCTTAGTATCCTCAATGATTAGAAACCTCATAGCTTAGAGACCTTAATTTTTAGTAACCTAAATGCTTAGAAACCTCAGTGCTTTGCACTCTCAATGCTCAGCATCCTCAGTGCTTAGTTTAGAACCCTCAATGCATAAAATCCTCAATGCATAGAATCCTCATTGCTTAGAATCCTCAACACTGAGAAACCTCAATACTTAGAATCCTACATGCTTAGCTTAGAATCCTCAATGCTGGGAATCCTCAATGATTAGCATCCTCAATGCCTAGAAACCTCAATGCTTACCAACCGCAATGCTTAGCTTGAAATCCTCAAACCTTAGAACACTCAATGCTTAGAAACCTCAATCCTTAGCATCCTCAATGCTTAGCTTAGATTCCTCGATGCTTAGAATCCACAATGCTTATAATACTCAAAGCTTAGAATCCTCAATGCTTAGCATCCACAATGCATAAAAAACTCAATGCATAGAGTCCTTAATTTTTAGTAACCTCAATGCTTAGTATCCTCAATGATTAGAAACTTTATAGCTTAGAGACCTTAATTTTTAGTAACCTCAATGCTTAGAAACTTCAACGCTTTGCACCCTCAATGCTCAGAATCCTCAGTGCTTAGTTTAGAACCCTAAATGCATAAAATCCTCAATGCATACAATCCTCATTGCTTAGAATCCTCAACACTGAGAAACCTCAATACTTAGAATACTCAATGCCAAGCTTAGAAACCTCAATGCTTGGAATCCTCGATGCTTAGAAACCTCATTGCTTAGAAACCTAAATGCTCAACGTAGAATCTTCAATGCTTAGAATCCTCAATGATAAGAGCCCTAAATGCTTAGAAACCTCAACGTGTTGCATCCTCACATCAGAGCTTAGAATCGTCAATACTTAGAATCCTCATTGCTTAGAATCCTCAATGCATAGCTTAGAATCCTGAATGCTTAGCATCCTCAACGCTTAGCATCCTCAATGCTTAGCTTAGAATCCTCAAAGCTCAGGATCCTCAATGCTTAAAAACCTCAATGCACAGAGTCCTTAATGCTTAGAAACCTCAATACTAAGCATCCTCAGAGCTTAGCTTAGAATCCTCACTGCTTAGAAACCTCAACGCTTATAATCCTCAGTGCTTAGCATCCTCAATGCGTAGAATCCCCAATGCTTAGAAACCTCAATGCTTAGCATCCTCAATCCTTAGTATGCTCTATGCTTAGCTTAGAATCCTCAATGCTTAGAATCCTCAATGCTTAGCATCCTCCATGCACTGCTTAGAAACCTCAATGCCTAGAATCCTCATAGCTTAGAATCCTCAACGCTGAGAAATTTTATTGCTTGGAAACCTCAATACTTAGCATCCCTAATGCTTAGAAACCTCAATGCATAGAGGCCTTAATGCTTAGAAACGTCAAAGATTAGAAAACTCAATGCTTGGCTTAGAATCCTCAATGCTTAGAAACCTCAATGCATAGAGACCTTAAAGCTTAGAAACCTCAATGCTTAGAGTCCTTAATGCATAGAATCCACAATGCTTAGCATCCTCATTGCTTAGCATCCTCAATGCATACCTTAGAATCCTCAATGCTTAGAAACCTAAACGCGTAAAATCTTCAATGTGTAGAATGCTCATTTCTTAGAATCCTCAATGCTGAGAAACCTTATTGCTTAGAAACCTCAATGCTTAAAGTACTAAATGCTAAGAATCCTCAATGCATACCTTAGAATCCTCAATGCTAAGACTCCTCAATGCTTAGAATCCTCAATGCATAGCTTAGAATCCTCAATGCTTAGAATCCTCAATGCTTAAAATAGAATCCTCAATAGTTAGAATCCTCAATGCTTCACATCCTCAATGCTTAGCTTAGATACCTCAACGCGTAAAATCTTCAATGTGTAGAATGGTCATTTCTTAGAATCCTCAATGCTGAGAAACCTTATTGCATAGAAACTTCAATGCTTAAACTCCTAAATGCTTAGAATCCTCAATGCATAGCTTAGAATCCTCAATGCTTAGAATCCTAAATGCTTAGCTTAGAATCCTCAATGCTTAGAAACCTCAATGCTTAGAAACCTCAATGCACAGAGTCCTTAATGCTTAGAAACCTCAATACTTAGCATCCTCAGTGCTTAGCTTAGAATCCTCAATGCTTAGAAACCTCAATGCTTAGAATCCTCAGTGCATAGCATCCTCAACGCGTAGAATCCCCAATGCTTAGAAACCTCAATGCTTAGCATCCACAATCCTTAATATGCTCTATGCTTAGCTTAGAATCCTCAATGCTTAGAATCCACAATGCTTAGCATCATCCATGCATTTCTTAGAAACCTCAATGCCTAGAATCCTCATTCCTTAGAATCCTCAACGCTGAGAAATTTCATTGCTTTGAAACCTCAATGCTTAGCATCCCAAATGCTTACAAACCTCAATGCATAGAGGCCTTAATGCTTAGAAACCTCAAAGATTAGAAAACTCAGTGCTTGGCTTAGAAACCTAAATGCTTAGAATCCTCAACGCTCAGCTTAGAATCATCAATGCTTAGAATACTCAATGCTTAGCATCCTCAATGCTTAGCATCCTCAGTGCTTAGAATCCTCAATGCTTAGAAACCTCAATGCTTAGAAACCTCAATGCTTAGAATCCTCAATGCTTAGAATCCTCAATACTCAGAATCCTCAATGCTTAGAATCCTCAATGCTTAGAATCCTCAATGGTTAGAATCCTCACTGCTTAGAAACCTCAATGCTTAGAATCCTCAGTGCTTAGCATCCTCAACGCGTAGAATCCCCAATGCTTAGAAACCTCAATGCTTAGCATCCTCAATATTTAGTATGCTCTATGCTTAGCTTAGAATCCTCAATGCTTAGAATCCTCAACGCTTACAAACCTCAATGCTGAGAAATTTTAGTGTTTGAAACCTCATTGCTTAGCATCCCAAATGCTAAAAAACCTCAATGCATAGAGGCCTTAATGCTTAGAAACCTCAAAGATTAGAAAACTCAATGCTTGGTTAGAATCCTCAATGCTTAGAATCCTCAATGCTTAGAATCCTCCATGCATAGCTTAGAATCCTCAGTGCTTAGAATCCTCAATGCTTAGCATCCTCCATGCATTGCTTAGAATCCTCAATAGTTAGAATCCTAAATGCTTCGCATCCTCAATGCTAAGCTTAGAAACCTCAATGCTTAGAATCCTCAATGCTTAGCATCCTCAATGCTTAGCATCCTCAATGCTTAGCATCCTCATTTCTTAGCATCCTCAATGCTTAGAATCCTCAATGCTTAGAATCGTCAATGCTTAGCATCCTCAATGCTTATCATTCTCAATGCTTAGCATCGTCAATGCTTAGCATCCTCAATGCTTAGAATCCTCAATGCTTAGAATCCTCAATGCTAAAGCATCCTCAATGCTTAGCATCCTCAATGCTTAGAATCCTCAATGCCTAGCTTAGAATCCTCAATGCTTAGAATCCTCAATGCTTAGAATCCTCAATGATTAGAATCCTCAATGCTTAGAATCCTCAATGCTTAGAATCCTCAATTCTTAGAATCCTCAATGCTAACAATCCTCAATGCTTAGAATCCTCAATGCTTAGCTTAGAATCCTCAATGCTTAGAATCCTCAATGCCTAGAATCCTCAATGCTTAGAATTCTCAATGCTTAGAATCCTCAATGCTTAGAATCCTCAATGCCTAGCTTAGAATCCTCAATGCTTAGAATCCTCAATGCTTAGAATCCTCAATGCTTAGCTTAGAATCCTCAATGCTTAGAATCCTCAATGCTTAGAATCCTCAATGCTTAGAATCCTCAATGCTTAGAAACCTCAATGCTTAGCATCCTCAATGCTTAGAATCCTCAAAGCTTAGCTTAGAAACCTCAATGCTTAGAATCCTCATTGCTTAGAATCCTCAATGCTTAGAATCCTCAAAGCTTAGCATCCTCAATGCTTAGAATCGTCAATGCTTAGCATCCTCAATGCTTAGCATCCTCAAAGCTAAGCTTAGAAACCTCAATGCTTAGAATCCTCAATGCTTAGAATCCTCAATGCTTAGAATCCTCAATGCCTAGCTTAGAATCCTCAATGCTTAGAATCCTCAATGATTAGAATCCTCAATTCTTAGAATCCTCAATGCTAACAATCCTCAATGCTGAGAATCCTCAATGCTTAGCTTAGAATCCTCAATGCTTAGAATCCTCAATGCCTAGAATCCTCAATGCTTAGAATCCTCAATGCTTAGAATCCTCAATGCTTAGAATCCTCAATGCCTAGCTTAGAATCCTCAATGCTTAGAATCCTCAATGCTTAGAATCCTCAGTGCTTAGCTTAGAATCCTCAGTGCTTAGAATCCTCAATGCTTAGAATCCTCAATGCTTAGAAACCTCAATGCTTAGAAACCTCAATGCTTAGAATCCTCGATACTTAGAAACCTCAATGCTTAGAATCCTCAATGCTTAGAATCCTCAAAGCTTAGAATCCTCAATGCATAGAATCCTCAATGCTTAGCATCCTCAATGCTTAGCATCCTCATTACATAGCTTAGAATCCTCAATGCTTAGCATCCTCAATGCTTAGCATCGTCAATGCTTAGCATCGTCAATGCTTAGCATCCTCAATATTTAAAATCCTCAATGCTTAGACTCCTCAATGCTTAGAATCCTCAAAGCTTAGAATCCTCAATGCTTAGAATCCTCCATGCTTAGCTTAGAAACCTCAATGCTTAGAATCCTCAATGCTTAGAATCCTCCATGCTTAGAATCCTCAATGCTTAGAATCCTCAATGCTTAGAAACCTAAATGCACAGAGTCCTTAATGCTTAGAAACCTCAATACTTCGCATCCTCAGTGCTTAGCTTAGAATCCGCAATGCTTAGAAACCTCAATGCTTAGCATCCTCAATCCTTAGTATGCTCTATGCTTAGCTTAGAATCCTCAATGCTTACAATCCTCAATGCTTACAAACCTCAATGATGAGAAATTTTATTGTTTGAAACCTCATTGCTTAGCATCCCAAATGCTTACAAACCTCAATGCATAGAGGCCTTAATGCTTAGAAACCTTATAGATTAGAAAACTCAATGCTTGGCTTAGAATCCTCAATGCTTACAATGCTCAATGCTTAGAATCCTCCATGCATAGCTTAGAATCCTCAATGCTTAGCATCCTCAACGATTAGCATCCTCAATGCTTAGCTTAGAATCCTCAAAGCTCAGGATGCTCAATGCTTAAAAACCTCAATGCACAGAGTCCTTAATGCTTAGAAACCTCAATACTTAGCATCCTCAGAGATTAGCTTAGAATCCTCACTGCATAGAAACCTCAACGCTTATAATCCTCAGTGCTTAGCATCCTCAATGCGTAGAATCCCCAATGCTTAGAAACCTCAATGCTTAGCATCCTCATACCTTAGTATGCACTATGCTTAGCTTAGAATCCTCAATGCATAAAATCCTCAATGCTTAGCATCCTCCATGCACTGCTTAGAAACCTCAATGCCTAGAATCCTGATAGCTTAGAATCCTCAACGCTGAGAAATTTTATTCCTTGGAAACCTCAATGCTTAGCATCCCTAATTGTTACAAACCTCAATGCATAGAGGCCTTAATGCTTAGAAACCTCAAAGATTAGAAAACTCAATGCTTGGCTTAGAATCCTCAATGCTTACAAACCTCAATGCATAGAGACCTTAAAGCTTAGAGACCTCAATGCTTAGAGTACTTAATGCTTAGAATCCTCAATACATAGAATCCACAATGCTTAGCATCCTCATTGCTTAGCATCCTCAATGCATACTTTAGAATCCTCAATGCTTAGAAACCTCAACGCGTAAAATCTTCAATGTGTAGAATGCTCATTTCTTAGAATCCTCAATGCTGAGAAACCTTATTGCTTAGAAACCTCAATGCATAAAGTCCTAAATGCTTAGAATCCTCAATGCATAGCTTAGAATCCTCAATGCTTAGAATCCTCAACGCGTAAAATCTTCAATGTGTAGAATGCTCATTTCTTAGAATCCTCAATGCTGAGAAACCTTATTGCTTAGAAACCTCAATGCTTAAAGTCTTAAATGCTTAGAATCCTCAATGCTTAGAATCCTCAATGCTTAGAATCCTCAATGCTTAGCATCCTCAATGCTTAGCTTAGAATCCTCAAAGCTCAGGATCCTCAATGCTTAGAAACCTCAATGCACAGAGTCCTTAATGCTTAGAAACCTCAATACGTAGCATCCTCAGTGCTTATCTTAGAATCCTCACTGCTTAGAAACCTCAATGCTTAGAATCCTCAGTGCTTAGCATCCTCAATGCGTAGAATCCCCAGTGCTTAGAAACCTCACTGCTTAGCATCCTCAATCCTTAGTATGCTCTATGCTTAGCTTAGAATCCTCAATGCTTAGAATCCTCAATGCTTACAAACCTCAATGCTGAGAAATTTTATTGTTTGAAACCTCATTGCTTAGAATCCTCAATGCTTACAAACCTCAATGCATAGAGGCCTGAATGCTTAGAAACCTCAAAGATTAGAAAATTCAATGCTTGGCTTAGAATCCTCATAGCTTAGAATCCTCAATGCTTAGAATACTCCATGCATTGCTTAGAATCCTCAATAGTTAGAATCCTCAATGCTTCGCATCCTCAATGCTTAGCTTAGAAACCTCAATACTTAGAATCCTCAATGCTTAGCATCCTCATTACATAGCTTAGAATCCTCAATGCTTAGCATCCTCATTGCTTAGCATCCTCATTGCTTAGCGTCCTCATTGCTTAGCGTCCTCAATGCTTAGCGTCCTCAATGCTTAGCGTCCTCAATGCTTAGCGTCCTCAATGCTTAGCGTCCTCAATGCTTAGCGTCCTCAATGCTTAGCATCTTCAATGCTTAGCATCTTCAATGCATTGCTTAGAAACCTCAATGCTTAGAATCCTCAATGGTTAGAATCCTCAATGCTTAGAATCCTCAATGCTTAGAATCCTCAATGCTTAGAATGCTTAGCATCCTCAATGCTTAGCATACTCATTGCTTAGCATCCTCATTGCTTAGCTTAGAATCCTCAAAGCTCAGAATCCTCACTGCTTAGGAACCTCAATGCTTAGCATCCTCCATGCATTGCTTAGAAACCTCAATGAGTAGAATCCCCATTGCTTAGAAATTTTATTTCTCTGAAACCTCAATGCTTAGCATCCCTAATGCTTACAAACCTCAGTGCATAGAGGCCTTAATGTTTAGAAACCTCAAAGATTAGAAAACTCAATGCTTGGCTTAGAATCCCCAATGCTTAGAATCCTCAATGCCTAGCTTAGAATCCTCAATGCTTAGAATCCTCACTGCTTAGAAACCTGAATGCTTAGAATCCTCAATGCTTAGAATCCTCAATGCTTAGCTTAGAAACCACAATGCTTAGAGTCCTCAATGCTTAGCATCCTCAATGCTTAGAATCCTCAATGCATAGCTTAGAATCCTCAATTCTTAGAATCCTCAATGCTTAGAATCCTCAATGCTTAGCATCCTCAATGCTTAGAATCCTCAATGCTTAGCATCCTCAATGCTTAGTATCCTCAATGCTTACAATCCTCCATGCATTGCTTAGAATCCTCAATAGTTAGAATCCTCAATGCTCCGCATCCTCAGTGCTTAGCTAAGAAACCTCAATACTTAGAATCCTCAATGCTTAGCATCCTCATTACATACCTTAGAATCCTCAATGCTTCGAATCCTCAATGCTTAGCATCCTCAATGCTTAGCATCCTCATTGCTTAGCTTAGAATCCTCGGTGATTAGAAACCTCAATGCTTAGCATCCTCAATGCTTAGCATCCTCAATGCTTAGCATCCTCAATGCTTATAATCCTCAATGCTAAGCATCCTCAATGCTTAGCATCCTCAGTGCTTAGCATCCTCAATGCTTAGAATCCTCAATGCTTAGAATCCTCAATGCTTAGCATCCCTAATGCTTACAAACCTCAGTGCATAGAGGCCTTAATGTTTAGACACCTCAAATATTAGAAAACTCAATGCTTGGCTAATAATCCTCAATGCTTAGAATCCTCAATGCCTAGATAAGAATCCTCAATGCTTAGAATCCTCAATGCTTAGAATCCTCAAAGCTTAGCTTAGAAACCTCAAAGCACAGAGACCTTGATGCTTAGAAACCTCAATACTTACCATCTTCAGTGCTTAGATTAGAATCCTCACTGCTTAGAAACCTGAATGCTTAGAATCCTCAATGCTTATAATCCTCAATGCTTAGCTTAGAAACCTCAATGCTTTGAATTCTCAATGCTTAATATCCTCAATGTTTAGAATCCTCAATGCATAGCTTAGAATCCTCAATGCTTAGAATCCTCAATGCTTAGCATCCTCAATGCTTAGAATCCTCAATGCTTAGCTTAGAATCCTCAAAGCTCAGGATCCTCAATGCTTACAAACCTCAATGCATAGAGGCCTTAATGCTTAGAAACCTCAAAGATTAGAAAACTGAATGCTTGGCTTAGAATCCTCAATGCTTAGAATCCTCAATGCTTCGCATCCTCAATGCTTAGCTTAGAAACCTCAATACTTAGAATCCTCAATGGTTAGCATCCTCATTACATAGCTTAGAATCCTCAATGCTTAGAATCCTCAATGCTTAGCATCCTCAATGCTTAGCATCCTCAATGCTTAGCATCCTCATTGCTTAGCATCCTCATTGCTTAGCTTAGAATCCTCAAAGCTCAGAATCCTCGGTGCATAGAAACCTCAATGCTTAGCATCCTCAATGCTTAGCATCCTCAATGCTTAGAAACCTCAATGCTTAGAATCCTCAATGCTTAGAATCCTCAATGCTTAGCATCCTCAATGCTTAGCTTAGAAAACTCAATGCTTAGAATCCTCAATGCTTAGAAACCTCAATGCACAGTGTCCTTAATGCTTAGAAACCTCAATACTTAGCATCCTCAATGCTTAGCTTAGAAACCTCAATGCTTAGAATTCTCAATGCTTAACATCCTCAATGTTTAGAATCCTCAATGCATAGCTTAGAATCCTCAATGCTTAGAATCCTCAATGCTTAGAATCCTCAATGCTTAGCAACCTCAATGCTTAGCATCCTCAATGCCTAGAATCCTCAATGCTTAGCTTAGAAACCTCAATGCTTAGAATCCTCAATGCTTAGAATCCTCAATGCTTAGAATCCTCAATGCTTAGAATCCTCAATGCTTAGCATCCTCAATGCTTAGCTTAGAAAAGTCAATGCTTAGCATCCTCAATGCTTAACAGCCTCAATGCTTAGCATCCTCAATGCTTAGCATCCTCAATGCTTAGCATCCTCATTGCTTAGAAACCTCAATGCACAGAGTCCTTAATGCTTAGAAACCTCAATACTTAGCATCCTCAGTGCTTATCTTAGAATCCTCACTGCTTAGAAACCTCAATGCTTAGAATCCTCAGTGCTTAGCATCCTCAAAGCGTAGAATCCCCAATGCTTCGAAACCTCAATGCTTAGCATCCTCAATCCTTAGTATGCTCTATGCTTAGCTTAGAATCCTCAATGCTTAGAATCCTCAATGCTTAGCATCCTCAATGCTTAGCATCCTCAATGCTTAGAATCCTCAATGCTTAGCTTAGAAACCTCAATGCTTAGAATCCTCAATGCTTAGAATCCTCAATGCTTAGCATCCTCAATGCTTAGAATCCTCAATGCTTAGCATCCTCAATGCTTAGAATCCTCAATGCCTAGATTAGAATCCTCAATGCTTAGAATCCTCAATGCTTAGAATCCTCAGTGCTTAGAATCCTCAATGCTTAGAATCCTCAATGCTTACAAACCTCAATGCTGAGAAATTTTATTGTTTGAAACCTCATTGTTTAGCATCCCAAATGCTTACAAACCTCAATGCATAGAGGCCTTAATGCTTAGAAAACTCAAAGATTAGAAAACTGAATGCTTGGCTTAGAATTTTCAATGCTTAGAATCCTCAATGCTTAGAATCCTCCATGCATAGCTTAGAATCCTCAATGCTTAGAATCCTCAATGCTTAGCATCCTCCATGCATTGCTTAGAATCCTCAATGCTTCGCATCCTCAATGCTTAGCTTAGAAACCTCAATGCTTAGAATCCTCAGTGCTTAGCATCCTCAATGCTTAGCATCCTCAATGCTTAGCATCCTCATTGCTTAGCATCCTCATTGCTTAGCTTAGAATCCTCAAAGCTCAGAATCCTCACTGCTTAGGAACCTCAATGCTTAGCATCCTCCATGCATTGATTAGAAACCTCAATGAGTAGAATCCCCATTGCTTAGAAATTTTATTGCTCTGAAACCTCAATGCTTAGCATCCCTAATGCTTACAAACCTCAGTGCATAGAGGCCTTAATGTTTAGAAACCTCAAAGATTAGAAAACTCAATGCTTGGCTTAGAATCCCCAATGCTTAGAATCCTCAATGCCTAGCTTAGAATCCTCAATGCTTAGAATCCTCACTGCTTAGAAACCTGAATGCTTAGAATCCTCAATGCTTAGAATCCTCAATGCTTAGCTTAGAAACCACAATGCTTAGAGTCCTCAATGCTTAGCATCCTCAATGCTTAGAATCCTCAATGCATAGCTTAGAATCCTCAATTCTTAGAATCCTCAATGCTTAGAATCCTCAATGCTTAGCATCCTCAATGCTTAGCATCCTCAATGCTTAGCATCCTCAAAGCTTAGAATCCTCAGTGCTTAGCATCCTCAATGCTTAGAATCCTCAATCCTTAGACTCCTCAATGCTTAGCATCCTCAAAGCGTAGAATCCTCAATGCTTAGCATCCTCAATGCTTAGAATCCTCAATGCTTAGAATCCTCAACGCTTAGAATCCTCAATGCTTAGAATCCTCAATGCTTAGAATCCTCAATGCTTAGAATCCTCAATGCACAGAGTCCTTAATGCTTAGAAACCTCAATACTTAGCATCCTCTGTGCTTAGCTTAGAATCCTCACTGCTTAGAAACCTGAATGCTTAGAAACCACAATGCTTAACATCCTCAATGTTTAGAATCCTCAATGCATAGCTTAGAATCCTCAATGCTTAGAATCCTCAATGCTTAGAATCCTCAATGTTTAGAATCCTCAATGCTTAGCATCCTCAATGCTTAGAATCCTCAATGCTTAGCATCCTCAATGCTTAGCTTAGAATCCTCAAAACTCAGGATCCTCAATGCTTAGAAACCTCAATGCACAGAGTCCTTAATGCTTAGAAACCTCAATACTTAGCATCCTCAGTGCTTAGCTTAGAATCCTCACTGCTTAGAAACCTCAATGCTTAGAATCCTCAATGCTTAGCATCCTCAACGCGTAGAATCCCCATTGCTTAGAAATTTTATTGTTTGAAACCTCATTGCTTAGAATCCTCAATGCTTACAAACCTCAATGCATAGAGGCCTTAATGCTTAGAAACCTCAAGGATTAGAAAATTCAATGCTTGGCTTAGAATCCTCAATGCTTAGAATCCTCAATGCTTAGAATCTTCCATGCATTGCTTAGAATCCTCAATAGTTAGAATCCTCAGTGCTTCGCATCCTCAGTGCTTAGCTTAGAAACCTCAATGCTTAGAATCCTCAATGCTTAGCATCCTCATTACATAGCTTAGATTCCTCAATGCTTAGAATCCTCAATGCTTAGCATCCTCAATGCTTAGCATCCTCAACGCTTAGCATCCTCAATGCTTAGCATCCTCAATGCTTAGCATCCTCATTGCTTAGCTTAGAATCCTCGGTGCTTAGAAACCTCAATGCTTAGCATCCTCAATGCTTAGCATCCTCAATGCTTAGAATCCTCAATGCTTAGCATCCTCAATGCTTAGTATCCTCAATGCTTACAATCCTCCATGCATTGCTTAGAATCCTCAATAGTTAGAATCCTCAATGCTTCGCATCCTCAGTGCTTAGCTAAGAAACCTCAATACTTAGAATCCTCAATGCTTAGCATCCTCATTACATACCTTAGAATCCTCAATGCTTCGAATCCTCAATGCTTAGCATCCTCAATGCTTAGCATCCTCATTGCTTAGCTTAGAATCCTCGGTGATTAGAAACCTCAATGCTTAGCATCCTCAATGCTTAGCATCCTCAATGCTTAGCATCCTCAATGCTTATAATCCTCAATGCTAAGCATCCTCAATGCTTAGCATCCTCAGTGCTTAGCATCCTCAATGCTTAGAATCCTCAATGCTTAGCATCCTCAATGCTTAGCTTAGAATCCTCAAAACTCAGGATCCTCAATGCTTAGAAACCTCAATGCACAGAGTCCTTAATGCTTAGAAACCTCAATACTTAGCATCCTCAGTGCTTAGCTTAGAATCCTCACTGCTTAGAAACCTCAATGCTTAGAATCCTCAATGCTTAGCATCCTCAACGCGTAGAATCCCCATTGCTTAGAAATTTTATTGTTTGAAACCTCATTGCTTAGAATCCTCAATGCTTACAAACCTCAATGCATAGAGGCCTTAATGCTTAGAAACCTCAAGGATTAGAAAATTCAATGCTTGGCTTAGAATCCTCAATGCTTAGAATCCTCAATGCTTAGAATCTTCCATGCATTGCTTAGAATCCTCAATAGTTAGAATCCTCAGTGCTTCGCATCCTCAGTGCTTAGCTTAGAAACCTCAATGCTTAGAATCCTCAATGCTTAGCATCCTCATTACATAGCTTAGATTCCTCAATGCTTAGAATCCTCAATGCTTAGCATCCTCAATGCTTAGCATCCTCAACGCTTAGCATCCTCAATGCTTAGCATCCTCAATGCTTAGCATCCTCATTGCTTAGCTTAGAATCCTCGGTGCTTAGAAACCTCAATGCTTAGCATCCTCAATGCTTAGCATCCTCAATGCTTAGAATCCTCAATGCTTAGCATCCTCAATGCTTAGTATCCTCAATGCTTACAATCCTCCATGCATTGCTTAGAATCCTCAATAGTTAGAATCCTCAATGCTTCGCATCCTCAGTGCTTAGCTAAGAAACCTCAATACTTAGAATCCTCAATGCTTAGCATCCTCATTACATACCTTAGAATCCTCAATGCTTCGAATCCTCAATGCTTAGCATCCTCAATGCTTAGCATCCTCATTGCTTAGCTTAGAATCCTCGGTGATTAGAAACCTCAATGCTTAGCATCCTCAATGCTTAGCATCCTCAATGCTTAGCATCCTCAATGCTTATAATCCTCAATGCTAAGCATCCTCAATGCTTAGCATCCTCAGTGCTTAGCATCCTCAATGCTTAGAATCCTCAATGCTTAGAATCCTCAATGCTTAGCATCCCTAATGCTTACAAACCTCAGTGCATAGAGGCCTTAATGTTTAGAAACCTCAAATATTAGAAAACTCAATGCTTGGCTAATAATCCTCAATGCTTAGAATCCTCAATGCCTAGCTAAGAATCCTCAATGCTTAGAATCCTCAATGCTTAGAATCCTCAAAGCTTAGCTTAGAAACCTCAAAGCACAGAGACCTTGATGCTTAGAAACCTCAATACTTACCATCTTCAGTGCTTAGATTAGAATCCTCACTGCTTAGAAACCTGAATGCTTAGAATCCTCAATGCTTATAATCCTCAATGCTTAGCTTAGAAACCTCAATGCTTTGAATTCTCAATGCTTAATATCCTCAATGTTTAGAATCCTCAATGCATAGCTTAGAATCCTCAATGCTTAGAATCCTCAATGCTTAGCATCCTCAATGCTTAGAATCCTCAATGCTTAGCTTAGAATCCTCAAAGCTCAGGATCCTCAATGCTTACAAACCTCAATGCATAGAGGCCTTAATGCTTAGAAACCTCAAAGATTAGAAAACTGAATGCTTGGCTTAGAATCCTCAATGCTTAGAATCCTCAATGCTTCGCATCCTCAATGCTTAGCTTAGAAACCTCAATACTTAGAATCCTCAATGGTTAGCATCCTCATTACATAGCTTAGAATCCTCAATGCTTAGAATCCTCAATGCTTAGCATCCTCAATGCTTAGCATCCTCAATGCTTAGCATCCTCATTGCTTAGCATCCTCATTGCTTAGCTTAGAATCCTCAAAGCTCAGAATCCTCGGTGCATAGAAACCTCAATGCTTAGCATCCTCAATGCTTAGCATCCTCAATGCTTAGAAACCTCAATGCTTAGAATCCTCAATGCTTAGAATCCTCAATGCTTAGCATCCTCAATGCTTAGCTTAGAAAACTCAATGCTTAGAATCCTCAATGCTTAGAAACCTCAATGCACAGTGTCCTTAATGCTTAGAAACCTCAATACTTAGCATCCTCAATGCTTAGCTTAGAAACCTCAATGCTTAGAATTCTCAATGCTTAACATCCTCAATGTTTAGAATCCTCAATGCATAGCTTAGAATCCTCAATGCTTAGAATCCTCAATGCTTAGAATCCTCAATGCTTAGCAACCTCAATGCTTAGCATCCTCAATGCCTAGAATCCTCAATGCTTAGCTTAGAAACCTCAATGCTTAGAATCCTCAATGCTTAGAATCCTCAATGCTTAGAATCCTCAATGCTTAGAATCCTCAATGCTTAGCATCCTCAATGCTTAGCTTAGAAAAGTCAATGCTTAGCATCCTCAATGCTTAACAGCCTCAATGCTTAGCATCCTCAATGCTTAGCATCCTCAATGCTTAGCATCCTCAATGCTTAGCATCCTCATTGCTTAGAAACCTCAATGCACAGAATCCTTAATGCTTAGAAACCTCAATACTTAGCATCCTCAGTGCTTATCTTAGAATCCTCACTGCTTAGAAACCTCAATGCTTAGAATCCTCAGTGCTTAGCATCCTCAAAGCGTAGAATCCCCAATGCTTCGAAACCTCAATGCTTAGCATCCTCAATCCTTGGTATGCTCTATGCTTAGCTTAGAATCCTCAATGCTTAGAATCCTCAATGCTTAGCATCCTCAATGCTTAGCATCCTCAATGCTTAGAATCCTCAATGCTTAGCTTAGAAACCTCAATGCTTAGAATCCTCAATGCTTAGAATCCTCAATGCTTAGCATCCTCAATGCTTAGAATCCTCAATGCTTAGCATCCTCAATGCTTAGAATCCTCAATGCCTAGATTAGAATCCTCAATGCTTAGAATCCTCAATGCTTAGAATCCTCAGTGCTTAGAATCCTCAATGCTTAGAATCCTCAATGCTTACAAACCTCAATGCTGAGAAATTTTATTGTTTGAAACCTCATTGTTTAGCATCCCAAATGCTTACAAACCTCAATGCATAGAGGCCTTAATGCTTAGAAAACTCAAAGATTAGAAAACTGAATGCTTGGCTTAGAATTTTCAATGCTTAGAATCCTCAATGCTTAGAATCCTCCATGCATAGCTTAGAATCCTCAATGCTTAGAATCCTCAATGCTTAGCATCCTCCATGCATTGCTTAGAATCCTCAATGCTTCGCATCCTCAATGCTTAGCTTAGAAACCTCAATGCTTAGAATCCTCAGTGCTTAGCATCCTCAATGCTTAGCATCCTCAATGCTTAGCATCCTCATTGCTTAGCATCCTCATTGCTTAGCTTAGAATCCTCAAAGCTCAGAATCCTCACTGCTTAGGAACCTCAATGCTTAGCATCCTCCATGCATTGCTTAGAAACCTCAATGCGCAGAATCCTCATTGCTTAGAAATTTTATTGCTCTGAAACCTCAATGCTTAGCAACCCTAATGCTTACAAAACTCATTGCATAGAGGGCTTAATGTTTAGAAACAACAAAGATTAGAAAACTCAATGCTTGGCTTAGCATCCTCAATGCTTAGCATCCTCAATACTTAGCATCCTCAATGCCTAGAATCCTCAATGCTTAGCATCCTCATTGCGTAGAATCCTCAATGCTTAGAATCCTCAATGCTTTGCTTAGAAACCTCAATGCTTAAAATCCTCAATGCTTAGAATGCTCAATGCCTAGATTAGAATCCTCAATGCTTAGATTCCTCAATGCTTAGAATCCTCAATGCTTATCATCCCCAATGCTTAGAATCCTCAATGCTTAGAATCCTCAATGCTTAGAATCCTCAATGCTTAGAATCCTCAATGCTTAGCATCCTCAATGCTTAGCTTAGAAAAGTCAATGCTTAGCATCCTCAATGCTTAACAGCCTCAATGCTTAGCATCCTCAATGCTTAGCATCCTCAATGCTTAGCATCCTCATTGCTTAGAAACCTCAATGCACAGAGTCCTTAATGCTTAGAAACCTCAATACTTAGCATCCTCAGTGCTTATCTTAGAATCCTCACTGCTTAGAAACCTCAATGCTTAGAATCCTCAGTGCTTAGCATCCTCAAAGCGTAGAATCCCCAATGCTTCGAAACCTCAATGCTTAGCATCCTCAATCCTTAGTATGCTCTATGCTTAGCTTAGAATCCTCAATGCTTAGAATCCTCAATGCTTAGCATCCTCAATGCTTAGCATCCTCAATGCTTAGAATCCTCAATGCTTAGCTTAGAAACCTCAATGCTTAGAATCCTCAATGCTTAGAATCCTCAATGCTTAGCATCCTCAATGCTTAGAATCCTCAATGCTTAGCATCCTCAATGCTTAGAATCCTCAATGCCTAGATTAGAATCCTCAATGCTTAGAATCCTCAATGCTTAGAATCCTCAGTGCTTAGAATCCTCAATGCTTAGAATCCTCAATGCTTACAAACCTCAATGCTGAGAAATTTTATTGTTTGAAACCTCATTATTTAGCATCCCAAATGCTTACAAACCTCAATGCATAGAGGCCTTAATGCTTAGAAAACTCAAAGATTAGAAAACTGAATGCTTGGCTTAGAATTTTCAATGCTTAGAATCCTCAATGCTTAGAATCCTCCATGCATAGCTTAGAATCCTCAATGCTTAGAATCCTCAATGCTTAGCATCCTCCATGCATTGCTTAGAATCCTCAATGCTTCGCATCCTCAATGCTTAGCTTAGAAACCTCAATGCTTAGAATCCTCAGTGCTTAGCATCCTCAATGCTTAGCATCCTCAATGCTTAGCATCCTCATTGCTTAGCATCCTCATTGCTTAGCTTAGAATCCTCAAAGCTCAGAATCCTCACTGCTTAGGAACCTCAATGCTTAGCATCCTCCATGCATTGCTTAGAAACCTCAATGCGCAGAATCCTCATTGCTTAGAAATTTTATTGCTCTGAAACCTCAATGCTTAGCAACCCTAATGCTTACAAAACTCATTGCATAGAGGGCTTAATGTTTAGAAACAACAAAGATTAGAAAACTCAATGCTTGGCTTAGCATCCTCAATGCTTAGCATCCTCAATGCTTAGCATCCTCAATGCCTAGAATCCTCAATGCTTAGCATCCTCATTGCGTAGAATCCTCAATGCTTAGAATCCTCAATGCTTTGCTTAGAAACCTCAATGCTTAAAATCCTCAATGCTTAGAATGCTCAATGCCTAGATTAGAATCCTCAATGCTTAGATTCCTCAATGCTTAGAATCCTCAATGCTTATCATCCCCAATGCTTAGAATCCTCAATGCTTAGAATCCTCAATGCTTAGCATCCTCAATGCTTAGCATCCTCAATGCTTAGAATCCTCAATGCTTAGAATCCTCAATGCCTAGCTTAGAATCCTCAATGCTTAGAATCTCAATGCTTAGAATACTCAATGCACAGAGTCCTTAATGCTTAGAAACCTCAATACTTAGCATTTTCAGTGCTTAGCTTAGAATCCTCACTGCTTAGAAACCTGAATGCTTAGAATCCTCAATGCTTAGAATCCTCAATGCTAAGCTTAGAAACCTCAATGCTTAGCATCCTCAATGCTCAGAATCCTCAATCCTTAGCATCCTCAATGCATATCTTAGAATCCTCAAAGCTCAGGATCCTGAATGCTTAGAAACCTCAATACTTAGGATCCTCAGTGCTTAGCATCCTCAACGCGTAGAATCCCCAATACTTAGAAACCTCAATGCTTAGCATCCTCAATCCTTAGTATGCTCTATGCTTAGCTTAGAATCCTCAATGCTTAGAATCCTCAATGCTTACAAACCTCAATGCTGAGAAATTTTATTGTTTGCAACCTCATTGCTTAGCATTAAATGCTTACAAACCTCAATGCATAGAGGCCTTAATGCTAAGAAACATCAAAGATTAGAAAACTCAATGCTTGGCTTAGAATTCTCAATGCTTAGAATCCTCAGTGCTTAGAATCCTCCATGCATAGCTTAGAATCCTCAGTGCTTAGAATCCTCAATGCTTAGAATCCTCAATGCTTAGAATCCTCAATGCTTAGCATCCTCCATGCATTGCTTAGAATCCTCAACAGTTAGAATCCTCAATGCTTCGCATCCTCAATGCTTAGCTTAGAAACCTCAATGCTTAGAATCCTCAATGCTTAGCATCCTCAATGCTTAGCATCCTCAATGCTTAGCATCCTCATTGCTTAGCATCCTCATTGCTTAGCATCCTCATTGCTTAGCTTAGAATCCTCAAAGCTCAGAATCCTCACTGCTTAGGAACCTCAATGCTTAGCATCCTCCATGCATTGCTTAGAAACCTCAATGCGCAGAATCCTCATTGCTTAGAAATTTTATTGCTCTTAAACCTCAATGCTTAGCAACCCTAATGCTTACAAACCTCATTGCATAGAGGCCTTAATGTTTAGAAACAACAAATATTAGAAAACTCAGTGCTTGGCTTAGAATCCTAAATGCTTAGAATCCTCAATGCTTAGAATCCTCAATGCTTAGAATCCTCAGTGCTTAACATCCTCAATACTTAGAATCCTCAATGCTTAGAATCCTCAATGCTTAGCATCCTCAATGCTTAGAATCCTCAATGCTTAGAATCCTCAATGCTTAGAATCCTCAAAGCTTAGCATCCTCAATGCTTAGCATCCTCAATGCTTAGAATCCTCAATGCTTAGCTTAGAAACCTCAATGCTTAGAATCCTCAATGCTTAGAATCCTCAATGCTTAGAATCCTCAATGCCTAGCTTAGAATCCTCAATGCTTAGAATGCTCAATGCACAGAATCCTTAATGCTTAGAAACCTCAATACTTAGCATCCTCAGTGCTTAGCTTAGAATCCTCACTGCTTAGAAACCTGAATGCTTAGAATCCTCAATGCTTAGAATCCTCAATGCTATGCTTAGAAACCTCAATGCTTAGCATCCTCAATGCTTAGAAACCTCAATGCTTATCATCCTCAATGCTTAGAAACCTCAATGCTTAGAATCCTCAATGCTTAGAATCCTCAATGCTTAGAATCCTCAATGCACAGAAAGCTCAATGCACAGAGTCCTTAATGCTTAGAAACCTCAATACTTAGCATCCTCAGTGCATAGCTTAGAATCCTCACTGCTTAGAAACCTGAATGCTTAGAATCCTCAATGCTACGCTTAGAAACCTCAATGCTTAGCATCCTCAATGCTTAGCATCCTCAATCCTTAGCATCCTCAATGCATATCTTAGAATCCTCAAAGCTCAGGATCCTCAATGCTTAGAAACCTCAATGCACAGAGTCCTTAATGCTTAGAAACCTCAATACTTAGAATCCTCAGTGCTTAGCATTCTCAAGGAGTAGAATCCCCAATGCTTAGAAACCTCAATGGTTAGCATCCTCAATCCTTAGTATGCTCTATGCTTAGCTTCGAATCCTCCATGCTTAGAATCCTCAATGCTTACAAACCTCAATGCTGAGAAATTTTATTGTTTGAAACCTCATTGCTTAGCATCCCAAATGCTTACAAACCTCAATGCATAGAGGCCTTAATGCATAGAAACCTCAAAGATTAGAAAACTCAATGCTTGGCTTAGAATCCTCAATGCTTAGAATCCTCAATGCTTAGAATCTTCAATGCTTAGCATCCTCCATGCATCGCTTAGAATCCTCAATAGTTAGAATCCTCAAAGCTTCGCATCCTCAATGCCTATCTTAGAAACCTCAATGCTTCGAATTCTCAATGCTTAGAATCCTCAGTGCTTACCTTAGAAACCTCAGTGCTTAGAATCCTCACTACTTAGAATCCTCAATGCTTAGAATCCTCAATGCTTAGAATCCTCAATGCTTAGAATCCTCAATGCACAGAGTCCTCAATGCTTAGAAACCTCAATACTTAGCATCCTCAGTGCTTAGCTTAGAATTCTCACTGCTTAGAAACCTGAATGCTTAGAATCCTCAATGATTAGAATCCTCAAAGCTAAGCTTAGAAACCTCAATGCTTAGAATCCTCAATGCTTAGAATCCTCAATGCTTAGAATCCTCATTGCATTGCTTTGAATCCTCAATAGTTAGAATCCTCAATGCTTCGCATCCTCAATGCTTAGCTTAGAAACCTCAATACTTAGAGTCCTCAATGCGTAGCATCCCCATTACATAGCTTAGAATCCTCAATGCTTAGAATCCTCAATGCTTAGCATCCTCAATGCTTAGCATCCTCAATGCTTAGAATCCTCAATGCTTAGCATCCTCAAAGCTTAGCATCCTCAATGCTTAGCATCCTCAATGCTTAGCATCCTCAATGCTTAGAATCCTCAATGCTTAGCATCCTCAATGCTTAGCATCCTCAATGCTTAGCATCCTCAAAGCTTAGCATCCTCAATGCTTAGCTTAGAAACCTCAATGCTTAGAATCCTCAATGCTTAGAATCCTCAATGCTTAGAATCCTCAATGCCTAGATTAGAATCCTCAATGTTTAGAATCCTCAATGATTAGAATCCTCAATGCTTAGAATCCTCAATGCTTAGAATCCTCAGTGCCTAGATTAGAATCCTCAATGTTTAGAATCCTCAATGATTAGAATCCTCAATGCTTAGAATCCTCAATGCTTAGAATCCTCAATGCTTAGCATCCTCAATGCTTAGCTTAGAAAACTCAATGCTTAGAATCCTCAATGCTTAGAAACCTCAATGCACAGAATCCTTAATGCTTAGAAACCTCGATACTTAGCATCCTAAGTGTTTAGCTTAGAATCCTCACTGCTTAGAAACCTGAATTCTTAGAATCCTCAATGCTTAGAATCCTCAATGCTTAGCTTAGAATCCTCAATGCTTAGAATTCTCAATGCTTAACATCCTCAATGTTTAGAATCCTCAATGCATAGCTTAGAATCCTCAATGCTTAGAATCCTCAATGCTTAGAATCCTCAATGCTTAGAATCATCAGTGTTTAGAATCCTCAAAGCACAGAGTCCTTAATGCTTAGAAACCTCAATACTTAGCATCCTCAGTGCTGAGCTTAGAATCCTCACTGCTTAGAAACCTGAATGCTTAGAATCCTCAATGATTAGAATCCTCAATGCTAAGCTTAGAAACCTCAATGCTTAGAATCCTCAATGCTTAGAATCCTCAATGCTTAGAATCCTCAATTCTTAGAATCCTCAATGCTTAGCATCCTCAATGCTTAGCATCCTCAATGCTTAGCATCCTCAATGCTTAGAATCCTCAATGCTTAGTATCCTCAATGCTTAGCATCTTCAATGCTTAGCTTAGAAACCTGAATGCTTAGAATCTTCAATGCTTAGCTTAGAATCCTCAATGCTTAGAAACCTCAATGCACAGAGTCCTTAATGCTTAGAAACCTCAATACTTAGCATCCTCAATGCTTAGCTTAGAATCCTCAATGCTTAGAATCCTCAATGCTTAGAATCCTCAATGCTTAGCATCCTCAATGCTTACCATCATCAATGCCTAGAATCCTCAATGCTTAGCTTAGAAACCTCAATGCTTAGAATCCTCAATGCTTAGAATGCACAATGCTTAGAATCCTCAATGCTAAGAATCCTCAATGCTTAGAATCCTCAATGCTTAGAATCCTCAATGCTTAGCATCCTCAATGCTTAGCTTAGAAAACTCAATGCTTAGCATCCTCAATGCTTAACAGCCTCAATGCTTAGCATCCTCAATGCTTAGCATCCTCATTGCTTAGAAACCTCAATGCACAGAGTCCTTAATGCTTAGAAACATCAATACTTAGCATCCTCAGTGCTTATCTTAGAATCCTCACTGCTTTGAAACCTCAATGCTTAGAATCCTCAGTGCTTAGCATCCTCAACGCGGAGAATCCCCAATCATTCGAAACCTCAATGCGTAGCATTCTCAATACTTAGTATGCTCTCTGCTTAGCTTAGAATCCTCAATGCTTAGAATCCTCAATGCTTACAAACCTCAATGCTGAGAAATTTTATTGTTTGAAACCTCATTGCTTAGCATCCCAAATGCTTACAAACCTCAATGCATAGAGGCCTTAATGCTTAGAAAACTCAAAGATTAGAAAACTCAATGCTTGGCTTAGAATCCTCAATGCTTAGAATCCTCAATGCTTAGAATCCTCCATGCTTAGAATCCTCAATGCTTAGAATCCTCAATGCTTAGCATCCTCAATGCTTAGCATCCTCATTGCTTAGCATCCTCATTGCTTAGCTTAGAATCCTCAAAGCTCAGAATCCTCATTGCTTAAAAACATCAATGCTTAGCATCCTCCATGCATTGCTTAGAAACCTCAATGCGCAGAATCCTCATTGCTTAGAAATTTTATTGCTCGGAAACCTCAATGCTTAGCAAACCTAATGCTTACAAACCTCATTGCATAGAGGCCTTAATGTTTAGAAAAAACAAAGATTAGAAAACTCAATGCTTGGCTTAGAATCCTCAATGCTTAGAATCCTCAATGCTTAGCATCCTCAATGCTTAGCATCCTCAATGCTTAGAATCCTCAATGCTTAGAATCCTCAATGTTTAGAATCCTCAATGCTTAGAATCCTCAATGCCTAGCTTAGAATCCTCAATGCTTAGAATCCTCAATGCTTAGAATGCTCAATGCACAGAGTCCTTAATGCTTAGAAACCTCAATACTTAGCATTTTCAGTGCTTAGCTTAGAATCCTCACTGCTTAGAAACCTGAATGCTTAGAATCCTCAATGCTTAGAATCCTCAATGCTAAGCTTAGAAACCTCAATGCTTAGCATCCTCAATGCTTAGAATCCTCAATGCTTAGCATCCTCAATGCATATCTTAGAATCCTCAAAGCTCAGGATCCTCAATGCTTAGAAACCTCAATGCACAGAGTCCCTAATGCTTAGAAACATCTATACTTAGAATCCTCAGTGCTTAGCATCCTCAACGCGTAGAATCCCCAATACTTAGAAACCTCAATGCTTAGCATCCTCAATACTTAGTATGCTCTATGCTTAGCTTAGAATCCTCAATGCTTAGAATCCTCAATGCTTACAAACCTCAATGCTGAGAAATTTTATTATTTGAAACCTCATTGCTTAGCATCCCAAATGCTTACAAACCTAAATGCATAGAGGCCTTAATGCTTAGAATCTTCAAAGATTAGAAAACTCAATGCTTGGCTTAGAATCCTCAATGCATAGAATCCTCAATGCTTAGAATCTTCAATGCTTAGCATCCTCCATGCATTGCTTAGAATCCGCAATATTTAGAATCCTCAATGCTTCGTATCATCAATTCTTAGCATAGAAACCTCAATGCTTAGAATCCTCAATGCTTAGAATCCTCAATGCTTACCTTAGAAACCTCAATGCTTAGAATCCTCACTGCTTAGAATCCTCAATGCTGAGAATCCTTAATGCTTAGAATCCTCAATGCTTAGAATCCTCAATGCTTAGAATCCTCAATGCACAGAGTCCTTAATGCTTAGAAACCTCAATAATTAGCATCCTCAATGCTTAGAATCCTCAATGCTTAGAATCCTCAATGCTAAGCTCAGAAACCTCAATCCTTAGCATCCTCAATGCATATCTTAGAATCCTCAAATCTCATGATCCTCAATGCTTAGAAACCTCAATGCACAGAGTCCTTAATGCTTAGAAACCTCAATACTTAGAATCCTCAGTGCTTTGCTTAGAATCCTCACTGCTTAGAAACCTGAATGCTTAGAATCCTCAATGCTTAGAATCCTCAATGCTTAGCTTAGAAACCTCAAAGCTTAGAATCCTCAATGCTAAGAATCCTCAATGCTTAGAATCCTCAATGCTTAGAATCCTCAATGCTTAGCATCCTCAATGCTTAGCATCCTCAATGCTTGGCATCCTCAATGCTTTGTATCCTCAATGCTTAGAATCCTCAATGCTTAGAATCCTCAATGCTTAGAATCCTCAATGCTTAGCTTAGAAACCTCAATGTACAGAGTCCTTAATGCTTAGAAACCTCAATGCACAGAGTCCTTATTGCTTAGAAACCTCAATACTTAGCATCCTCAGTGCTTAGCTTAGAATCCTCACTGCTTAGAAACCTGAATGCTTAGAATCCTCAATGCTTAGAATCCTCAATGCTTAGAATCCTCAATGCTTAGCATCCTCAATGCATAGCTTAGAATCCTCAAAGCTCAGGATCCTCAATGCTTAGAAACCTCAATGCACAGAGTCCTTAATGCTTAGAAAACTCAATCCTTAGCATCCTCAGTGCTTAGCTTAGAATCCTTTGCTTAGAAACCTCAATGCTTAGAATCCTCAGTGCATAGCATCCTCAACGCGTTGAATGCCCAATGCTTAGAAACCTCAATGTTTAGCATCCTCAATCCTTAGTATGCTCTATGCTTAGCTTAGAATCCTCAGTGCTTAGAATCCTCAATGCTTACAAACCTCAATGCTGAGAAATTTTATTATTTGAAACCTCATTGCTTAGCATCCCAAATGCTTACAAACCTAAATGCATAGAGGCCTTAATGCTTAGAATCTTCAAAGATTAGAAAAATCAATGCTTGGGTTAGAATCCTCAATGTTTAGAATCCCCAATGCTTAGAATCCTCAATGCTTAGCATCCTCTATGCATTGCTTAGAATCCTCAATAGTTAGAATCCACAATGCTTAGCATCCTCATTACATAGCTTAGAATCCTCAATGCATAGCATCCTCAATGCTTAGAATCCTCAATGCTTAGAAACCTCAATGCTTAGAATCCTCAGTGCTTAGAATCCTCAATGCTTAGAATCCTCAATGCTTAGAATCCTCAATGCTTAGCATCCTCAATGCTTAGAAACCTCAATGCTTAGAATCCACAATGCCTAGCTTAGAATCCTCAATGCTGTGAATCCTCAATGCTTAGAATCCTCAATGCTTAGAATCCTCAATGCTTAGAATCCTCAATGCTTAGAAACCTCAATGCACAGAGTCCTTAATGCTTAGAAACCTCAATACTTAGCATCCTCAATGCTTAGCTTAGAATCCTCAATGCTTAGAATCCTCAATGCTTAGAATCCTCAATGCTTAGCATCCTCAATGCTTACCATCATCAATGCCTAGAATCCTCAATGCTTAGCTTAGAAACCTCAATGCTTAGAATCCTCAATGCTTAGAATGCACAATGCTTAGAATCCTCAATGCTTAGAATCCTCAATGCTTAGAATCCTCAATGCTTAGAATCCTCAATGCTTAGCATCCTCAATGCTTAACAGCCTCAATGCTTAGCATCCTCAATGCTTAGCATCCTCAATGCTTAGCATCCTCATTGCTTAGAAACCTCAATGCACAGAGTCCTTAATGCTTAGAAACATCAATACTTTGCATCCTCAGTGCTTATCTTAGAATCCTCACTGCTTAGAAACCTCAATGCTTAGAATCCTCAATGCTTAGCATCCTCAACGCGTAGAATCCCCAATGCTTCGAAACCTCAATGCTTAGCATCCTCAATCCTTAGTATGCTCTCTGCTTAGCTTAGAATCCTCAATGCTTACAAACCTCAATGCTGAGAAATTTTATTGTTTGAAACCTCATTGCTTAGCATCCCAAATGCTTACAAACCACAATGCATAGAGGCCTTAATGCTTAGAAAACTCAAAGATTAGAAAACTGAATGCTTGGATTAGAATCCTCAATGCTTAGAATCCTCAATGCTTAGAATCCTCCATGCTTAGAATCCTCAATGCTTAGAATCCTCAATGCTTAGCATCCTCCATGCATTGCTTAGAATCCTCAATAGTTAGAATCCTCAATGCTTCGCATCCTCAATGCTTAGCTTAGAAACCTCAATGCTTAGCATCCTCAATGCTTAGCATCCTCAATGCTTAGCATCCTCATTGCTTAGCATCCTCATTGCTTAGCTTAGAATCCTCAAAGCTCAGAATCATCACTGCTTAGGAACATCAATGCTTAGCATCCTCCATGCATTGCTTAGAAACCTCAATGCGCAGAATCCTCATTGCTTAGAAATTTTATTGCTCGGAAACCTCAATGCTTAGCAACCCTAATGCTTACAAACCTCATTGCATAGAGGCCTTAATGTTTAGAAAAAACAAAGATTAGAAAACTCAATGCTTGGCTTAGAATCCTCAATGCTTAGAATCCTCAATGCTTAGCATCCTCAATGCTTAGAATCCTCAATGCTTAGAATCCTCAATGCTTAGAATCCTCAAAGCCTAGCTTAGAATCCTCAATGCTTAGAATCCTCAATGCTTAGAATGCTCAATGCACAGAGTCCTTAATGCTTAGAAACCTCAATACTTAGAATTTTCAGTGCTTAGCTTAGAATCCTCACTGCTTAGAAACCTGAATGCTTAGAATCCTCAATGCTTAGAATCCTCAATACTATGCTTAGAAACCTCAATGCTTAGCATTCTCAATGCTTAGAATCCTCAATGCTTACCTTAGAAACCTCAATGCTTAGAATCCTCACTGCTTAGAATCCTCAATGCTGAGAATCCTTAATGCTTAGAATCCTCAATGCTTAGAATCCTTAATGCTTAGAATCCTCAATGCACAGAGTCCTTAATGCTTAGAAACCTCAATAGTTAGCATCCTCAATGCTTAGAATCCTCAATGCTTAGAATCCTCAATGCTTAGAATCCTCAATGATTAGAATCCTCAATGCTAAGCACAGAAACCTCAATCCTTAGCATCCTCAATGCATATCTTAGAATCCTCAAAGCTCATGATCCTCAATGCTTAGAAACCTCAATGCACAGAGTCCTTAATGCTTAGAAACCTCAATACTTAGCATCCTCAGTGCTTTGCTTAGAATCCTCACTGCTTAGAAACCTGAATGCTTAGAATCCTCAATGCTTAGAATCCTCAATGCTTAGCTTAGAAACCTCAATGCTTAGAATCCTCAATGCTTAGAATCCTCAATGCTTAGCATCCTCAATGCTTAGCATCCTCAATGCTTTGTATCCTCAATGCTTTGTATCCTCAATGCTTAGAATCCTCAATGCTTAGAATCCTCAATGCTTAGAATCCTCAATGATTAGAATCCTCAATGCTTAGAATCCTCAATGCTTAGCATCCTCAATGCTTAGCTTAGAAACCTCAATGCACAGAGTCCTTAATGCTTAGAAACCTCAATACTTAGCATCCTCAGTGCTTAGCTTAGAATCCTCACTGCTTAGAAACCTGAATGCTTAGAATCCTCATTGCTTAGAATCCTCAATGCTTAGAATCCTCAATGCTTAGCATCCTCAATGCATAGCTTAGAATCCTCAAACCTCAGGATCCTCAATGCTTAGAAACCTCAATGCACAGAGTCCTTAATGCTTAGAAATCTCAATCCTTAGCATCCTCAGTGCTTAGCTTGGAATCCTTTCCTTAGAAACCTCAATGCTTAGAATCCTCAGTGCATAGCATCCTCAACGCGTTGAATGCCCAATGCTTAGAAACCTCAATGTTTAGCATCCTCAATCCTTAGTATGCTCTATGCTTAGCTTAGAATCCTCAGTGCTTAGAATCCTCAATGCTTACAAACCTCAATGCTGAGAAATTTTATTATTTGAAACCTCATTGCTTAGCATCCCAAATGCTTACAAACCTAAATGCATAGAGGCCTTAATGCTTAGAATCTTCAAAGATTAGAAAAATCAATGCTTGGGTTAGAATCCTCAATGTTTAGAATCCCCAATGCTTAGAATCCTCAATGCTTAGCATCCTCCATGCATTGCTTAGAATTCTCAATAGTTAGAATCCTCAATGCTTAGCATCCTCATTACATAGCTTAGAATCCTCAATGCATAGCATCCTCAATGCTTAGAATCCTCAATGCTTAGAAACCTCAATGCTTAGAATCCTCAGTGCTTAGAATCCTCAATGCTTAGAATCCTCAATGCTTAGAATCCTCAATGCTTAGAAACCTCAATACTTAGCATCCTCAATGCTTAGCTTAGAATCCTCAATGCTTAGAATCCTCCATGCTTAGAATCCTCAATGCTTAGCATCCTCAATGCTTACCATCATCAATGCCTAGAATCCTCAATGCTTAGCTTAGAAACCTCAATGCTTAGAATCCTCAATGCTTAGCATCCTCAATGCTTAGCTTAGAAAACTCAATGCTTAGCATCCTCAATGCTTAACAGCCTCAATGCTTAGCATCCTCAATGCTTAGCATCCTCAATGCTTAGCATCCTCATTGCTTAGAAACCTCAATGCACAGAGTCCTTAATGCTTAGAAACATCAATACTTAGCATCCTCAGTGCTTATCTTAGAATCCTCACTGCTTAGAAACCTCAATGCTTAGAATCCTCAATGCTTAGCATCCTCAACGCGTAGAATCCCCAATGCTTCGAAACCTCAATGCTTAGCATCCTCAATCCTTAGTATGCTCTCTGCTTAGCTTAGAATCCTCAATGCTTACAAACCTCAATGCTGAGAAATTTTATTGTTTGAAACCTCATTGCTTAGCATCCCAAATGCTTACAAACCACAATGCATAGAGGCCTTAATGCTTAGAAAACTCAAAGATTAGAAAACTGAATGCTTGGATTAGAATCCTCAATGCTTAGAATCCTCAATGCTTAGAATCCTCCATGCTTAGAATCCTCAATGCTTAGAATCCTCAATGCTTAGCATCCTCCATGCATTGCTTAGAATCCTCAATAGTTAGAATCCTCAATGCTTCGCATCCTCAATGCTTAGCTTAGAAACCTCAATGCTTAGCATCCTCAATGCTTAGCATCCTCAATGCTTAGCATCCTCATTGCTTAGCATCCTCATTGCTTAGCTTAGAATCCTCAAAGCTCAGAATCATCACTGCTTAGGAACATCAATGCTTAGCATCCTCCATGCATTGCTTAGAAACCTCAATGCGCAGAATCCTCATTGCTTAGAAATTTTATTGCTCGGAAACCTCAATGCTTAGCAACCCTAATGCTTACAAACCTCATTGCATAGAGGCCTTAATGTTTAGAAAAAACAAAGATTAGAAAACTCAATGCTTGGCTTAGAATCCTCAATGCTTAGAATCCTCAATGCTTAGCATCCTCAATGCTTAGAATCCTCAATGCTTAGAATCCTCAATGCTTAGAATCCTCAAAGCCTAGCTTAGAATCCTCAATGCTTAGAATCCTCAATGCTTAGAATGCTCAATGCACAGAGTCCTTAATGCTTAGAAACCTCAATACTTAGAATTTTCAGTGCTTAGCTTAGAATCCTCACTGCTTAGAAACCTGAATGCTTAGAATCCTCAATGCTTAGAATCCTCAATGCTATGCTTAGAAACCTCAATGCTTAGCATTCTCAATGCTTAGAATCCTCAATGCTTACCTTAGAAACCTCAATGCTTAGAATCCTCACTGCTTAGAATCCTCAATGCTGAGAATCCTTAATGCTTAGAATCCTCAATGCTTAGAATCCTTAATGCTTAGAATCCTCAATGCACAGAGTCCTTAATGCTTAGAAACCTCAATACTTAGCATCCTCAATGCTTAGAATCCTCAATGCTTAGAATCCTCAATGCTTAGAATCCTCAATGATTAGAATCCTCAATGCTAAGCTCAGAAACCTCAATCCTTAGCATCCTCAATGCATATCTTAGAATCCTCAAAGCTCATGATCCTCAATGCTTAGAAACCTCAATGCACAGAGTCCTTAATGCTTAGAAACCTCAATACTTAGCATCCTCAGTGCTTTGCTTAGAATCCTCACTACTTAGAAACCTGAATGCTTAGAATCCTCAATGCTTAGAATCCTCAATGCTTAGCTTAGAAACCTCAATGCTTAGAATCCTCAATGTTTAGAATCCTCAATGCTTAGCATCCTCAATGCTTAGCATCCTCAATGCTTTGTATCCTCAATGCTTAGAATCCTCAATGCTTAGAATCCTCAATGCTTAGAATCCTCAATGCTTAGAATCCTCAATGCTTAGAATCCTCAATGCTTAGAATCCTCAATGCTTAGCATCCTCAATGCTTAGCTTAGAAACCTCAATGCACAGAGTCCTTAATGCTTAGAAACATCAATGCACAGAGTCCTTAATGCTTAGAAACCTCAATACTTAGCATCCTCAGTGCTTAGCTTAGAATCCTCACTGCTTAGAAACCTGAATGCTTAGAATCCTCAATGCTTAGAATCCTCAATGCGTAGAATCCTCAATGCTTAGCATCCTCAATGCATAGCTTAGAATCCTCAAACCTCAGGATCCTCAATGCTTAGAAACCTCAATGCACAGAGTCCTTAATGCTTAGAAACCTCAATCCTTAGCATCCTCAGTGCTTAGCTTGGAATCCTTTGCTTAGAAACCTCAATGCTTAGAATCCTCTGTGCATAGCATCCTCAACGCATTGAATGCCCAATTCTTAGAAACCTCAATGTTTAGCATCCTCAATCCTTAGTATGCTCTATGCTTAGCTTAGAATCCTCAGTGCTTAGAATCCTCAATGCTGAGAAATTTTATTGTTTGAAACCTCATTGCTTAGCATCCCAAATGCTTACAAACCTAAATGCATAGATGTCTTAATGCTTAGAAACCTCAAAGATTAGAAAAATCAATGCTTGGGTTAGAATCCTCAATGCTTAGAATCCTCAATGCTTAGAATCCTCAATGCTTAGAATCCTCAATGCTTAGAAACCTCAATGCACAGAGTCCTTAATGCTTAGAAACCTCAATACATAGCATCCTCAGTGCTTAGCTTAGAATCCTCACTGCTTAGAAACCTGAGTGCTTAGAATCCTCAATGCTTAGAATCCTCAATGCTTAGAATCCTCAATGCTTAGCATCCTCAATGCATAGCTTAGAATCCCCAAAGCTCAGGATCCTCAATGCTTAGAAACCTCAATGCACAGAGTCATTAATGCTTAGAAACCTCAATACTTAGCATTCTCAGTGCTTAGCAAAGAATCCTCACTGCTTAGAAACCTCAATGCTTATAATCCTCAGTGCTTAGAATCCTCAATGCTAAGCTTAGAAACCTCAATGCTTAGCATCCTCAATGCTTAGAATCCTCAATGCTTAGCATCCTCAATGCATATCTTAGAATCCTCAAAGCTCAGGATCCTCAATGCTTAGAAACCTCAATGCACAGAGTCCCTAATGCTTAGAAACATCTATACTTAGAATCCTCAGTGCTTAGCATCCTCAACGGGTAGAATCCCCAATACTTAGAAACCTCAATACTTAGCATCCTCAATCCTTAGTATGCTCTATGCTTAGCTTAGCATCCTCATTGCTTAGAATCCTCAATGCTTAGAATCCTCAATGCTTAGCATCCTCAATGCTTAGCATCCTCAATGATTAGAATCCTCAATGCTTAGAATTCTCAACGCTTAGCATCCTCAATGCTTAGAGTCCTCAATGCTTAGAATCCTCAATGCTTAGCATCCTCAATACTTAGCATCCTCAATGCTTAGCATCCTCAATGCTTAGCATCCTCAATGCTTAGAATCCTCAACGCTTAGCATCCTCAACGCTTAGAATCCTCAATGCTTAGAATCCACAATGCCTAGCTTAGAATCCTCAATGCTGAGAATCCTCAATGCTTAGAATCCTCAATGCTTAGAAACCTCAATGCACAGAGTCCTTAATGCTTAGAAACCTCAATACTTAGCATCCTCAGTGCTTAGCGTAGAATCCTCACTGCTTAGAAACCTGAATGCTTAGAATCCTCAATGCTTAGATTCCTCGATGCTTAGAATCCTCAATGCTTAGCTTAGAAACCTCAATGCTTAGAATCCTCAATGCTTAGCATCCTCAATGCTTAGAATCCTCAACGCTTAGAATCCTCAATGCACAGAGTCCTTAATGCTTAGAAACCTCAATACTTAGCATCCTCAGTGCTTAGCTTAGAATCTTCACTGCTTAGAAACCTGAATGCTTAGAATCCTCAATGCTTAGAATCCTCAATGCACAGAGTCCTTAATGCTTAGCATCCTCAATGCTTCGCTTTGAATCCTCAAAGCTCAGGATCCTCAGTGCTTAGAAACCTCAATGCACAGAGTCCTTAATGCTTAGAAAACTCAATACTTAGCATCCTCAGTGCTTAGCTTAGAATACTCACTACTTAGAAACCTCAATGCTTAGAATCCTCAGTGCTTAGCATCCTCAATGCGTAGAATCCCCAATACTTAGAAACCTCAATCCTTAGTATGCTCTATGCTTAGCTTAGAATCCTCAATGCTTAGAATCCTCAATGCTTAGCATCCTCAATGCTTAGCATCCTCAATGCTTAGCATCCACAATGCCTAGCTTAGAATCATCAATACTTAGAATCCTCAATGCTTAGAATCCTCAATGCTTAGAATTCTCAATGCTTAGGAACCTCAATGCACAGAGTCCTTAATGCTTAGAAACCTCAATACTTAGAATCCTCAGTGCTTAGCTTAGAATCCTCACTGCTTAGAAACTTCAATGCTTAGAATCCTCACTGCTTAGAAACCTCAATGCTTATAATCCTCAGTGCTTAGCATCCTCAATGCGTAGAATCCCCAATGCTTAGAAACCTCAATGCTTAGCATCCTCAATCCTTAGTATGCTCTATGCTTAGCTTAGAATCCTCAATGCTTAGAATCCTCAATGCTTAGCATCCTCAATGCTTAGCATCCCCATTACATAGCATAGAATTCTCAATGCTTAGCATCCTCATTGCTTAGCATCCTCATTGCTTAGTTTCGAATCCTCAAAGGTCAGAATCCTCACTGCTTAGGAACCTCAATGCTTAGCATCCTCAATGCATTGCTTAGAAACCTCAATGCATAGAATCCTCATTGCTTAGAAATTTTATTGCTCTGTAACCTCAATGCTTAGCATCCCTAATGCTTACAAACCTCAGTGCATAGAGGCCTTAATGTTTAGAAACCTCAAAGATAAGAAAACTCGATGCTTGGCTTAGAATCCTCAATGCTTAGAATCCTCAATGATTAGAATCCTCAATGCTTAGAATCCTCAATGCTTAGAATCCTCAATGCTTAGAAACCTCAATGCACAGAGTCCTTAATGCTTAGAAACCTCAATAATTAGCATCCTCAGTGCTTAGCTTAGAATCCTCACTGCTTAGAAACCTCAATGCTTAGAATCCTCAGTGCTTAGCATCCTCAACGTGTAGAATCCCCAATGCTTAGAAACCTCAATGCTTAGCATCCTCAATCCTTAGTATGCTCTATGCTTAGCTTAGAATCCTCAATGCTTAGAATCCTCAATGCTTACAAACCTCAATGCTGAGAAATTTTATTGTTTGAAACCTCATTGCTTAGCATCCCAAATGCTTACAAACCTCAATGCTTAGAGGCCTTAATGCTTAGAAACCTCAAAGATTAGAAAACTCAATGTTTGGCTTAGAATCCTCAATGCTTAGAATCCTCAATGCTTAGAATCCTCCATGCATAGCTTAGAATCCTCAATGCTTAGAATCCTCAATGCTTAGCAATCTCCATGCATTGCTTAGAATCCTCAATAGTTAGAATCCTCAATGCTTCGCATCCTCAATGCTTAGCTTAGAAACCTCAATGCTTAGAATCCTCAATGCTTAGCATCCTCATTGCTTAGCATCCTCATTGCTTAGCATATTCTTTGCTTAGCTTAGAATCCTCAAAGCTCAGAATCCTCACTGCTTAGGAACCTCAATGCTTAGCATCCTCCATGCATTGCTTAGAAACCTCAATGCGCAGAATCCTCATTGCTTAGAAATTTTGTTGCTCGGAAACCTCAATGCTTAGCAACCCTAATGCTTACAAACCTCATTGCATAGAGGCCTTAAAGTTTAGAAACAACAAAGATTAGAAAACTCAATGCTTGGCTTAGAATCCTCAATGCTTAGAATCCTCAATGCTTAGCATCCTCAATGCTTAGAATCCTCAATGCTGAGAATCCTCAATGCATAGAATCCTCAATGCTTAGCATGCTCAATGCTTAGAATCCTCAATGCTTAGAATCCTCAAAGATTAGCATCCTCAATGCTTAGCATCCTCAATGCTTAGCATCCTCAATGCTTAGAATCCTCAATGCTTAGCTTAGAAACCTCAATGCTTAGAATCCTCAATGCTTAGAATCCTCAATGCCTAGCATAGAATCCTCAATGCTTAGAATCCTCAATGCTTAGAAACCTCAATGCACAGAGTCCTTAATGCTTAGAAACCTCAATACTTAGCATCCTCAGTGCTTAGCTTAGAATCCTCACTGCTTAGAAACCTGAATGCTTAGAATCCTCAATGCTCAGAATCCTTAATGCTAAGCTTAGAAACCTCAATGCTTAGCATCCTCAATGCTTAGCATCCTCAATCCTTAGCATCCTCAATGCATATCTTAGAATCCTCAAAGCTCAGGATCCTCAATGCTTAGAAACCTCAATGCACAGAGTCCTTAATGCTTAGAAACCTTAATACTTAGAATCCTCAGTGCTTAGCATCCTCAACGCGTAGAATGCCCAATTCTTAGAAACCTCAATGCTTAGCATCCTCAATCCTTAGTATGCTCTATGCTTAGCTTAGAATCCTCAATGCTTAGAATCCTCAATGCTGAGAAATTTTATTGTTTGAAACCTCATTGCTGAGCATCCCAAATGCTTACAAACCTCAATGCATAGAGGCCTTAATGCTTAGAAACCTCAAAGATTAGAAAACTCAATGCTTGGCTTAGAATCCTCAATGCTTAGAATCCTCACTGCTTAGAATCCTCAATGCTTAGAATCCTCAATGCTTAGAATCCTCAATGCCTAGATTAGAATCCTCAATGCTTAGAATCCTCAATGCTTAGAATCCTCAATGCTTAGAATCCTCAATGCTTAGCATCCTCAATGCTTAGCTTAGAAAACTCAGTGCTTAGAATCCTCAATGCTTAGAAACCTCAATGCACAGAATCCTTAATGCATAGAAACCTCAATACTTAGCATCCTCAATGCTTAGAATCCTCAATGCCTAGCATAGAATCCTCAATGCTTAGAATCCTCAATGCTTAGAAACCTCAATGAACAGAGTCCTTAAAGCTTAGAAACCTCAATACCTAGCATCCTCAGTGCTTAGCTTAGAATCCTCACTGCTTAGAAACCTGAATGCTTAGAATCCTCAATGCTCAGAATCCTCAATGCTAAGCTTAGAAACCTCAATGCTTAGCATCTTCAATGCTTAGCATCCTCAATCCTTAGCATCCTCAATGCATATCTTAGAATCCTCAAAGCTCAGGATCCTCAATGCTTAGAAACCTCAATGCACAGAGTCCTTAATGCTTAGAATCCTCAATGCTTAGAATCCTCAATGTTTAGCATCCTCAACGCGTAGAATGCCCAATTCTTAGAAACCTCAATGCTTAGCATCCTCAATCCTTAGTATGCTCTATGCTTAGCTTAGAATCCTCAATGCTTAGAATCCTCAATGCTGAGAAATTTTATTGTTTGAAACCTCATTGCTGAGCATCCCAAATGATTACAAACCTCAATGCATAGAGGCCTTAATGCTTAGAAACCTCAAAGATTAGAAAACTCAATGCTTGGCTTAGAATCCTCAATGCTTAGAATCTTCAATGCTTAGAATCTTCAATGCTTAGCATCCTCCATGCATTGATTAGAATCCTCAATAGTTAGAATCCTCAATGCTTCGCATCCTCAATGCTTACCTTAGAAACCTCAATGCTTAGAATCCCCACTGCTTAGAATCCTCAATGCTTAGAATCCTCAATGCTTAGAATCCTCAATGCTTAGCATCCTCAATGCTTAGCTTAGAAAACTCAGTGCTTAGAATCCTCAATGCTTAGAAACCTCAATTCACAGAATCCTTAATGCTTAGAAACCTCAATACTTAGCATCCTAAGTGCTTAGCATAGAATCCTCACTGCTTAGAAACCTGAATGCTTAGAATCCTCAATGCTTAGAATCCTCAATGCTTAGCTTAGAAACCTCAATACTTTGCTTAGAAACCTCAATGCTTAGAATCCTCAATGCTTAGAATCCTCAATGCCTAGCTTAGAATCCTCAATGCTTAGAATCCTCAATGCTTAGAATCCTCAATGCTTAGAATCCTCAATGTATAGCATCCCCAATGCTTAGCATCCTCAATGCTTAGCATCCTCAATGCTTAGAATCCTCACTGCTTAGAAACCTCAATGCTTAGAATCCTCCATGCTTAGCTTAGAAACCTCAATGCTTAGAATCCTCAATGCTTAGAATCCTCAATGCTTAGAATCCTCAATGCTTAGCATCCTCAATGCTTAGCTTAGAAAACTCAATGCTTAGAATCCTCAATGCTTAACATCCTCAATGTTTAGAATCCTCAATGCATAGCTTAGAATCCTCAATGCTTAGAATCCTCAATGCTTTGCATCCTCAATCCTTAGTATGCTCTATGCTTAGATTAGAATCCTCAATGCTTAGAATCCTCAATGCTTACAAACCTCAATGCTGAGAAATTTTATTGTTTGAAACCTCATTGCTTCGCATCCCAAATGCTTACAAACCTCAATGCATAGAGTCCTTAATGCTTAGAAACCTCAAAGATTAGAAAACTCAATGCTTGGCTTAGAATCCTCAATGCTTAGAATCCTCAATGCTTAGAATCCTCCATGCATAGCTTAGAATCCTCAATGCCTAGAATCCTCAATGCTTAGAATCCTCAATGCTTAGAATCCTCAATGCTTAGCAATCTACATGCATTGCTTAGAATCCTCAATAGTTAGAATCCTCAATGCTTCGCATCCTTAATGCTTAGCTTAGAAACCTCAATGCTTAGAATCCTCAATGCTTAGCATCCTCAATGCTTAGCATCCTCATTGCTTAGCATCCTCATTGCTTAGCATCCTCTTTGCTTAGCTTAGAATCCTCAAAGCTCAGAATCCTCATTGCTTAGAAACCTCAATGCGCAGAATCCTCATTGCTTAGAAATTTTATTGCTCTGAAACCTCAATGCTTAGCAACCCTAATGCTTACAAACCTCATTGCATAGAGGCCTTAATGTTTAGAAACAACAAAGATTTGAAAACTCAATGCTTGGCTTAGCATCCTCAATGCTTAGCATCCTCAATGCTTAGAATCCTCAATGCTTAGCATCCTCAATGCTTAGAATCCTCAATGCTTAGAATCCTCAATGCTTAGAATCCTCAAAGCTTAGCATCCTCAATGCTTAGCATCCTCAATGCTTAGCATCCTCAATGCTTAGAATCCTCAATGCTTAGCTTAGAAACCTCAATGCTTAGAATCCTCAATGCTTAGCATCCTCAATGCTTAGAATCCTCAATGCCTAGCTTAGAATCCTCAATGCTTAGAATCCTCAATGCTTAGAATGCTCAATGCACAGAATCCTTAATGCTTAGAAACCTCAATACTTAGCATCCGCAGTGCTTAGCTTAGAATCCTCACTGCTTAGAAACCTGAATGCTTAGAATCCTCAATGCTTAGAATCCTCAATGCTAAGCTTAGAAACCTCAATGCTTAGCATCCTCAATGCTTAGAAACCTCAATGCTTAGCATCCTCAATGCTTAGAAACCTCAATGCTTAGAATCCTCAATGCTTAGAATCCTCAATGCTTAGAATCCTCAATGCCTAGCTTAGAATCCTCAATGCTTAGAATCCTCAATGCTTAGAAAGCTCAATGCACAGAGTCCTTAATGCTTAGAAACCTCAATACTTAGCATCCTCAGTGCTTAGCTTAGAAACCTCAATGCACAGAGTCCTTAATGCTTAGAAACATCAATGCACAGAGTCCTTAATGCTTAGAAACCTCAATACTTAGCATCCTCAGTGCTTAGCTTAGAATCCTCACTGCTTAGAAACCTGAATGCTTAGAATCCTCAATGCTTAGAATCCTCAATGCGTAGAATCCTCAATGCTTAGCATCCTCAATTCATAGCTTAGAATCCTCAAACCTCAGGATCCTCAATGCTTAGAAACCTCAATGCACAGAGTCCTTAATGCTTAGAAACCTCAATCCTTAGCATCCTCAGTGCTTAGCTTGGAATCCTTTGCTTAGAAACCTCAATGCTTAGAATCCTCTGTGCATAGCATCCTCAACGCGTTGAATGCCCAATTCGTAGAAACCTCAATGTTTAGCATCCTCAATCCTTAGTATGCTCTATGCTTAGCTTAGAATCCTCAGTGCTTAGAATCCTCAATGCTGAGAAATTTTATTGTTTGAAACCTCATTGCTTAGCATCCCAAATGCTTACAAACCTAAATGCATAGATGTCTTAATGCTTAGAAACCTCAAAGATTAGAAAAATCAATGCTTGGGTTAGAATCCTCAATGCTTAGAATCCTCAATGCTTAGAATCCTCAATGCTTAGAAACCTCAATGCACAGAGTCCTTAATGCTTAGAAACCTCAATACATAGCATCCTCAGTGCTTAGCTTAGAATCCTCACTGCTTAGAAACCTGAGTGCTTAGAATCCTCAATGCTTAGAATCCTCAATGCTTAGAATCCTCAATGCTTAGCATCCTCAATGCATAGCTTAGAATCCCCAAAGCTCAGGATCCTCAATGCTTAGAAACCTCAATGCACAGAGTCATTAATGCTTAGAAACCTCAATACTTAGCATTCTCAGTGCTTAGCAAAGAATCCTCACTGCTTAGAAACCTCAATGCTTATAATCCTCAGTGCTTAGAATCCTCAATGCTAAGCTTAGAAACCTCAATGCTTAGCATCCTCAATGCTTAGAATCCTCAATGCTTAGCATCCTCAATGCATATCTTAGAATCCTCAAAGCTCAGGATCCTCAATGCTTAGAAACCTCAATGCACAGAGTCCCTAATGCTTAGAAACATCTATACTTAGAATCCTCAGTGCTTAGCATCCTCAACGGGTAGAATCCCCAATACTTAGAAACCTCAATACTTAGCATCCTCAATCCTTAGTATGCTCTATGCTTAGCTTAGCATCCTCATTGCTTAGAATCCTCAATGCTTAGAATCCTCAATGCTTAGCATCCTCAATGCTTAGCATCCTCAATGATTAGAATCCTCAATGCTTAGAATTCTCAACGCTTAGCATCCTCAATGCTTAGAGTCCTCAATGCTTAGAATCCTCAATGCTTAGCATCCTCAATACTTAGCATCCTCAATGCTTAGCATCCTCAATGCTTAGCATCCTCAATGCTTAGAATCCTCAACGCTTAGCATCCTCAACGCTTAGAATCCTCAATGCTTAGAATCCACAATGCCTAGCTTAGAATCCTCAATGCTGAGAATCCTCAATGCTTAGAATCCTCAATGCTTAGAAACCTCAATGCACAGAGTCCTTAATGCTTAGAAACCTCAATACTTAGCATCCTCAGTGCTTAGCGTAGAATCCTCACTGCTTAGAAACCTGAATGCTTAGAATCCTCAATGCTTAGATTCCTCGATGCTTAGAATCCTCAATGCTTAGCTTAGAAACCTCAATGCTTAGAATCCTCAATGCTTAGCATCCTCAATGCTTAGAATCCTCAACGCTTAGAATCCTCAATGCACAGAGTCCTTAATGCTTAGAAACCTCAATACTTAGCATCCTCAGTGCTTAGCTTAGAATCTTCACTGCTTAGAAACCTGAATGCTTAGAATCCTCAATGCTTAGAATCCTCAATGCACAGAGTCCTTAATGCTTAGCATCCTCAATGCTTCGCTTTGAATCCTCAAAGCTCAGGATCCTCAGTGCTTAGAAACCTCAATGCACAGAGTCCTTAATGCTTAGAAAACTCAATACTTAGCATCCTCAGTGCTTAGCTTAGAATACTCACTACTTAGAAACCTCAATGCTTAGAATCCTCAGTGCTTAGCATCCTCAATGCGTAGAATCCCCAATACTTAGAAACCTCAATCCTTAGTATGCTCTATGCTTAGCTTAGAATCCTCAATGCTTAGAATCCTCAATGCTTAGCATCCTCAATGCTTAGCATCCTCAATGCTTAGCATCCACAATGCCTAGCTTAGAATCATCAATACTTAGAATCCTCAATGCTTAGAATCCTCAATGCTTAGAATTCTCAATGCTTAGGAACCTCAATGCACAGAGTCCTTAATGCTTAGAAACCTCAATACTTAGAATCCTCAGTGCTTAGCTTAGAATCCTCACTGCTTAGAAACTTCAATGCTTAGAATCCTCACTGCTTAGAAACCTCAATGCTTATAATCCTCAGTGCTTAGCATCCTCAATGCGTAGAATCCCCAATGCTTAGAAACCTCAATGCTTAGCATCCTCAATCCTTAGTATGCTCTATGCTTAGCTTAGAATCCTCAATGCTTAGAATCCTCAATGCTTAGCATCCTCAATGCTTAGCATCCCCATTACATAGCATAGAATTCTCAATGCTTAGCATCCTCATTGCTTAGCATCCTCATTGCTTAGTTTCGAATCCTCAAAGGTCAGAATCCTCACTGCTTAGGAACCTCAATGCTTAGCATCCTCAATGCATTGCTTAGAAACCTCAATGCATAGAATCCTCATTGCTTAGAAATTTTATTGCTCTGTAACCTCAATGCTTAGCATCCCTAATGCTTACAAACCTCAGTGCATAGAGGCCTTAATGTTTAGAAACCTCAAAGATAAGAAAACTCGATGCTTGGCTTAGAATCCTCAATGCTTAGAATCCTCAATGATTAGAATCCTCAATGCTTAGAATCCTCAATGCTTAGAATCCTCAATGCTTAGAAACCTCAATGCACAGAGTCCTTAATGCTTAGAAACCTCAATAATTAGCATCCTCAGTGCTTAGCTTAGAATCCTCACTGCTTAGAAACCTCAATGCTTAGAATCCTCAGTGCTTAGCATCCTCAACGTGTAGAATCCCCAATGCTTAGAAACCTCAATGCTTAGCATCCTCAATCCTTAGTATGCTCTATGCTTAGCTTAGAATCCTCAATGCTTAGAATCCTCAATGCTTACAAACCTCAATGCTGAGAAATTTTATTGTTTGAAACCTCATTGCTTAGCATCCCAAATGCTTACAAACCTCAATGCTTAGAGGCCTTAATGCTTAGAAACCTCAAAGATTAGAAAACTCAATGTTTGGCTTAGAATCCTCAATGCTTAGAATCCTCAATGCTTAGAATCCTCCATGCATAGCTTAGAATCCTCAATGCTTAGAATCCTCAATGCTTAGCAATCTCCATGCATTGCTTAGAATCCTCAATAGTTAGAATCCTCAATGCTTCGCATCCTCAATGCTTAGCTTAGAAACCTCAATGCTTAGAATCCTCAATGCTTAGCATCCTCATTGCTTAGCATCCTCATTGCTTAGCATATTCTTTGCTTAGCTTAGAATCCTCAAAGCTCAGAATCCTCACTGCTTAGGAACCTCAATGCTTAGCATCCTCCATGCATTGCTTAGAAACCTCAATGCGCAGAATCCTCATTGCTTAGAAATTTTGTTGCTCGGAAACCTCAATGCTTAGCAACCCTAATGCTTACAAACCTCATTGCATAGAGGCCTTAAAGTTTAGAAACAACAAAGATTAGAAAACTCAATGCTTGGCTTAGAATCCTCAATGCTTAGAATCCTCAATGCTTAGCATCCTCAATGCTTAGAATCCTCAATGCTGAGAATCCTCAATGCATAGAATCCTCAATGCTTAGCATGCTCAATGCTTAGAATCCTCAATGCTTAGAATCCTCAAAGATTAGCATCCTCAATGCTTAGCATCCTCAATGCTTAGCATCCTCAATGCTTAGAATCCTCAATGCTTAGCTTAGAAACCTCAATGCTTAGAATCCTCAATGCTTAGAATCCTCAATGCCTAGCATAGAATCCTCAATGCTTAGAATCCTCAATGCTTAGAAACCTCAATGCACAGAGTCCTTAATGCTTAGAAACCTCAATACTTAGCATCCTCAGTGCTTAGCTTAGAATCCTCACTGCTTAGAAACCTGAATGCTTAGAATCCTCAATGCTCAGAATCCTTAATGCTAAGCTTAGAAACCTCAATGCTTAGCATCCTCAATGCTTAGCATCCTCAATCCTTAGCATCCTCAATGCATATCTTAGAATCCTCAAAGCTCAGGATCCTCAATGCTTAGAAACCTCAATGCACAGAGTCCTTAATGCTTAGAAACCTTAATACTTAGAATCCTCAGTGCTTAGCATCCTCAACGCGTAGAATGCCCAATTCTTAGAAACCTCAATGCTTAGCATCCTCAATCCTTAGTATGCTCTATGCTTAGCTTAGAATCCTCAATGCTTAGAATCCTCAATGCTGAGAAATTTTATTGTTTGAAACCTCATTGCTGAGCATCCCAAATGCTTACAAACCTCAATGCATAGAGGCCTTAATGCTTAGAAACCTCAAAGATTAGAAAACTCAATGCTTGGCTTAGAATCCTCAATGCTTAGAATCCTCACTGCTTAGAATCCTCAATGCTTAGAATCCTCAATGCTTAGAATCCTCAATGCCTAGATTAGAATCCTCAATGCTTAGAATCCTCAATGCTTAGAATCCTCAATGCTTAGAATCCTCAATGCTTAGCATCCTCAATGCTTAGCTTAGAAAACTCAGTGCTTAGAATCCTCAATGCTTAGAAACCTCAATGCACAGAATCCTTAATGCATAGAAACCTCAATACTTAGCATCCTCAATGCTTAGAATCCTCAATGCCTAGCATAGAATCCTCAATGCTTAGAATCCTCAATGCTTAGAAACCTCAATGAACAGAGTCCTTAAAGCTTAGAAACCTCAATACCTAGCATCCTCAGTGCTTAGCTTAGAATCCTCACTGCTTAGAAACCTGAATGCTTAGAATCCTCAATGCTCAGAATCCTCAATGCTAAGCTTAGAAACCTCAATGCTTAGCATCTTCAATGCTTAGCATCCTCAATCCTTAGCATCCTCAATGCATATCTTAGAATCCTCAAAGCTCAGGATCCTCAATGCTTAGAAACCTCAATGCACAGAGTCCTTAATGCTTAGAATCCTCAATGCTTAGAATCCTCAATGTTTAGCATCCTCAACGCGTAGAATGCCCAATTCTTAGAAACCTCAATGCTTAGCATCCTCAATCCTTAGTATGCTCTATGCTTAGCTTAGAATCCTCAATGCTTAGAATCCTCAATGCTGAGAAATTTTATTGTTTGAAACCTCATTGCTGAGCATCCCAAATGATTACAAACCTCAATGCATAGAGGCCTTAATGCTTAGAAACCTCAAAGATTAGAAAACTCAATGCTTGGCTTAGAATCCTCAATGCTTAGAATCTTCAATGCTTAGAATCTTCAATGCTTAGCATCCTCCATGCATTGATTAGAATCCTCAATAGTTAGAATCCTCAATGCTTCGCATCCTCAATGCTTACCTTAGAAACCTCAATGCTTAGAATCCCCACTGCTTAGAATCCTCAATGCTTAGAATCCTCAATGCTTAGCATCCTCAATGCTTAGCTTAGAAAACTCAGTGCTTAGAATCCTCAATGCTTAGAAACCTCAATTCACAGAATCCTTAATGCTTAGAAACCTCAATACTTAGCATCCTAAGTGCTTAGCATAGAATCCTCACTGCTTAGAAACCTGAATGCTTAGAATCCTCAATGCTTAGAATCCTCAATGCTTAGCTTAGAAACCTCAATACTTTGCTTAGAAACCTCAATGCTTAGAATCCTCAATGCTTAGAATCCTCAATGCCTAGCTTAGAATCCTCAATGCTTAGAATCCTCAATGCTTAGAATCCTCAATGCTTAGAATCCTCAATGTATAGCATCCCCAATGCTTAGCATCCTCAATGCTTAGCATCCTCAATGCTTAGAATCCTCACTGCTTAGAAACCTCAATGCTTAGAATCCTCCATGCTTAGCTTAGAAACCTCAATGCTTAGAATCCTCAATGCTTAGAATCCTCAATGCTTAGAATCCTCAATGCTTAGCATCCTCAATGCTTAGCTTAGAAAACTCAATGCTTAGAATCCTCAATGCTTAACATCCTCAATGTTTAGAATCCTCAATGCATAGCTTAGAATCCTCAATGCTTAGAATCCTCAATGCTTTGCATCCTCAATCCTTAGTATGCTCTATGCTTAGATTAGAATCCTCAATGCTTAGAATCCTCAATGCTTACAAACCTCAATGCTGAGAAATTTTATTGTTTGAAACCTCATTGCTTAGCATCCCAAATGCTTACAAACCTCAATGCATAGAGGCCTTAATGCTTAGAAACCTCAAAGATTAGAAAACTCAATGCTTGGCTTAGAATCCTCAATGCTTAGAATCCTCAATGCTTAGAATTCTCAATGCTTAGGAACCTCAATGCACAGAGTCCTTAATGCTTAGAAACCTCAATACTTAGAATCCTCAGTGCTTAGCTTAGAATCCTCAATGCTTAGAATCCTCAATGCTTAGAATCCTCCATGCATAGCTTAGAATCCTCAATGCTTAGAATCCTCAATGCTTAGCAATCTCCATGCATTGCTTAGAATCCTCAATAGTTAGAATCCTCAATGCTTCGCATCCTCAATGCTTAGCTTAGAAACCTCAATGCTTAGAATCCTCAATGCTTAGCATCCTCATTGCTTAGCATCCTCATTGCTTAGCATATTCTTTGCTTAGCTTAGAATCCTCAAAGCTCAGAATCCTCACTGCTTAGGAACCTCAATGCTTAGCATCCTCCATGCATTGCTTAGAAACCTCAATGCGCAGAATCCTCATTGCTTAGAAATTTTGTTGCTCGGAAACCTCAATGCTTAGCAACCCTAATGCTTACAAACCTCATTGCATAGAGGCCTTAAAGTTTAGAAACAACAAAGATTAGAAAACTCAATGCTTGGCTTAGAATCCTCAATGCTTAGAATCCTCAATGCTTAGCATCCTCAATGCTTAGAATCCTCAATGCTGAGAATCCTCAATGCATAGAATCCTCAATGCTTAGCATGCTCAATGCTTAGAATCCTCAATGCTTAGAATCCTCAAAGATTAGCATCCTCAATGCTTAGCATCCTCAATGCTTAGCATCCTCAATGCTTAGAATCCTCAATGCTTAGCTTAGAAACCTCAATGCTTAGAATCCTCAATGCTTAGAATCCTCAATGCCTAGCATAGAATCCTCAATGCTTAGAATCCTCAATGCTTAGAAACCTCAATGCACAGAGTCCTTAATGCTTAGAAACCTCAATACTTAGCATCCTCAGTGCTTAGCTTAGAATCCTCACTGCTTAGAAACCTGAATGCTTAGAATCCTCAATGCTCAGAATCCTTAATGCTAAGCTTAGAAACCTCAATGCTTAGCATCCTCAATGCTTAGCATCCTCAATCCTTAGCATCCTCAATGCATATCTTAGAATCCTCAAAGCTCAGGATCCTCAATGCTTAGAAACCTCAATGCACAGAGTCCTTAATGCTTAGAAACCTTAATACTTAGAATCCTCAGTGCTTAGCATCCTCAACGCGTAGAATGCCCAATTCTTAGAAACCTCAATGCTTAGCATCCTCAATCCTTAGTATGCTCTATGCTTAGCTTAGAATCCTCAATGCTTAGAATCCTCAATGCTGAGAAATTTTATTGTTTGAAACCTCATTGCTGAGCATCCCAAATGCTTACAAACCTCAATGCATAGAGGCCTTAATGCTTAGAAACCTCAAAGATTAGAAAACTCAATGCTTGGCTTAGAATCCTCAATGCTTAGAATCCTCACTGCTTAGAATCCTCAATGCTTAGAATCCTCAATGCTTAGAATCCTCAATGCCTAGATTAGAATCCTCAATGCTTAGAATCCTCAATGCTTAGAATCCTCAATGCTTAGAATCCTCAATGCTTAGCATCCTCAATGCTTAGCTTAGAAAACTCAGTGCTTAGAATCCTCAATGCTTAGAAACCTCAATGCACAGAATCCTTAATGCATAGAAACCTCAATACTTAGCATCCTCAATGCTTAGAATCCTCAATGCCTAGCATAGAATCCTCAATGCTTAGAATCCTCAATGCTTAGAAACCTCAATGAACAGAGTCCTTAAAGCTTAGAAACCTCAATACCTAGCATCCTCAGTGCTTAGCTTAGAATCCTCACTGCTTAGAAACCTGAATGCTTAGAATCTTCAATGCTCAGAATCCTCAATGCTAAGCTTAGAAACCTCAATGCTTAGCATCTTCAATGCTTAGCATCCTCAATCCTTAGCATCCTCAATGCATATCTTAGAATCCTCAAAGCTCAGGATCCTCAATGCTTAGAAACCTCAATGCACAGAGTCCTTAATGCTTAGAATCCTCAATGCTTAGAATCCTCAATGTTTAGCATCCTCAACGCGTAGAATGCCCAATTCTTAGAAACCTCAATGCTTAGCATCCTCAATCCTTAGTATGCTCTATGCTTAGCTTAGAATCCTCAATGCTTAGAATCCTCAATGCTGAGAAATTTTATTGTTTGAAACCTCATTGCTGAGCATCCCAAATGATTACAAACCTCAATGCATAGAGGCCTTAATGCTTAGAAACCTCAAAGATTAGAAAACTCAATGCTTGGCTTAGAATCCTCAATGCTTAGAATCTTCAATGCTTAGAATCTTCAATGCTTAGCATCCTCCATGCATTGATTAGAATCCTCAATAGTTAGAATCCTCAATGCTTCGCATCCTCAATGCTTACCTTAGAAACCTCAATGCTTAGAATCCCCACTGCTTAGAATCCTCAATGCTTAGAATCCTCAATGCTTAGAATCCTCAATGCTTAGCATCCTCAATGCTTAGCTTAGAAAACTCAGTGCTTAGAATCCTCAATGCTTAGAAACCTCAATTCACAGAATCCTTAATGCTTAGAAACCTCAATACTTAGCATCCTAAGTGCTTAGCATAGAATCCTCACTGCTTAGAAACCTGAATGCTTAGAATCCTCAATGCTTAGAATCCTCAATGCTTAGCTTAGAAACCTCAATACTTTGCTTAGAAACCTCAATGCTTAGAATCCTCAATGCTTAGAATCCTCAATGCCTAGCTTAGAATCCTCAATGCTTAGAATCCTCAATGCTTAGAATCCTCAATGCTTAGAATCCTCAATGTATAGCATCCCCAATGCTTAGCATCCTCAATGCTTAGCATCCTCAATGCTTAGAATCCTCACTGCTTAGAAACCTCAATGCTTAGAATCCTCCATGCTTAGCTTAGAAACCTCAATGCTTAGAATCCTCAATGCTTAGAATCCTCAATGCTTAGAATCCTCAATGCTTAGCATCCTCAATGCTTAGCTTAGAAAACTCAATGCTTAGAATCCTCAATGCTTAACATCCTCAATGTTTAGAATCCTCAATGCATAGCTTAGAATCCTCAATGCTTAGAATCCTCAATGCTTTGCATCCTCAATCCTTAGTATGCTCTATGCTTAGATTAGAATCCTCAATGCTTAGAATCCTCAATGCTTACAAACCTCAATGCTGAGAAATTTTATTGTTTGAAACCTCATTGCTTAGCATCCCAAATGCTTACAAACCTCAATGCATAGAGGCCTTAATGCTTAGAAACCTCAAAGATTAGAAAACTCAATGCTTGGCTTAGAATCCTCAATGCTTAGAATCCTCAATGCTTAGAATTTTCAATGCTTAGCATCCTCCATGCATTGCTTAGAATCCTCAATAGTTAGAATCCTCAATGCTTCGTATCCTCAATAGTTAGAATCCTCAATGCTTCGCATCCTCAATGCTAGCTTAGAAACCTCAGTGCTTAGAATCCTCAATGCTTAGAATCCTCAGTGCTTACTTTAGAAACCTCAATGCTTAGAATCCTCACTGATTAGAATCCTCAATGCTTAGAATCCTCAATGCTTAGCATCCTCAGTGCTTAGCTTAGAATCCTCACTGCTTAGAAACCTGAATGCTTAGAATCCTCAATGATTAGAATCCTCAATGCTAAGCTTAGAAACCTCAATGCTTAGAATCCTCAATGCTTAGAATCCTCAATGCTTAGAATCCTCAATGCTTAGCATCCTCAATGCTTAGCATCCTCAATGCTTAGAATCCTCAATGCTTAGAATCCTCAATGCTTAGCTTAGAATCCTCAAAGCTACAGATCCCCAATGCTTAGAAACCTCAATGCACAGAGTCCTTAATGCTTAGAAACCTCAATAATTAGCATCCTCAGTGCTTAGCTTAGAATCCTCAGTGCTTAGAAACCTCAATGCTTAGAATCCTCAGTGCTTAGCATCCTCAACGCGTAGAATCCCCAATGCTTAGAATCCTCAATGCTTAGCATCGTCAGTCCTTAGTATGCTCTATGCTTAGCTTAGAATCCTCAATGCTTAGAATCCTCAATGCTTACAAACCTCAATGCTGAGAAATTTTATTGTTTGAAACCTCATTGCTTCGCATCCCAAATGCTTACAAACCTCAATGCATAGAGTCCTTAATGCTTAGAAACCTCAAAGATTAGAAAACTCAATGCTTGGCTTAGAATCCTCAATGCTTAGAATCCTCAATGCTTAGAATCCTCCATGCATAGCTTAGAATCCTCAATGCCTAGAATCCTCAATGCTTAGAATCCTCAATGCTTAGAATCCTCAATGCTTAGCAATCTACATGCATTGCTTAGAATCCTCAATAGTTAGAATCCTCAATGCTTCGCATCCTTAATGCTTAGCTTAGAAACCTCAATGCTTAGAATCCTCAATGCTTAGCATCCTCAATGCTTAGCATCCTCATTGCTTAGCATCCTCATTGCTTAGCATCCTCTTTGCTTAGCTTAGAATCCTCAAAGCTCAGAATCCTCATTGCTTAGAAACCTCAATGCGCAGAATCCTCATTGCTTAGAAATTTTATTGCTCTGAAACCTCAATGCTTAGCAACCCTAATGCTTACAAACCTCATTGCATAGAGGCCTTAATGTTTAGAAACAACAAAGATTTGAAAACTCAATGCTTGGCTTAGCATCCTCAATGCTTAGCATCCTCAATGCTTAGAATCCTCAATGCTTAGCATCCTCAATGCTTAGAATCCTCAATGCTTAGAATCCTCAATGCTTAGAATCCTCAAAGCTTAGCATCCTCAATGCTTAGCATCCTCAATGCTTAGCATCCTCAATGCTTAGAATCCTCAATGCTTAGCTTAGAAACCTCAATGCTTAGAATCCTCAATGCTTAGCATCCTCAATGCTTAGAATCCTCAATGCCTAGCTTAGAATCCTCAATGCTTAGAATCCTCAATGCTTAGAATGCTCAATGCACAGAATCCTTAATGCTTAGAAACCTCAATACTTAGCATCCTCAGTGCTTAGCTTAGAATCCTCACTGCTTAGAAACCTGAATGCTTAGAATCCTCAATGCTTAGAATCCTCAATGCTAAGCTTAGAAACCTCAATGCTTAGCATCCTCAATGCTTAGAAACCTCAATGCTTAGCATCCTCAATGCTTAGAAACCTCAATGCTTAGAATCCTCAATGCTTAGAATCCTCAATGCTTAGAATCCTCAATGCCTAGCTTAGAATCCTCAATGCTTAGAATCCTCAATGCTTAGAAAGCTCAATGCACAGAGTCCTTAATGCTTAGAAACCTCAATACTTAGCATCCTCAGTGCTTAGCTTAGAATCCTCACTGCTTAGAAACCTGAATGCTTAGAATCCTCAATGCTACGCTTAGAAACCTCAATGCTTAGCATCCTCAATGCTTAGCATCCTCAATCCTTAGCAACCTCAATGCATATCTTAGAATCCTTAAAGCTCAGGATCCTCAATGCTTAGAAACCTCAATGCACAGAGTCCATAATGCTTAGAAACCTCAATACATAGAATCCTCAGTGCTTAGCATCCTCAACGCGTAGAATGCCCAATTCTTAGAAACCTCAATGCTTAGCATCCTCAATCCTTAGTATGCTCTATGCTTAGCTTAGAGTCCTCAATGCTTAGAATCCTCAATGCTTAGAATCTTCAATGCTTAGCATCCTCCATGCATTGCTTAGAATCATCAATAGTTAGAATCCTCAATGCTTCGCATCCTCAATAGTTAGAATCCTCAATGCTTCGCATCCTCAATGCTTAGCTTAGAAACCTCAATGCTTAGAATCCTCACTGCTTAAAATCCTCAATGCTTAGAATCCTCAATGCTTAGAATCCTCAATGCTTAGAATCCTCAATGCACAGAGTCCTTAATGCTTAGAAACCTCAATACTTGGCATCCTCAGTGCTTAGCTTAGAATCCTCACTGCTTAGAAACCTGAATGCTTAGAATCCTCAATGATTAGAATCCTCAATGCTAAGCTTAGAAACCCTAATGCTTAGAATCCTCAATGCTTAGAATCCTCAATGCTTAGAATCCTCAATGCTTAGCATCCTCAATGCTTAGCATCCCCAATGCTTAGAATCCTCAATGCTTAGAATCCTCAATGCTTAGAATCCTCAATGCTTAGCTTAGAATCCTCAAAGCTACAGATCCCCAATGCTTAGAATCCTCAATGCACAGAGTCCTTAATGCTTAGAACCCTCAATACTTAGCATCCTCAGTGCTTAGCTTAGAATCCTCACTGCTTAGAAACCTCAATGCTTAGAATCCTCAGTGCTTAGCATCCTCAACGCGTAGAATCCCCAATGCTTAGAAACCTCAATGCTTAGCATCCTCAATCCTTAGTATGCTCTATGCTTAGCTTAGAATCCTCATTGCTTAGAATCCTCAATGCTTACAAACCTCAATGCTGAGAAATTTTATTGTTTGAAACCTCATTACTTAGCATCCCAAATGCTTACAAACCTCAATGCATAGAGGCCTTAATGCTTAGAAACCTCAAAGATTAGAAAACTCAATGCTTGGCTTAGAATCCTCAATGCTTAGAATCCTCAATGCTTAGAATCCTCCATGCATAGCTTAGAATCATCAATGCTTAGAATCCTCAATGCTTAGAATCCTCAATGCTTAGAATCCTCAATGCTTAGCAATCTACATGCATTGCTTAGAATCCTCAATAGTTAGAATCCTCAATGCTTAGCATCCTCAATGCTTAGCATCCTCATTGCTTAGCATCCTCATTGCTTAGCATCCCCTTTGCTTAGCTTAGAATCCTCAAAGCTCAGAATCCTCACTGCTTAGGAACCTCAATGCTTAGCATCCTCCATGCATTGCTTAGAAACGTCAATGCGCAGAATCCTCATTGCTTAGAAATTTTATTGCTCGGAAACCTCAATGCTTAGCAACCCTAATGCTTACAAAGCTCATTGCATAGAGGCCTAAATGTTTAGAAACAACAAAGATTAGAAAACTCAATGCTTGGCTTAGAATCCTCAATGCTTAGAATCCTCAATGCTTAGCATCCTCAATGCTTAGCATCCTCAATGCTTAGAATCCTCAATGCATAGAATCCTCTATGCTTAGCATGCTCAATGCTTAGAATCCGCAATGCTTAGAATCCTCAAAGATTAGCATCCTCAATGCTTAGCATCCTCAATGCTTGGCATCCTCAATTCTTAGAATCCTCAATGCTTAGCTTAGAAACCTCAATGCTTAGAATCCTCAATGCTTAGAATCCTCAATGCCTAGCATAGAATCCTCAATGCTTAGAATCCTCAATGCTTAGAAACCTCAATGCTTAGAATCCTCAATGCTTAGAAACCTCAATGCACAGAGTCCTTAATGCTTAGAAACCTCAATACTTAGCATCCTCAGTGCTTAGAATAGAATCCTCACTGCTTAGAAACCTGAATGCTTAGAATCTTCAATGCTCAGAATCCTCAATGCTAAGCTTAGAAACCTCAATGCTTAGCATCCTCAATTCTTAGCATCCTCAATCCTTAGCATCCTCAAGGCATATCTTAGAATCCTCAAAGCTCAGGATCCTCAATGCTTAGAAACCTCAATGCACAGAGTCCTTAATGCTTAGAAACCTCAATACTTAGAATTCTCATTGCTTAGCATCCTCAACGCGTAGAATGCCCAATTCTTAGAAACCTCAATGCTTAGCAGCCTCAATCCTTAGTATGCTCTATGCTTAGCTTAGAATCCTCAATGCTTAGAATCCTCAATGCTGAGAAATTTTATTGTTTGCAACCTCATTGCTTAGCATCCCAAATGCTTACAAACCTCAATGCATAGAGGCCTTAATGCTTAGAAACCTCAAAGATTAGAAAACTCAATGCTTGGCTTAGAATCCTCAATGCTTAGAATCCTCAGTGCTTAGAATCTTCAATGCTTAGCATCCTCCATGCATTGATTAGAATCCTCAATAGTTAGAATCCTCAATGCTTCGCATCTTCAATGCTTACCTTAGAAACCTCAATGCTTAGAATCCTCACTGCTTAGAATCCTCAATGCTTAGAATCCTCAATGCTTAGAATCCTCAATGCTTAGCATCCTCAATGCTTAGCTTAGAAAACTCAGTGCTTAGAATCCTCAATGCTTAGAAACCTCAATGCACAGAATCCTTAATGCTTAGAAACCTCAATACTTAGCATCCTAAGTGCTTAGCATAGAATCCTCACTGCTTAGAAACCTGAATGCTTAGAATCCTCAATGCTTAGAATCCTCAATGCTTAGCTTAGAAACCTCAATACTTTGCTTAGAAACCTCAATGCTTAGAATCCCCAATGATTAGAATCCTCAATGCCTAGCTTTGAATCCTCAATGCTTAGAATCCTCAATGCTTAGAATCCTCAATGCTTAGAATCCTCAATGCTTAGAATCCTAAATGCTTAGCATCCTCAATGCTTAGCGTCCTCAATGCTTAGCATCCTCAATGCTTAGCATCCTCAATACTTAGCATCCTCAATGCTTAGAATCATCCATGCTTAGCTTAGAAACCTCAATGCTTAGAATCCTCAATGCTTAACATCCTCAATGTTTAGAATCCTCAATGCATAACTTAGAATCCTCAATGCTTAGAATCCTCAATGCTTTGCATCCTCAATCCTTAGTATGCTCTATGCTTAGCTTAGAATCCTCAATGCTTAGAATCCTCAATGCTTACAAACCTCAATGCTGAGAAATTTTATTGTTTGAAACCTCATTGCTTAGCATCCCAAATGCTTACAAACCTCAATGCATAGAGGCCTTAATGCTTAGAAACCTCAAAGATTAGAAAACTCAATGCTTGGCTTAGAATCCTCAATGCTTAGAATCCTCAATGCTTAGAATCTTCAATGCTAAGCATCCTCCATGCATTGCTTAGAATCCTCTATAGTTAGAATCCTCAATGCTTCGCATCCTCAATAGTTAGAATCCTCAATGCTTCGCATCCTCAATGCTTAGCTTAGAAACCTCAATGCTTAGAATCCTCAATGCTTAGAATCCTCAATGCTTAGAATACTCAATGCACAGAGTCCTTAATGCTAAGAAACCTCAATACTTAGCATCCTCAGTGCTTAGCTTAGAATCCTCACTGCTTAGAAACCTGAATGCTTAGAATCCTCAATGATTAGAATCCTCAATGCTAAGCTTAGAAACCTCAATGCTTAGAATCCTCAATGCTTAGAATCCTCAATGCTTAGCTTAGAATCCTCAAAGCTACAGATCCCCAATGCTTAGAAACCTCAATGCACAGAGTCCTTAATGCTTAGAAACCTCAATACTTAGCATCCTCAGTGCTTAGCTTAGAATCCTCACTGCTTAGAAACCTCAATGCTTAGAATCCTCAGTGCTTAGCATCCTCAACGCGTAGAATCCCCAATGCTTAGAAACCTCAATGCTTAGCATCCTCAATCCTTAGTATGCTCTATGCTTAGCTTAGAATCCTCAATGCTTAGAATCCTCAATGCTTAGCATCCTCAATGCTTAGCATCCTCATTGCTTAGCATCCTCATTGCTTAGCAGCCTCTTTGCTTAGCTTAGAATCCTCAAAGCTCAGAATCCTCACTGCTTAGGAACCTCAATGCTTAGCATCCTCCATGCATTGCTTAGAAACCTCAATGCGCAGAATCCTCATTGCTTAGAAATTTTATTGCTCGGAAACCTCAATGCATAGCAACCCTAATGCTTACAAACCTCATTGCATAGAGGCCTTAATGTTTAGAAACAGCAAAGATTAGAAAACTCAATGCTTGGCTTAGAATCCTCAATGCTTAGAATCCTCAATGCTTAGCATCCTCAATGCTTAGCATCCTCAATGCTTAGAATCCTCAATGCATAGAATCCTCTATGCTTAGCATGCTCAATGCTTAGAATCCTCAATGCTTAGAATCCTCAAAGATTAGCATCCTCAATGCTTAGCATCCTCAATGCTTAGCATCCTCAATGCTTAGAATCCTCAATGCTTAGCTTAGAAACCTCAATGCTTAGAATCCTCAATGCTTAGAATCCTCAATGCCTAGCATAGAATCCTCAATGCTTAGAATCCTCAATGCTTAGAAACCTCAATGCACAGAGTCCTTAATGCTTAGAAACCTCAATACTTAGCATCCTCAGTGCTTAGATTAGAATCCTCACTGCTTAGAAACCTGAATGCTTAGAATCCTCAATGCTCAGAATCCTCAATGCTAAGCTTAGAAACCTCAGTGCTTAGCATCCTCAATGCTTAGCATCCTCAATCCTTAGCATCCTCAATGCATATCTTAGAATCCTCAAAGCTCAGGATCCTCAATGCTTAGAAACCTCAATGCACAGAGTCCTTAATGCTTAGAAACCTCAATACTTAGAAACCTCAGTGCTTAGCATCCTCAACGCGTAGAATGCCCAATTCATAGAAACCTCAATGCTTAGCATCCTCAATCCTTAGTATGCTCTATGCTTAGCTTAGAATCCTCAATGCTTAGAATCCTCAATGCTGAGAAATTTTATTGTTTGCAACCTCATTGCTGAGCATCCCAAATCCTTACAAACCTCAATGCATAGAGGCCTTAATGCTTAGAAACCTCATAGATTAGAAAACTCAATGCTTGGCTTAGAATCCTCAATGCTTAGAATCCTCAATGCTTAGAATCTTCAATGCTTAGCATCCTCCATGCATTGATTAGAATCCTCAATAGTTAGAATCCTCAATGCTTCGCATCCTCAATGCTTACCTTAGAAACCTCAATGCTTAGAATCCTCACTGCTTAGAATCCTCAATGCTTAGAATCCTCAATGCCTAGATTAGAATCCTCAATGTTTAGAATCCTCAATGCTTAGAATCCTCAATGCTTAGAATCCTCAATGCTTAGCATCCTCAATGCTTAGCTTAGATAACTCAGTGCTTAGAATCCTCAATGCTTAGAAACCTCAATGCACAGAATCCTTAATGCTTAGAAACCTCAATACTTAGCATCCTAAGTGCTTAGCATAGAATCCTCACTGCTTAGAAACCTGAATGCTTAGAATCCTCAATGCTTAGAATCCTCAATGCGTAGCTTAGAATCCTCAATGCTTAGAATCCTCAGTGCTTAGAATCCTCAATGCTTAGAATCCTCAATGCTTAGAATCCTCAAAGCTTAGAATCCTCAATGCTTAGAATCCTCAATGCTTAGCATCCTCAATGCTTACCTTAGAATACTCAATGCTTAGAATCCTCAATGCTTAACATCCTCAATGTTTAGAATCCTCAATGCATAGCTTAGAATCCTCAGTGCTTAGAATCCTCAATGCTTAGCATCCTCAATCCTTAGTATGCTCTATGCTTAGCTTAGAATCCTCAATGCTTAGAATCCTCAATGCTTACAAACCTCAATGCTGAGAAATTTTATTGTTTGAAACCTCATTGCTTAGCATCCCAAATGCTTACAAACCTCAATGCATAGAGGCCTTAATGCTTAGAAACCTCAAAGATTAGAAAACTCAATGCTTGGCTTAGAATCCTCAATGCTTAGAATCCTCAATGCTTAGAATCTTCAATGCTTAGCATCCTCCATGCATTGCTTAGAATCCTAAATAGTTAGAATCCTCAATGCTTCGCATCCTCAATGCTTAGCTAAGAAAACTCAATGCTTAGAGTCCTCAATGCTTAGCATCCTCAATGCTTTGTATCCTCATTGCTTAGCATCCTCATTGCTTAGCTTAGAATCCTCAAAGCTCAGAATCCTCACTGCTTAGGAACCTCAATGCTTAGCATCCTCCATGCATTGCTTAGAAACTTCAATGCGCAGAATCCTCATTGCTTAGAAATTTTATTGCTCTGAAACCTCAAAGCTTAGCAACCCTAATGCTTACAAACCTCAGTGCATAGAGGGCTTAATGTCTAGCAACAACAAAGATTAGAAAACTCAATGCTTGGCTTAGAATCCTCAATGCTTAGCATCCTCAATGCTTAGCATCCTCAATGCCTAGAATCCTCAATGCTTAGCATCCTCAATGCGTAGAATCCTCAATGTTTAGAATCCTCAATGCCTAGCTTAGAATCCTCAATAGTTAGCATACTCAATGCTTCGGATCCTAAATGCTTAGCTTATAAAACTCAATACTTAGAATCCTCAATGCTTAGCATCCTCATTACATAGCTTAGAATCCTCAATGCTTAGAATCCTCAATGCTTAGCATCCTCAATGCTTAGAATCCTCAATGCTTAGAATCCTCCATGCTTAGCATCCTCAATGCATAGCATCCTCAATGTTTAGCATCCTCAATGATTAGCATCCTCAATGCTTACCATCCTCAATGCTTACCATCCTCAATGCTTAGCATCCTCAATGCTTAGCATCCTCAGTGCTTTGCTTAGAAACCTCAATGCTTAGAATCCTCAATGCTTAGAATCCTCAATGCCTAGCTTAGAATCCTCAATACTTAGAATCCTCAATGCTTAGCATCCTCAATGCTTAGCATCCTCAATGCTTAGCATCCTCAATGCTTAGAATCCTCCATGCTTAGCTTAGAAACCTCAATGCTTAGAATCCTCAATGCATAGAATCCTCAATGCTTAGAATCCTCAATGCCTAGATTAGAATCCTCAATGCTTAGAATCCTCAATGCTTAGAATCATCAGTGCTTAGAATCCTCAATGCTTAGAATCCTCAATGCTTAGCATCCTCAATGCATAGCATCCTCAATGCATAGCATCTTCAATGCATAGCTTAGAAAACTCAATGCGTAGAATCCTCAATGCTTAACATCCTCAATGTTTAGAATCCTCAATGCATAGCTTAGAATCCTCAATGCTTAGAATCCTCAATGCTTAGCATCCTCAATCCTTAGTATGCTCTTTGCTTAGCTTAGAATCCTCAATGCTTAAAATCCTCAATGCTTACAAACCTCAATGCTGAGAAATTTTATTGTTTGAAACCTCATTGTTTAGCATCCCAAATGCTTACAAACCTCAATGCATAGAGGCCTTAATGCTTAGAAACCTCAAAGATTAGAAAACTCAATGCTTGGCTTAGAATCCTCAATGCTTAGAATCCTCCATGCATAGCTTAGAATCCTCAATGCTTAGAATCCTCAATGCTTAGCATCCTCCATGCATTGCTTAGAATCCTCAATAGTTAGAATCCTCAATGCTTCGCATCCTCAATGCTTAGTTTAGAAACATCAATGCTTAGAATCCTCAATGCTTAGCATCCTCAATGCTTAGCATCCTCAATGCTTAGCATCCTCATTGCTTAGCATCCTCATTGCTGAGCTTAGAATCCTCAAAGCTCAGAATCCTCACTGCTTAGGAACCTCCATGCTTAGCATCCTCCATGCATTGCTTAGAAACTTCAATGCGCAGAATCCTCATTGCTTAGAAATTTTATTGCTCTGAAAACTCAATGCTTAGCAACCCTAATGCTTACAAACCACATTGCATAGAGGGCTTAATGTTTAGAAACAACAAAGTTTAGAAAACTCAATGCTTGGCTTATAATCCTCAATGCTTAGCATCCTCAATGCTTAGCATCCTCAATGCTTAGAATCCTCAATGCTTAGCATCCTCAATGCGTAGAATCCTCAATGCTTAGAATCCTCAATGTTTGGTTAGAATCCTCAATGCTTAAAATCCTCAATGCTTAGAATCCTCAATGCCTAGATTAGAATCCTCAATGCTTAGATTCCTCAATGCTTAGAATCCTCAATGCTTAGCATCCCCAATGCTTAGAATCCTCAATGCTTAGAATCCCCAATGCTTAGCATCTTCAATGCTTAGAATTCTCAATGCTTAGAATCCTCAATGCTTAGAATCCTCAATGCTTAGCATCCTCAATGCTTAGCTTAGAAAACTCAATACTTAGAATCCTCATTCTTAACAACCTCAATGCTTAGCATCCTCAATGCATATCTTAGAATCCTCAAAGCTCAGGATCCTCAATGCTTAGAAACCTCAATGCACAGAGTCCTTAATGCTTAGAAACCTCAATACGTAGCATCCTCAGTGCTTAGCTTAGAATCCTCACTGCTTAGAAACCTCAATGCTTAGAATCCTCAGTGCTTAGCATCCTCAACGCGTAGAATCCCCAATGCTTAGAAACCTCAATGCTTCGCATCCTCAATGCTTAGCTTAGAAACCTCAATGCTTAGAATCCTCAATGCCTGGCATCCTCAATGCTTAGCATCCTCAATGTTTAGCATCCTCAATGCTTAGAATCCTCAATGGTTAGCGTCCTCAAAACTTAGAATCCTCAATGCTTAGCATCCTCAATGCTTAGGATCCTCAATGGTTAGAATCCTCAATGCTTTGCTTAGAAACCTCAATGCTTAGAATCCTCAACGCTTAGAATCCTCAATGCTTAGAATCCTCCATGCATTGCTTAGAATCCTCAATAGTTAGAATCCTCAAGGCTTCGCGTCCTCAATGCTTAGCTTAGAAACCTCAATACTTAGAATCCTCAATGCTTAGCATCCTCATTACATAGATTAGAATCCTCAATGCTTAGCATACTCAATGCTTAGCATCCTCAATGCTTAGAATCCTCAATGCTTAGCATCCTCAAAGCTTAGCATCCTCAATGCTTAGCATCCTCAATGCTTAGCATCCTCAATGCTTAGAAACCTCAATGCTTTGCTTAGAAACCTCAATGCTTAGAATCGTCAATGCTTAGAATCCTCAATGCTTAGAATTCTCAATGCTTAGAATCCTCAATGCTTAGAATCCTCAATGCTTAGCTTAGAAACCTCAATGCTTAGAATCCTCAATGCTTAGAATCCTCAATGCTTAGAATCCTCAATGCCTAGATTAGAATCCTCAATGCTTAGAATCCTCAATGCTTAGAATCATCAATGCTTAGAATCCTCAATGCTTAGAATCCTCAATGCTTAGCATCCTCAATGCTTAGCTTAGAAAACTCAATGCTTAGAATCCTCAATGCTTAGAAACCTCAATGCACAGAGTCCTTAATGCTTAGAAACCTCAATACTTAGCATCCTCAATGCTTAGCTTAGAATCTTCACTGCTTAGAAACCTGAATGCTTAGAATCCTCAATGCTTAGAATCCTCAATGCTTAGCTTAGAAACCTCAATGCTTAGAATTCTCAATGCTTAACATCCTCAATGTTTAGAATCCTCAATGCATAGCATAGAATCCTCAATGCTTAGAATCCTCAATGCTTAGCATCCTCAATGCTTAGCATCCTCAATGCCTAGAATCCTCAATGCTTAGCTTAGAAACCTCAATGCTTAGAATCCTCAATGCTTAGAATCCTCAATGCTTAGAATCCTCAATGCTTAGCATCCTCAATGCGTAGCTTAGAAAACTCAATGCTTAGCATCCTCAATGCTTAACAGCCTCAATGCTTAGCATCCTCAGTGCTTAGCATCCTCAATGCTTAGCATCCTCATTGCTTAGAAACCTCAATGCACAGAGTCCTTAATGCATAGAAACCTCAAAACTTAGCATCCTCAGTGCTTATCTTAGAATCCTCACTGCTTAGAAACCTCAATGCTTAGAATCCTCAGTGCTTAGCATTCTCAACGCGTAGAATCCCCAATGCTTCGAAACCTCAATGCTTAGCATCCTCAATCCATAGTATGCTTTATGCTTAGATTAGAATCCTCAATGTTTAGAATCCTCAATGCTTAGAATCCTCCATGCTTAGAATCCTCAATGGTTAGAATACTCAATGCTTAGCATCCTCCATGCATTGCTTAGAATCCTCAATAGTTAGAATCCTCAATGCTTCGCATCCTCAATGCTTAGATTAGAAACCTCAATGCTTAGCATCCTCAATCCTTAGCATCTTCAATGCTTAGCATCCTCATTGCTTAGCATCCTCATTGCTTAGCATCCTCATTGCTTAGCTTAGAATCCTCAAAGCTCAGAATCCTCACTGCTTAGGAACCTCAATGCTTAGCATCCTCCATGCATTGCTTAGAAACCTCAATGCGCAGAATCCTCATTGCTTAGAAATTTTATTGCTCTGAAACCTCAATGCTTAGCAACCTAATGCTTACAAACCTCATTGCATAGAGGCCTTCATGTTTAGAAAAAACAAAGATTAGAAAACTCAATGCTTGGCTTAGAATCCTCAATGCTTAGAATCCTCAATGCTTAGCATCCTCAATGCTTAGCATCCTCAATGCTTAGAATCCTCAATGCTTAGAATCCTCAATGCTTAGAAACCTGAATGCTTAGAATCCTCAATGCTTAGAATCCTCAATGCTAAGCTTAGAAACCTCAATGCTTAGCATCCTCAATGCTTAGAATCCTCAATCCTTAGCATCCTCAATGCATATCTTAGAATCCTCAAAGCTCAGGATCCTCAATGCTTTGAAACCTCAATGCACAGAGTCCTTAATGCTTAGAAACCTCAATACTTAGAATCCTCAGTGCTTAGCATCCTCAACGCGTAGAATGCCCAATGCTTAGAAACCTCAATAATTAGCGTCCTCAATCCTTAGTATGCTCTATGCTTAGCTTAGAATCCTCAATGCTTAGAATCTTCAATGCTTACAAACCTCAATGCTGAGAAATTTTATTGTTTGAAACCTCATTGCTTAGCATCCCAAATACTTACAAACCTCAATGCATAGAGGCCTTAATGCTTAGAAACCTCAAAGATTAGAAAACTCAATGCTTGGCTTAGAATCCTCAATGCTTAGAATCCCCAATGCTTAGAATCCTCAATGCTTAGCATCCTCCATGCATTGCTTAGAATCCTCAATGCTTAGAATCCTCAATGCTTAGCATCCTCATTACATAGCTTAGAATCCTCAATGCTTAGCATCCTCAATGCTTAGAATCCTCAATGCTTAGAAACCTCAATGCTTAGAATCCTCTATGATTAGAATCCTCAATGCTTAGAATCCTCAATGCTTAGAATCCTCAATGCTTAGAATCATCAGTGCTTAGCATCCTCAATGCTTAGAATCCTCAATGCTTAGAATCCTCAATGCTGAGAATCCTCAATGCTGAGAATCCTCAATGCTTAGAATCCTCAATGCTTAGAAACCTCAATGCACAGAGTCCTTAATGCTTAGAAACCTCAATACTTTGCAACCTCAGTGCTTAGCGTAGAATCCTCACTGCTTAGAAACCTGAATGCTTAGAATCCTCAATGCTTAGATTCCTCGATGCTTAGAATCCTCAGTGCTTAGCTTAGAAACCTCAATGCTTAGAATCCTCAATGCTTAGCATCCTCAATGCTTAGAATCCTCACTGCTTAGAATCCTCAATGCTTAGAATCCTCAATTCTTAGCATCCTCAATGCATAGCTTAGAATCTCCAAAGCTCAGGATACTCAATGCTTAGAAACCTCAATGCACAGAGTCCTTAATGCTTAGAAACCTCAATACTTAGCATTCTCAGTGCTTAGCATAGAATCCTCACTGCTTAGAAACCTCAATGCTTATAATCTTCAGTGCTTAGCATCCTCAATGCGTAGAATCCCCAATGCTTAGAAACCTCAATGCTTAGCATCCTCAATCCATAGTATGCTCTATGCTTAGATTAGAATCCTCAATGCTTAGAATCCTCAATGCTTAGCATCCTCAATGCTTTGTATCCCCATTACATAGCTTAGAATCCTCAATGCTTAGCATCCTCAATGCTTAGCATCCTCATTGCTTAGCTTCGAATCCTCAAAGCTCAGAATCCTCACTGCTTAGGAACCTCAATGCTTAGCATCCTCCATGCATTGCTTAGAAACCTCAATGCGTAGAATCCTCATTGCTTAGAAATTTTATTGCTCTGAAACCTCAATGCTTAGCATCCCTAATGCTTACAAACCTCAGTGCATAGAGGCCTTAATGTTTAGAAACAGCAAAGATTAGAAAACTCAATGCTTGGCTTAGAATCCTCAATGTTTAGAATCCTCAATGCATAGAATCCTCAATGCTTAGCATCCTCAATGCTTAGCATCCTCATTACATAGCTTAGAATCCTCAATGCTTAGAATCCTCAATGCTTAGCATCCTCAATGCTTGGAATCCTCAATGCTTAGAATCCTCAATGCTTAGTATCCTCAATGCTTAGAAACCTCAATGCACAGAGTCCTTAATTCTTAGAAACCTCAATACTTAGCATCCTCAGTGCTTAGCTTAGAATCCTCAATGCTTAACATCCTCAATGTTTAGAATCCTCAATGCATAGCTTAGAATCCTCAATGCTTAGAATCCTCAATGCTTAGCATTCTCAATGCTTAGCATCCTCAATGCTTAGCATCCTCAATGCTTAGCATCCTCAATGCATATATTAGAATCCTCAAAGCTCAGTATCCTCAATGCTTGGAAACCTCAATGCACAGAGTTCTTAATGCTTAGAAACCTCAATACTTAGCATCCTCATTGCTTAGCTTAGAATCCTCACTGCTTAGAAACCTCGATGCTTAGAATCCTCAGTGCTTAGCATTCTCAACGCGTAGAATCCTCAATGCTTAGCATCCTCCATGCATAGCTTAGAATCCTCAATGCTTAGCATCCTCATTGCTTAGCTTCGAATCCTCAAAGCTCAGAATCCTCACTGCTTAGGATCCTCAATGCTTAGCATCCTCCATGCATTGCTTAGAAACCTCAATGCGTAGAATCCTAATTGCTTAAAAATTTTATTGCTCTGAAACCTCAATGCTTAGCATCCCTAATGCTTACAAACCTCAGTGCATAGAGGCCTTAATGTTTAGAAACAGCAAAGATTAGAAAACTCAATGCTTGGCTTAGAATCCTCAATGTTTAGAATCCTCAATGCATAGAATCCTCAATGCTTAGCATCCTCAATGCTTAGCATCCTCATTACATAGCTTAGAATCCTCAATGCTTAGAATCCTCAATGCATAGAATCCTCAATGCATAGAATCCTCAATGCTTAGCATCCTCAATGCTTGGAATCCTCAATGCTTAGAATCCTCAATGCTTAGCATCCTCAATGCTTAGAAACCTCAATGCACAGAGTCCTTAATTCTTAGAAACCTCAATACTTAGCATCCTCAGTGCTTAGCTTAGAATCCTCAATGCTTAACATCCTCTATGTTTAGAATCCTCAATGCATAGCTTAGAATCCTCAATGCTTAGAATCCTCAATGCTTAGCATTCTCAATGCTTAGCATCCTCAATGCTTAGCATCCTCAATGCTTAGCATCCTCAATGCATATCTTAGAATCCTCAAATCTCAGTATCCTCAATGCTTAGAAACCTCAATGCACAGAGTTCTTAATGCTTAGAAACCTCAATACTTAGCATCCTCATTGCTTAGCTTAGAATCCTCACTGCTTAGAAACCTCAATGCTTAGAATCCTCAGTGCTTAGCATCCTCAACGCTTAGAATCCTCAATGCTTAGCATCCTCCATGCATAGCTTAGAATCCTCAATGCTTAGAATCCTCAATGCTTAGCATCCTCAATGCTTAGAATCCTCAATGCTTAGCATCCTCCATGCATAGCTTAGAATCCTCAATGCTTAGAGTCCTCATTGCTTAGCATCCTCATTGCTTAGCATCCTCATTGCTGAGCTTCGAATCCTCAAAGCTCAGAATCCTCACTGCTTAGGAACCTCAATGCTTAGCATCCTCCATGCATTGTTTAGAAACCTCAATGCGTAGAATATTTATTGCTTAGAAATTTTATTGCTCTGAAACCTCAATTCTTAGCATCCCTAATGCTTACAAACCTCAGTGCATAGAGGCCTTAATGTTTAGAAACCTCAAAGATTAGAAAACTCAATGCTTGGCGTAGAATCCTCAATGCTTAGAATCCTCAATGCTTAGAATCCTCAATGCTTAGCATCCTCAATGCTTAGCATCCTCAATGCTTAGAATCCTCAATGCTTAGAATCCTCAATGCCTAGCTTAGAATCCTCAATGCCTAGCTTAGAATCCTCAATGCTTAGAATCCTCAATGCTTAGAATCCTCAATGCTTAGAAACCTCAATGCACAGAGTCCTTAATGCTTAGAAACCTCAATACTTAGCATCCTCAGTGCTTAGCGTAGAATCCTCACTGCTTAGAAACCTGAATGCTTAGAATCCTCAATGCTTAGATTCCTCGATGCTTAGAATCCTCAATGCTTAGAATCCTCAATGCTTAACATCCTCAATGCTTAACATCCTCAATGCATAGAATCCTCAATGCTTAGCATCCTCAATGCTTAGCATCCTCAATGCATAGCTTAGAATCCTCAAAGCTCCGGATCCTCAATGCTTAGAAACCTCAATGCACAGAGTCCTTAATGCTTAGAAACCTCAATACTTCGCATCCTCAGTGCTTAGCTTAGAATCCTCACTGCTTAGAAACCTCAATGCTTAGAATCCTCAGTGCTTAGCATCCTCAATGCGTAGAATACCCAATCCTTAGAAACCTCAATGCTTAGCATCCTCAATCCTTAGTATGCTCTATGCTTAGCTTAGAATCCTCAATGCTTAGAATCCTCAATGATTACAAACCTCAATGCTGAGAAATTTTATTGTTTGAAACCTCATTGCTTAGCATCCAAATGCTTAGCATCCTCAATGCTTGGAATCCACAATGCCTAGCTTAGAATCCTGAATGCTGAGAATCCTCAATGCTTAGAATCCTCAATGCTTAGCATCCTCAATGCTTAGAATCCTCAATGCTTAGAATCCTCAATGCTTAGAAACCTCAATGCACAGAGTCCTTAATGCTTAGAAACCTCAATACTTAGCATCCTCAGTGCTTAGCGTCGAATCCTCAGTGCTTAGAAACCTGAATGCTTAGAATCCTCAATGCATAGATTACTCGATGCTTAGAATCCTCAATGCTTAGCTTAGAAACCTCAATGCTTAGAATCCTCAATGCTTAACATCCTCAATGCATAGAATCCTCAATGCTTAGAATCCTCAATGCTTAGAATCCTCAATACTTAGAATCCTCAATGCACAGAGTCCTTAATGCTTAGAAACCTCAATACTTAGCATACTCAGTGCTTAGCTTAGAATCCTCACTGCTTAGAAACCTGAATGCTTAGAATCCTCAATGCTTAGAATCCTCAATGCTGAGAATTCTCAATGCTTAGAATCCTCAATGCTTAGAAACCTCAATGCACAGAGTCCTTAATGCTTAGAAACCTCAATACTTAGCATCCTCAGTGCTTAGCGTAGAATCCTTACTGCTTAGAAACATGAATGCTTAGAATCCTCAATGCTTAGCATCCCCAATGCTTAGAATCCTCAATGTTTAGCTTAGAAACCTCAGTGCTTAGAATCCTCAATGCTTAACATCCTCAATGCTTAGAATCCTCAATGCTTAGAATCCTCAATGCTTAGAATCCTCAATGCTTAGAAACCTCAATGCACAGAGTCCTTAAAGCTTAGAAACTCAATACTTAGAATCCACAGTGCTTAGCTTAGAATCCTCACTGCTTAGAAACCTGAGTGCTTAGAATACTCAATGCTTAGATTCCTCAATGCTTAGAATCCTCAATGCTTAGCATCCTTAATGCTTAGCATCCTCAATGCTTAGCATCCTCAATGCGTAGAATCCCCAATACTTAGAAACCTCAATCCTTAGTATGCTCTATGCTTAGCTTAAAATCCTCAATGCTTAGAATCCTCAATGCTTAGCATCCTTAATGCTTAGCATCCTCAATGCTTAGCATCCTCAATGCTTAGCATCCACAATGCCTAGCTTAGAATCCTCAATGCTTAGAATCCTCAATGCTTAGAATCCTCAATGCTTAGAATCCTCAATGCTTAGGAACTTCAATGCACAGAGTCCTTAATGCTTAGAAACCTCAATACTTAGAATCCTCTTTGCTTAGCTTAGAATCCTCACTGCTTAGAAACTTCAATGCTTAGAATCCTCACTGCTTAGAAACCTCAATGCTTATAATCCTCAGTGCTTAGCATCCTCAATGCGTATAATCCCCAGTGCTTAGAAACCTCAATGCTTAGCATCCTCAATCCTTAGTATGCTCTTTGCTTAGCTTAGAATCCTCAATGCTTAGAATCCTCAATGCTTAGCATCCTCAGTGCTTAGCATCCCCATTACATAGCTTAGAATCCTCAATGCTTAGCATCCTCATTGCTTAGCATCCTCATTGCTTAGCTTCGAATCCTCAAAGCTCAGAATCCTCACTGCTTAGGAACCTCAATGCTTAGCATCCTCCATGCATTGCTTAGAAACCTCAATGCGTAGAATCCTAATTGCTTAGAAATTTTATTGCTCTGAAACCTCAATGCTTAGCATCCCTAATGCTTACAAACCTCAGTGCATAGAGGCCTTAATGTTTAGAAACCTCAAAGATAAGAAAACTCAATGCTTGGCTTAGAATCCTCAATGCTTAGAATCCTCAATGCTTAGAATCCTCAATGCTTAGCATCCTCAATGCTTAGAATCCTCAATGCTTACAATCCTCAATGCTTAGAATCCTCAATGCTTAGAATCCTCAATACTTAGAAACCTCAATGCACAGAGTCCTTAATGCTTAGAAACATCAATACTTAGCATCCTCAGTGCTTAGCTTAGAATCCTCACTGCTTAGAAACCTCAATGCTTAGAATCCTCAGTGCTTAGCATCCTCAACGCGTAGAATCCCCAATACTTAGAAACCTCAATGCTTAGCATCCTCAATCCTTAGTATGCTCTATGCTTAGCTTAGAATCCTCAATGCTTAGAATCCTCAATGCTTACAAACCTCAATGCTGAGAAATTTTATTGTTTGCAACCTCATTGCTTAGCATCCCAAATGCTTACAAACCTCAATGCATAGAGGCCTTAATGCTTAGAAACCTCAAAGATTGAAAACTCAATGCTTGGCTTAGAATCCTCAATGCTTAGAATCCTCAATGCTTAGAATCCTCCATGCATAGCTTAGAATCCTCAATGCTTAGAATCCACAATGCTTAGCATCCTCCATGCATTGCTTAGAATCCTCAATAGTTAGAATTCTCAATGCTTAGCATCCTCAATGCTTAGCATCCTCAATGCTTTGCTTAGAAACCTCAATGCTTAGAATCCTCAATGCTTAGAATCCTCAATGCTTAGCATCCTCATTGCTTAGCATCCTCATTGCTTAGTATCCTCATTGCTTAGCTTAGAATCCTCAAAGCTCAGAATTCTCACTGCTTAGGAACCTCTATGCTTAGCATCCTCCATGCATTGCTTAGAAACCTCAATGCGCAGAATCCTCATTGCTTAGAAAATTTTTTGCTCTGAAACCTCAATGCTTAGCAACCCTAATGCTTACAAACCTCATTGCATAGAGGCCTTAATATTTAGAAACAACAAAGATTAGAAAAATCAATGCTTGGCTTAGAATCCTCAATACTTACCATCCTCAATGCTTAGCATCCTCAATGCTTAGCATCCTCAATGCTTAGAATCCTCAATGCTTAGCATCCTCAATGCTCAGAATCCTCAATGCTTAGAATCCTCAAAGCTTAGCATCCTCAAAGCTTAGCATCCTCAATGCTTAGAATCCTCAATGCTTAGAATCCTCAATGCTTAGCTTAGAAACCTCAATGCTTAGAATCCTCAATGCTTAGCATCCTCAATGCTTAGAAACCTCAATGCCTAGCTTAGAATCCTCAATGCTTAGAATCCTCAATGCTTAGAATGCTCAATGCACAGAATTCTTAATGCTTAGAAACCTCAATACTTAGCATCCTCAGTGCTTAGCTTAGAATCCTCACTGCTTAGAAACCTGAATGCTTAGAATCCTCAATGCTTAGAATCCTCAATGCTAAGCTTAGAAACCTCAATGCTTAGCATCCTCAATGCTTAGAAACCTCAATGCTTAGCATCCTCAATGCTTAGAAACCTCAATGCTTAGAATCCTCAATGCTTAGAATCCTCAATGCCTAGCTTAGAATCCTCAATGCTTAGAATCCTCAATGCTTAGAAAGCTCAATGCACAGAGTCCTTAATGCTTAGAAACCTCAATACTTAGCATCCTCAGTGCTTAGCTTAGAATCCTCACTGCTTAGAAACCTGAATGCTTAGAATCCTCAATGCTACGCTTAGAAACCTCAATGCTTAGCATCCTCAATGCTTAGCATCCTCAATCCTTAGCAACCTCAATGCATATCTTAGGATCCTCAAAGCTCAGAATCCTCAATGCTTAGCATCCTCAATGCTTAGCATCCTCATTGCTTAGCATCCTCATTGCTTAGCTTAGAATCCTCAAAGCTCAGAATCCTCACTGCTTAGGAACCTCAATGCTTAGCATCCTCCATGCATTGCTTAGAAACCTCAATGCGCAGAATCCTCATTGCTTAGAAATTTTATTGCTCTGAAACCTCAATGCTTAGCAACCCTAATGCTTACAAACCTCATTGCATAGAGGCCTTAATGTTTAGAAACAACAAAGATTAGAAAACTCAATGCTTGGCTTAGAATCCTCAATGCTTAGAATCCTCAATGCTTAGAATCCTCAATGCTTAGCATCCTCAATGCTTAGAATCCTCAATGCTTAGCACCCTCAATGCTTAGAATCCTCAATGCTTAGCATCCTCAATGCTTAGCATCCTCAATGCTTAGCATCCTCAATGCTTAGAATCCTCAATGCTTAGCATCCTCAATGCTTAGAATCCTCAATGCTTAGCATCCTCAATGCTTAGCATCCTCAATGCTTAGCATCCTCAATGCTTAGCTTAGAATCCTCAAAGCTACAGATCCCCAATGCTTAGAAACCTCAATGCACAGAGTCCTTAATGCTCAGAAACCTCAATACTTAGCATCCTCAGTGCTTAGCATAGAATCCTCACTGCTTAGAAACCTGAATGCTTAGAATCCTCAATGCTACGCTTAGAAACCTCAATGCTTAGCATCCTCAATTCTTAGCATCCTCAATCCTTAGCAACCTCAATACATATCTTAGAATCCTCAAAGCTCAGAATCCTCAATGCTTAGCATCCTCAATGCTTAGCATCCTCATTGCTTAGCTTAGAATCCTCAAAGCTCAGAATCCTCACTGGTTAGGAACCTCAATGCTTAGCATCCTCCATGCATTGCTTAGAAACCTCAATGCGCAGAATCCTCATTGTTAGAAATTTTATTGCTCTGAAACCTCAATGCTTAGCAACCCTAATACTTACAAACCTCATTGCATAGAGGCCTTAATGTTTAGAAACAACAAAGATTAGAAAACTCAATGCTTGGCTTAGAATCCTCAATGCTTAGAATCCTCAATGCTTAGAATCCTCAATGCTTAGAATCCTCAATGCTTAGCATCCTCAATGCTTAGAATCCTCAATGCATAGCATCCTCAATGCTTAGAATCCTCAATGCTTAGAATCCTCAATGCTTAGCATCCTCAATGCTTAGCATCCTCAATGCTTAGAATCCTCAATGCTTAGCGTCCTCAAATCTTAGAATCCTCAATGCTTAGCATCCTCAATGCTTAGCATCCTCAATGCTTAGAATCCTCAATGCTTTGAATCCTCAATGCTTTGCTTAGAAACCTCAATGCTTAGAATCCTCAACGCTTAGAATCCTCAATGCTTAGAATCCTCCATGCATTGATTAGAATCCTCAATACTTAGAATCCCCAATGCTTCGCGTCCTCAATGCTTAGCTTAGAAAACTCAATGCTTAGAATCCTCAATGCTTAGCATCCTCAATGCTTAGAATCCTCAATGCTTAGCATCCTCAATGCTTAGCATCCTCAATGCTTAGCATCCTCAATGCTTAGAATCCTCAATGCTTAGCTTAGAAACCTCAATGCTTAGAATCCTCAATGCTTAGAATCCTCAATGCTTAGAATCCTCAATGCCTAGATTAGAATCCTCAATGCTTAGAATCCTCAATGCTTAGAATCCTCAATGCTTAGTATCCTCAATGCTTAGCATCCTCAATGCTTAGCTTAGAAAACTCAATGCTTAGAATCCTCAATGCTTAGAAACCTCAATGCACAGAGTCCTTAATGCTTAGAAACCTCAATACTTAGCATCCTCAATGCTTAGCTTAGAATCCTCACTGCTTAGAAACCTGAATGCTTAGAATCCTCAATGCTTAGCTTAGAAACCTCAATGCTTAGAATTCTCAATGCTTAGCATCCTCATTACATAGCTTAGAATCCTCAATGCTTAGAATCCTCAATGCTTAGCATCCTCTATGCTTAGCATCCTCAATGCTTAGAATCGTCAATGCTTAGAATCCTCAATGCTTAGCATCCTCAAAGCTTAGCATCCTCAATGCTTAGCATCCTCAAAGCTTAGCATCCTCAATGCTTAGCATCCACAATCCTTAGCTTCCTCAATGCTTAGCATCCTCAATGCTTTGCTTAGAAACCTCAATGCTTAGAATCCTCAATGCATAGAATCCTCAATGCTTAGCATCCTCAATGCATAGCATACTCATTGCTTAGCATCCTCATTACTTAGCTTAGAATCCTCAAAGCTCTGAATCCTCACTGCTTAGGAACCTCAATGCTTAGCATCCTCCATGCATTGCTTAGAAACCTCAAGGCTTAGAATCCTCATTGCTTAGAAATTTTATTGCTCTGAAACCTCAATACTTAGCAACCCTAATGCTTACAAACCTCATTGCATAGAGGCCTTAATGTTTAGAAACAACAAAGATTAGAAAACTCAATGCTTGGCTTAGAATCCTCAATGCTAGGCATCCTCAATGCTTAGCATCCTCAATGCTTAGAATCCTCAATGCTTAGCATCCTCAATGCTTAGAATCCTCAATGCTTAGAATCCTCAATGCTTAGCATCCTCAAATCTTAGAATCCTCAATGCTTAGCATCCCCAATGCTTAGCATCCTCAATAGTTAGAATCCTCAATGCTTAGAATCCTCAATGCTTTGCTTAGAAACCTCAATGCTTAGAATCCTCAACGCTTAGAATCCTCAATGCTTAGAATCCTCCATGCATTGCTTAGAATCCTCAATAGTTAGAATCCTCAATGCTTAGAATCCTCAATGCTTAGCTTATAAACCTCAATACTTAGAATCCTCTGTGCTTAGCATCCTCATTACATAGCTTAGAATCCTCAATGCTTAGAATCCTCAATGCTTAGCATCCTCAATGCTTAGCATCCTCAATGCTTAGAATCCTCAATGCTTAGCATCCTCAATGCTTAGAATCCTCAATGCTTAGCATCCTCAAAGCTTAGCATCCTCAATGCTTAGCATCCTCAATGCTTAGCATCCTCAATGCTTAGAATCCTCAATGCTTAGCATCCTCAATGCTTAGAAACCTCAATGCTTTGCTTAGAAACCTCAATGCTTAGAATCCTCAATGCTTAGAATCCTCAATGCTTAGCATCCACAATTCTTAGCATCCTCAATGCATAGCATCCTCAATGCTTAGCATCCTCAATGCTTAGAATCCTCAATGCTTAGCTTAGAAACCTCAATGCTTAGAATCCTCAATGCTTAGAATCCTCAATGCTTAGAATCCTCAATGCCTAGATTAGAATCCTCAATGCTTAGAATCCTCAATGCTTAGAATCCTCAATGCTTAGCATCCTCAAAGCTTAGCATCCTCAATGCTTAGCATCCACAATCCTTAGCTTCCTCAATGCTTAGCATCCTCAATGCTTTGCTTAGAAACCTCAATGCTTAGAATCCTCAATGCATAGAATCCTCAATGCTTAGCATCCTCAATGCATAGCATACTCATTGCTTAGCATCCTCATTACTTAGCTTAGAATCCTCAAAGCTCTGAATCCTCACTGCTTAGGAACCTCAATGCTTAGCATCCTCCATGCATTGCTTAGAAACCTCAAGGCTTAGAATCCTCATTGCTTAGAAATTTTATTGCTCTGAAACCTCAATACTTAGCAACCCTAATGCTTACAAACCTCATTGCATAGAGGCCTTAATGTTTAGAAACAACAAAGATTAGAAAACTCAATGCTTGGCTTAGAATCCTCAATGCTAGGCATCCTCAATGCTTAGCATCCTCAATGCTTAGAATCCTCAATGCTTAGCATCCTCAATGCTTAGAATCCTCAATGCTTAGAATCCTCAATGCTTAGCATCCTCAAATCTTAGAATCCTCAATGCTTAGCATCCCCAATGCTTAGCATCCTCAATAGTTAGAATCCTCAATGCTTAGAATCCTCAATGCTTTGCTTAGAAACCTCAATGCTTAGAATCCTCAACGCTTAGAATCCTCAATGCTTAGAATCCTCCATGCATTGCTTAGAATCCTCAATAGTTAGAATCCTCAATGCTTAGAATCCTCAATGCTTAGCTTATAAACCTCAATACTTAGAATCCTCTGTGCTTAGCATCCTCATTACATAGCTTAGAATCCTCAATGCTTAGAATCCTCAATGCTTAGCATCCTCAATGCTTAGCATCCTCAATGCTTAGAATCCTCAATGCTTAGCATCCTCAATGCTTAGAATCCTCAATGCTTAGCATCCTCAAAGCTTAGCATCCTCAATGCTTAGCATCCTCAATGCTTAGCATCCTCAATGCTTAGAATCCTCAATGCTTAGCATCCTCAATGCTTAGAAACCTCAATGCTTTGCTTAGAAACCTCAATGCTTAGAATCCTCAATGCTTAGAATCCTCAATGCTTAGCATCCACAATTCTTAGCATCCTCAATGCATAGCATCCTCAATGCTTAGCATCCTCAATGCTTAGAATCCTCAATGCTTAGCTTAGAAACCTCAATGCTTAGAATCCTCAATGCTTAGAATCCTCAATGCTTAGAATCCTCAATGCCTAGATTAGAATCCTCAATGCTTAGAATCCTCAATGCTTAGAATCCTCAATGCTTAGAATCCTCAATGCTTAGCATCCTCAATGCTTAGCTTAGAAAACTCAATGCTTAGAATTTTCAATGCTTAGAAAACTCAATGCACAGAGTCCTTAATGCTTAGAAACCTCAATACTTAGCATCCTCAATGCTTAGCTTAGAATCCTCACTGCTTAGAAACCTGAATGCTTAGAATCCTCAATGATTAGCTTAGAATCCTCAATGCTTAGAAACCTCAATGCACAGAGTTCTTAATGCTTAGAAACCTCAATACTTAGCATCCTCAATGCTTAGCTTAGAATCCTCAATGCTTAGAATCCTCAATGCTTAGCATCCTCAATGCTTAGCATCCTCAATGCCTAGAATCCTAAAGGCTTAGCTTAGAAACCTCAATGCTTAGAATCCTCAATGCTTAGAATCCACAATGCTTAGAATCCTCAATGCTTAGAATCCTCAATGCTTAGAATCCTCAATGCTTAGAATCCTCAATTCTTAGCATCCTCAATGCTTAACATCCTCAATGCTTAGCATCCTCAATGCTTAGAAACCTCAATGCACAGATTCCTTAATGCTTAGAAACCTCAATACTTAGCATCCTCAGTGCTTATCTTAGAATCCTCACTGCTTAGAAACCTCAATGCTTAGAATCCTCAATGCTTAGAATCCTCAATTCTTAGCATCCTCAATGCTTAACATCCTCAATGCTTAGCATCCTCATTGCTTAGAAACCTCAATGCACAGATTCCTTAATGCTTAGAAACCTCAATACTTAGCATCCTCAGTGCTTATCTTAGAATCCTCACTGCTTAGAAACCTCAATGCTTAGAATCCTCAGTGCTTAGCATCCTCAACGCGTAGAATCCCCAATGCTTAGAATCCTCAATGCTTAGCTTAGAATCCTCAATGCTTAGAATCCTCAATGCTTAGAATCCTCATTGCTTAGAAACCTCAATGCACAGAGTCCTTAATGCTTAGAAACCTCAATACTTAGCATCCTCAGTGCTTAGCGTAGAATCCTCACTGCTTAGAAACCTGAATGCTTAGAATCCTCAATGCTTAGATTCCTCGATGCTTAGAATCCTCAATGCTTAACATCCTCAATGCATAGAATGCCCAATGCTTAGAATCCTCAATGCTTAGAATCCTCAATGCACAGAGTCCTTAATGCTTAGAAACCTCAATACTTAGCATCCTCAGTGCTTAGCTTAGAATCTTCACTGCTTAGAAACCTGAATGCTTAGAATCCTCAATGCTTAGAATCCTCAATGCACAGAGTCCTTAATGCTTAGCATCCTCAATGCTTCGCTTAGAATCCTCAAAGCTCAGGATCCTCAGTGCTTAGAAACCTCAATGCACAGATTCCTTAATGCTTAGAAAACTCAATACTTAGCATCCTCAGTGCTTAGCTTAGAATACTCACTACTTAGAAACCTCAATGCTTAGAATCCTCAGTGCTTAGCATCCTCAATGCGTAGTATCCCCAATACTTAGAAACCTCAATCCTTAGTATGCTCTATGCTTAGCTTAGAATTCTCAATGCTTAGAATCCTCAGTGCTTAGCACCCTCAATGCCTAGCTTAGAATCCTCAATGCTTAGAATCCTCAATGCTTAGAATCCTCAATGCTTAGAATCCTCAATGCTTAAAAACCTCAATGCACAGAGTCCTTAATGCTTAGAAACCTCAATACTTAGAATCCTCATTGCTTAGCTTAGAATCCTCACTGCTTGGAAACTTCAATGCTTAGAATCCTCACTGCTTAGAAACCTCAATGCTTATAATCCTCAGTGCTTAGCATCCTCAATGCGTATAATCCCCAGTGCTTAGAAACCTCAATGCTTAGCATCCTCAATCCTTAGTATGCTCTAAGCTTAGCTTAGAATCCTCAATGCTTAGAATCCTCAATGCTTAGCATCCTCAGTGCTTAGCATCCACATTACATAGCTTAGAATCCTCAATGCTTAGCATCCTCATTGCTTAGCATCCTCATTGCTTAGCTTCGAATCCTCAAAGCTCAGAATCCTCACTGCTTAGGAACCTCAATGCTTAGCATCCTCAATGCATTGCTTAGAAACCTCAATGCGTAGAATCCTCATTGCTTAGAAATTTTATTGCTCTGTAACCTCAATGCTTAGCATCCCTAATGCTTACAAACCTCAGTGCATAGAGGCCTTAATGTTTAGAAACCTCAAAGATAAGAAAACTCAATGCTTGGCTTAGAATCCTCAATGCTTAGAATCCTCAATGCTTAGAATCCTCAATGCTTAGCATCCTCAATGCTTAGAATCCTCAATGCTTACAATCCTCAATGCTTAGAATCCTCAATGCTTAGAATCCTCAATACTTAGAAACCTCAATGCACAGAGTCCTTAATGCTTAGAAACATCAATACTTAGCATCCTCAGTGCTTAGCGTAGAATCCTCACTGCTTAGAAACCTCAATGCTTAGAATCCTCAGTGCTTAGCATCCTCAACGCGTAGAATCCCCAATACTTAGAAACCTCAATGCTTAGCATCCTCAATCCTTAGTATGCTCTATGCTTAGCTTAGAGTCCTCAATGCTTAGCATCCTCAATGCTTAGAATCCTCAATGCTTAGCATCCTCAATGCTTAGCATCCTCAATGCTTAGCTTAGAATCCTCAAAGCTACAGATCCCCAATGCTTAGAAACCTCAATGCACAGAGTCCTTAATGCTCAGAAACCTCAATACTTAGCATCCTCAGTGCTTAGCTTAGAATCCTCACTGCTTAGAAACCTGAATGCTTAGAATCCTCAATGCTTAGAATCCTCAATGCTTAGAATCCTCAATGCTTAGCATCCTCAATGCTTAGAATCCTCAATGCTTACAATCCTCAATGCTTAGAATCCTCAATGCTTAGAATCCTCAATACTTAGAAACCTCAATGCACAGAGTCCTTAATGCTTAGAAACATCAATACTTAGCATCCTCAGTGCTTAGCGTAGAATCCTCACTGCTTAGAAACCTCAATGCTTAGAATCCTCAGTGCTTAGCATCCTCAACGCGTAGAATCCCCAATACTTAGAAACCTCAATGCTTAGCATCCTCAATCCTTAGTATGCTCTATGCTTAGCTTAGAATCCTCAATGCTTAGCATCCTCAATGCTTAGAATCCTCAATGCTTAGCATCCTCAATGCTTAGCATCCTCAATGCTTAGCTTAGAATCCTCAAAGCTACAGATCCCCAATGCTTAGAAACCTCAATGCACAGTCCTTAATGCTCAGAAACCTCAATACTTAGCATCCTCAGTGCTTAGCTTAGAATCCTCACTGCTTAGAAACCTGAATGCTTAGAATCCTCAATGCTTAGCATCCTCAATGCTTAGCATCCTCAATCCTTAGCAACCTCAATGCATATCTTAGAATCCTCAAAGCTCAGAATCCTCAATGCTTAGCATCCTCAATGCTAAGCATCCTCATTGCTTAGCATCCTCATTGCTTAGCTTAGAATCCTCAAAGCTCAGAATCCTCACTGCTTAGGAACCTCAATGCTTAGCATCCTCCATGCATTGGTTAGAAACCTCAATGCGCAGAATCCTCATTGTTAGAAATTTTATTGCTCTGAAACCTCAATGCTTAGCAACCCTAATACTTACAAACCTCATTGCATAGAGGCCTTAATGTTTAGAAACAACAAAGATTAGAAAACTCAATGCTTGGCATAGAATCCTCAATGCTTAGAATCCTCAATGCTTAGAATCCTCAATGCTTAGAATCCTCAATGCTTAGCATCCTCAATGCTTAGAATCCTCAATGCATAGCACCCTCAATGCTTAGAATCCTCAATGCTTAGAATCCTCAATGCTTAGCATCCTCAATGCTTAGCATCCTCAATGCTTAGAATCCTCAATGCTTAGCGTCCTCAAATCTTAGAATCCTCAATGCTTAGCATCCTCAATGCTTAGCATCCTCAATGCTTAGAATCCTCAATGCTTAGAATCCTCAATGCTTTGCTTAGAAACCTCAATGCTTAGAATCCTCAACGCTTAGAATCCTCAATGCTTAGAATCCTCCATGCATTGATTAGAATCCTCAATACTTAGAATCCCCAATGCTTCGCGTCCTCAATGCTTAGCTTAGAAAACTCAATGCTTAGAATCCTCAATGCTTAGCATCCTCAATGCTTAGAATCCTCAATGCTTAGCATCCTCAATGCTTAGCATCCTCAATGCTTAGCATCCTCAATGCTTAGAATCCTCAATGCTTAGCTTAGAAACCTCAATGCTTAGAATCCTCAATGCTTAGAATCCTCAATGCTTAGAATCCTCAATGCCTAGATTAGAATCCTCAATGCTTAGAATCCTCAATGCTTAGAATCCTCAATGCTTAGAATCCTCAATGCTTAGCATCCTCAATGCTTAGCATCCTCAATGCTTAGCTTAGAAAACTCAATGCTTAGAATCCTCAATGCTTAGAAACCTCAATGCACAGAGTCCTTAATGCTTAGAAACCTCAATACTTAGCATCCTCAATGCTTAGCTTAGAATCCTCACTGCTTAGAAACCTGAATGCTTAGAATCCTCAATGCTTAGCTTAGAAACCTCAATGCTTAGAATTCTCAATGCTTAACATCCTCAATGTTTAGAATCCTCAATGCATAGCATAGAATCCTCAATGCTTAGAATCCTCAATGCTTAGCATCCTCAGTGCTTAGCATCCTCAACGCGTAGAATCCCCAATGCTTCGAAACCTCAATGCTTAGCATCCTCAATCCTTAGTATGCTCTATGCTTAGCTTAGAATCCTCAATGCTTAGAATCCTCAATGCTTACAAACCTCAATGCTGAGAAATTTTATTGTTTGAAACCTCATTGCTTAGCATCCCAAATGCTTACAAACCTCAATGCATAGTGGCCTTAATGCTTAGAAAACTCAAAGATTATAAAACTCAATGCTTGGCTTAGAATCCTCAATGCTTAGAATCCTCAATTCTAAGAATCCTCCATGCTTAGAATCCTCAATGCTTAGAATCCTCAATGCTTAGCATCCTCCATGCATTGCATAGAATCCTCAATAGTTAGAATCCTCAATGCTTCGCATCCTCAATGATTAGCTTAGAAACCTCAATGATTAGCATCCTCAATGCTTAGCATCCTCAATGCTTAGCATCCTCAATGCTTAGCATCCTCATTGCTTAACATCCTCATTGCTTAGCATCCTCATTGCTTAGCTTAGAATCCTCAAAGCTCAGAATCCTCACTGCTTAGGAACCTCAATGCTTAGCATCCTCCATGCATTGCTTAGAATCCTCAATGCTTAGAATCCTCAATGCTTAGCATCCTCAAAGCTTAGAATCCTCAATGCTTAGCGTCCTCAAATTTTAGAATCCTCAATGCTTAGAATCCTCAATGCTTAGCATCCTCAATGCTTAGAATCCTCAATGCTTAGAATCCTCAATGCTTAGAATCCTCCATGCATTGCTTAGAATCCTGAATAGTTAGAATCCTCAATGCTTCGCGTCCTCAATGCTTAGCTTAGAAACCTCAATACTTAGAATCGTCAATGCTTAGCATCCTCAATGCTTCGCATCCTCAATGATTAGCTTAGAAACCTCAATGCTTAGCATCCTCAAAGCTTAGCATTCTCAATGCTTAGCATCCTCAATGCTTAGCATCCTCAATGCTTAGAAACCTCAATGCTTTGCTTAGAAACCTCAAAGCTTAGAATCCTCAATGCTTAGAATCCTCAATGCTTAGAATCCTCAATGCTTAGCATCCTCAATGCTTAGCATCCTCAATGCTTAGAATCCTCAATGCTTAGCTTAGAAACCTCAATGCTTAGAATCCTCAATGCTTAGAATCCTCAATGCCTAGAATCCTCAATGCCTAGATTAGAATCCTCAATGCTTAGAATCCTCAATGCTTAGAATCCTCAATGCTTAGAATCCTCAATGCTTAGCATCCTCAATGCTTTGTTTATAAAACTCAATGCTTAGAATCCTCAATGCTTAGAAACCTCAATGCACAGAGTCCTTAATGCTTAGAAACCTCAATACTTAGCATCCTCAATGCTTAGCTTAGAATCGTCACTGCTTAGAAACCTGAATGCTTAGAATCCTCAATGCTTAGAATCCTCAATGCATAGCTTAGAAACCTCAATGCTTATAATTCTCAATGCTTAACATTCTCAATGTTTAGAATCCTCAATGCATAGCATAGAATCCTCAATGCTTAGAATCCTCAATGCTTAGCATCCTCAATGCTTAGAATCCTCAATGCTTAGCATCCTCAATGTTTAGAATCCTCAATGCATAGCATAGAATCCTCAATGCTTAGCATCCTCAATGCTTAGCATCCTCAATGCTTAGAATCCTCAATGCTTAGCTTAGAAACCTCAATGCTTAGAATCCTCAATGCTTAGCATCCTCAATGCTTAGCATCCTCAATGCTTAGCATCCTCAATGCTTAGCATCCTCATTGCTTAGAAACCTCAATGCACAGAGTCCTTAATGCTTAGAAACCTCAATACTTAGCATCCTCAGTGCTTATCTTAGAATCCTCACTGCTTAGAAACCTCAATGCTTAGAATCCTCAGTGCTTAGCATCCTCAACGCGTAGAATCCCCAATGCTTCGAAACCTCAATGCTTAGCATCCTCAATCCTTAGTATGCTCTATGCTTAGCTTAGAATCCTCAATGCTTAGAATCCTCAATGCTTACAAACCTCAATGCTGAGAAATTTTATTGTTTGAAACCTCATTGCTTAGCATCCCAAATGCTTACAAACCTCAATGCATAGTGGCCTTAATGCTTAGAAAACTCAAAGATTATAAAACTCAATGCTTGGCTTAGAATCCTCAATGCTTAGAATTCTCAATGCTTACAATCCTCCATGCTTAGAATCCTCAATGCTTAGAATCCTCAATGCTTTGCATCCTTCATGCATTGCTTAGAATCCTCAGTAGTTAGAATCCTCAATGCTTCGCATCCTCAATGCTTAGCTTAGAAACCTCAATGCTTAGCATCCTCAATGCTTAGCAACCTCAATGCTTAGCATCCTCAATGCTTAGCATCCTCATTGCTTAGCATCCTCATTGCATAGCATCCTTATTGCTTAGCTTAGAATCCTCAAAGCTCAGAATCCTCACTGCTTAGGAACCTCAATGCTTAGCATCCTCCATGCATTGCTTAGAAACCTTAATGCGCAGAATCCTTATTGCTTAGAACTTTTATTGCTCTGAAACCTCAATGCTTAGCAACCCTAATGCTTACAAACCTCATTGCATAGAGGGCTTAATGTTTAGAAAACAAAAAGATTAGAAAACTCAATGCTTGGCTTAGAATCCTCAATGCTTAGAATCCTCAATGCTTAGCATCCTCAATGCTTAGCATCCTCAATGCTTAGGATCCTCAATGCTTAGAATCCTCAATGCTTAGAAACCTGAATGCTTAGAATCCTCAATGCTTAGAATCCTCAATGCTAAGCTTACAAACCTCAATGCTTAGCATCCTCAATGCTTAGAATCCTCAATGCTTAGCATCCTCAATGCTTAGCATCCTCAATGCTTAGAATCCTCAATGCTTAGCGTCCTCAAATCTTAGAATCCTCAATGCTTAGCATCCTCAATGCTTAGCATCCTCAATGCTTAGAATCCTCAATGCTTAGAATCCTCAATGCTTTGCTTAGAAACCTCAATGCTTAGAATCCTCAACGCTTAGAATCCTCAATGCTTAGAATCCTCCATGCATTGATTAGAATCCTCAATACTTAGAATCCCCAATGCTTCGCGTCCTCAATGCTTAGCTTAGAAAACTCAATGCTTAGAATCCTCAATGCTTAGCATCCTCAATGCTTAGAATCCTCAATGCTTAGCATCCTCAATGCTTAGCATCCTCAATGCTTAGCATCCTCAATGCTTAGAATCCTCAATGCTTAGCTTAGAAACCTCAATGCTTAGAATCCTCAATGCTTAGAATCCTCAATGCTTAGAATCCTCAATGCCTAGATTAGAATCCTCAATGCTTAGAATCCTCAATGCTTAGAATCCTCAATGCTTAGAATCCTCAATGCTTAGCATCCTCAATGCTTAGCATCCTCAATGCTTAGCTTAGAAAACTCAATGCTTAGAATCCTCAATGCTTAGAAACCTCAATGCACAGAGTCCTTAATGCTTAGAAACCTCAATACTTAGCATCCTCAATGCTTAGCTTAGAATCCTCACTGCTTAGAAACCTGAATGCTTAGAATCCTCAATGCTTAGCTTAGAAACCTCAATGCTTAGAATTCTCAATGCTTAACATCCTCAATGTTTAGAATCCTCAATGCATAGCATAGAATCCTCAATGCTTAGAATCCTCAATGCTTAGCATCCTCAGTGCTTAGCATCCTCAACGCGTAGAATCCCCAATGCTTCGAAACCTCAATGCTTAGCATCCTCAATCCTTAGTATGCTCTATGCTTAGCTTAGAATCCTCAATGCTTAGAATCCTCAATGCTTACAAACCTCAATGCTGAGAAATTTTATTGTTTGAAACCTCATTGCTTAGCATCCCAAATGCTTACAAACCTCAATGCATAGTGGCCTTAATGCTTAGAAAACTCAAAGATTATAAAACTCAATGCTTGGCTTAGAATCCTCAATGCTTAGAATCCTCAATTCTAAGAATCCTCCATGCTTAGAATCCTCAATGCTTAGAATCCTCAATGCTTAGCATCCTCCATGCATTGCATAGAATCCTCAATAGTTAGAATCCTCAATGCTTCGCATCCTCAATGATTAGCTTAGAAACCTCAATGATTAGCATCCTCAATGCTTAGCATCCTCAATGCTTAGCATCCTCAATGCTTAGCATCCTCATTGCTTAACATCCTCATTGCTTAGCATCCTCATTGCTTAGCTTAGAATCCTCAAAGCTCAGAATCCTCACTGCTTAGGAACCTCAATGCTTAGCATCCTCCATGCATTGCTTAGAATCCTCAATGCTTAGAATCCTCAATGCTTAGCATCCTCAAAGCTTAGAATCCTCAATGCTTAGCGTCCTCAAATTTTAGAATCCTCAATGCTTAGAATCCTCAATGCTTAGCATCCTCAATGCTTAGAATCCTCAATGCTTAGAATCCTCAATGCTTAGAATCCTCCATGCATTGCTTAGAATCCTGAATAGTTAGAATCCTCAATGCTTCGCGTCCTCAATGCTTAGCTTAGAAACCTCAATACTTAGAATCGTCAATGCTTAGCATCCTCAATGCTTCGCATCCTCAATGATTAGCTTAGAAACCTCAATGCTTAGCATCCTCAAAGCTTAGCATTCTCAATGCTTAGCATCCTCAATGCTTAGCATCCTCAATGCTTAGAAACCTCAATGCTTTGCTTAGAAACCTCAAAGCTTAGAATCCTCAATGCTTAGAATCCTCAATGCTTAGAATCCTCAATGCTTAGCATCCTCAATGCTTAGCATCCTCAATGCTTAGAATCCTCAATGCTTAGCTTAGAAACCTCAATGCTTAGAATCCTCAATGCTTAGAATCCTCAATGCCTAGAATCCTCAATGCCTAGATTAGAATCCTCAATGCTTAGAATCCTCAATGCTTAGAATCCTCAATGCTTAGAATCCTCAATGCTTAGCATCCTCAATGCTTTGTTTATAAAACTCAATGCTTAGAATCCTCAATGCTTAGAAACCTCAATGCACAGAGTCCTTAATGCTTAGAAACCTCAATACTTAGCATCCTCAATGCTTAGCTTAGAATCGTCACTGCTTAGAAACCTGAATGCTTAGAATCCTCAATGCTTAGAATCCTCAATGCATAGCTTAGAAACCTCAATGCTTATAATTCTCAATGCTTAACATTCTCAATGTTTAGAATCCTCAATGCATAGCATAGAATCCTCAATGCTTAGAATCCTCAATGCTTAGCATCCTCAATGCTTAGAATCCTCAATGCTTAGCATCCTCAATGTTTAGAATCCTCAATGCATAGCATAGAATCCTCAATGCTTAGCATCCTCAATGCTTAGCATCCTCAATGCTTAGAATCCTCAATGCTTAGCTTAGAAACCTCAATGCTTAGAATCCTCAATGCTTAGCATCCTCAATGCTTAGCATCCTCAATGCTTAGCATCCTCAATGCTTAGCATCCTCATTGCTTAGAAACCTCAATGCACAGAGTCCTTAATGCTTAGAAACCTCAATACTTAGCATCCTCAGTGCTTATCTTAGAATCCTCACTGCTTAGAAACCTCAATGCTTAGAATCCTCAGTGCTTAGCATCCTCAACGCGTAGAATCCCCAATGCTTCGAAACCTCAATGCTTAGCATCCTCAATCCTTAGTATGCTCTATGCTTAGCTTAGAATCCTCAATGCTTAGAATCCTCAATGCTTACAAACCTCAATGCTGAGAAATTTTATTGTTTGAAACCTCATTGCTTAGCATCCCAAATGCTTACAAACCTCAATGCATAGTGGCCTTAATGCTTAGAAAACTCAAAGATTATAAAACTCAATGCTTGGCTTAGAATCCTCAATGCTTAGAATTCTCAATGCTTACAATCCTCCATGCTTAGAATCCTCAATGCTTAGAATCCTCAATGCTTTGCATCCTTCATGCATTGCTTAGAATCCTCAGTAGTTAGAATCCTCAATGCTTCGCATCCTCAATGCTTAGCTTAGAAACCTCAATGCTTAGCATCCTCAATGCTTAGCAACCTCAATGCTTAGCATCCTCAATGCTTAGCATCCTCATTGCTTAGCATCCTCATTGCATAGCATCCTTATTGCTTAGCTTAGAATCCTCAAAGCTCAGAATCCTCACTGCTTAGGAACCTCAATGCTTAGCATCCTCCATGCATTGCTTAGAAACCTTAATGCGCAGAATCCTTATTGCTTAGAACTTTTATTGCTCTGAAACCTCAATGCTTAGCAACCCTAATGCTTACAAACCTCATTGCATAGAGGGCTTAATGTTTAGAAAACAAAAAGATTAGAAAACTCAATGCTTGGCTTAGAATCCTCAATGCTTAGAATCCTCAATGCTTAGCATCCTCAATGCTTAGCATCCTCAATGCTTAGGATCCTCAATGCTTAGAATCCTCAATGCTTAGAAACCTGAATGCTTAGAATCCTCAATGCTTAGAATCCTCAATGCTAAGCTTACAAACCTCAATGCTTAGCATCCTCAATGCTTAGAATCCTCAATCCTTAGCATCCTCAATGCATATCTTAGAATCCTCAAAGCTCAGGATCCTCAATGCTTAGAAACCTCAATGCACAGAGTCCTTAATGCTTAGAAACCTCAATACTTAGAATCCTCAGTGCTTAGCATCCTCAACGCGTATAATGCCCAATGCTTAGAAACCTCAATGCTTAGCGTCCTCAATCCTTAGTATGCTCTATGCTTAGCTTAGAATCCTCAATTCTTAGAATCCTCTATGCTTACAAACCTCAATGCTGAGAAATTTTATTGTTTGAAACCTCATTGCTTAGCATCCCTAATCCTTACAAACCTCAATGCATAGAGGACTTAATGCTTAGAAACCTCAAAGATTAGAAAACTCAATGCTTGGCTTAGAAACCTCAATGCTTAGAATCCTCAATGCTTAGAATCCTCAATGCTTACCTTAGAAACCTCAATGCTTAGAATCCTCACTGCTTAGAATCCTCAATGCTTAGAATCCTCAATGCACAGAGTCCTTAATGCTTAGAAACCTCAATACTTAGCATCCTCAATGCTTAGATTCCTCAATGCTTAGAATCCTCAATGATTAGAATCCTCAATGCTAAGCTCAGAAACCTCAATCCTTAGCATCCTCAATGCATATCTTAGAATCCTCAAAGCTCAGGATCCTCAATGCTTAGAAACCTCAATGCACAGAGTCCTTAATGCTTAGAAACCTCAATACTTAGCATCCTCAGTGCTTTGCTTAGAATCCTCACTGCTTAGAAACCTGAATGCTTAGAATCCTCAATGCTTAGAATCCTCAATGCTTAGTTTAGAAAACTCAATGCTTAGAATCCTCAATGCTTAGAATCCTCAATGCTTAGAATCCTCAATGCTTAGCATCCTCAATGATTAGCATCCTCAATGCTTGGCATCCTCAATGCTTAGAATCCTCAATGCTTAGAATCCTCAATGCTTAGAATCCTCAATGCTTAGAATCCTCAATGCTTAGCATCCTCAATGCTTAGCTTAGAAACCTCAATGCACAGAGTCCTTAATGCTTAGAAACCTCAATGCACAGAGACCTTAATGCTTAGAAACCTCAATACTTAGCATCCTCAGTGCTTAGCTTAGAATCCTCACTGCTTAGAAACCTGAATGCTTAGAATCCTCAATGCTTAGAATCCTCAATGCTTAGAATCCTCAGTGCTTAGCATCCTCAATGCATAGCTTAGAATCCTCAAAGCTCAGGATCCTCAATGCTTAGAAACCTCAATGCACAGAGTCCTTAATGCTTAGAAACCTCAATACTTAGCATCCTCAGTGCTTAGCTTAGAATCCTTTGCTTAGAAACCTCAATGCTTAGAATCCTCAGTGCTTAGCATCCTCAACGCGTAGAATGCCCAATGCTTAGAAACCTCAATGTTTAGCATCCTCAATCCTTAGTATGCTCTATGCTTAGCTTAGAATCCTCAATGCTTAGAATCCTCAATGCTTACAAACCTCAATGCTGAGAAATTTTATTATTTGAAACCTCATTGCTTAGCATCCCAAATGCTTACAAACCTAAAGGCATAGATGTCTTAATGCTTAGAAACCTCAAAGATTAGAAAAATCAATGCTTGGCTTAGAATCCTCAATGCTTAGAATCCCCAGTGCTTAGAATCCTCAATGCTTAGCATCCTCCATGCATTGCTTAGAATCCTCAATAGTTAGAATCCTCAATGCTTAGCATCCTCATTACATAGCTTAGAATCCTCAATGCTTAGCATCCTCAATGCTTAGAATCCTCAATGCTTAGAAACCTCAATGCTTAGAATCCTCACTGCTTAGAATCCTCAATGCTGAGAATCCTTAATGCTTAGAATCCTCAATGCTTAGCATCCTCAATGCTTAGAAACCTCAATGCTTAGAATCCACAATGCCTAGCTTAGAATCCTCAATGCTGAGAATCCTCAATGCTGAGAATCCTCAATGCTTAGAATCCTCAATGCTTAGAAACCTCAATGCACAGAGTCCTTAATGCTTAGAAACCTCAATACTTAGCATCCTCAGTGCTTAGCTTAGAATCCTCACTGCTTAGAAACCTGAGTGCTTAGAATACTCAATGCTTAGAATCCTCATTGCTTAGAATCCTCAATGCTTAGCATCCTTAATGCTTAGCATCCTCAATGCTTAGCATCCTCAATGCACAGAGTCCTTAATGCTTAGAAACCTCAATACTTAGCATCCTCAGTGCTTAGCTTAGAATCCTCACTGCTTAGAAACCTTAATGCTTAGAATCCTCAGTGCTTAGCATCCTCAACGCGTAGAATCCCCAATACTTAGAAACATCAATGCTTAGCATCCTCAATCCTTAGTATGCTCTATGCTTAGCTTAGAATACTCAATGCTTAGAATCCTCAATGCTTAGAAATCTCAATGCTTAGAATCCTCAGTGCTTAGCATCCTCAATGCGTAGAATCCCCAATACTTACAAACCTCAATCCTTAGTATTCTCTATGCTTAGCTTAAAATCCTCAATGCTTAGAATCCTCATTGCTTAGCATCCTTAATGCTTAGCATCCTCAATGCTTAGCATCCTCAATGCTTAGCATCCTCAATGCTTAGCATCCCCATTACATAGCTTAGAATCCTCAATGCTTAGCATCCTCATTGCTTAGAATCCTCATTGCTTAGCTACGAATCCTCAAAGCTCAGAATCCTCACTGCTTAGGAACCTCAATGCTTAGCATCCTCCATGCATTGCTTAGACACCTCAATGCGTAGAATCCTTATTGCTTAGAAATTTTATTGCTCTGAAACCTCAATGCTTAGCATCCCTAATGCTTACAAACCTCAGTGCATAGAGGCCTTAATGTTTAGAAACCTCAAAGATAAGAAAACTCAATGCTTGGCTTAGAATCCTCAATGCTTAGAAACCTGAATGCTTAGAATCCTCAATGCTAAGCTTAGAAACCTCAATGCTTAGCATCCTCAATGCTTAGCATCCTCAATCCTTAGCATCCTCAATGCATATCTTAGAATCCTCAAAGCTCAGGATCCTCAATGCTTAGAAACCTCAATGCACAGAGTCCTTAATGCTTAGAAACCTCAATACTTAGCATCCTCAGTGCTTTGCTTAGAATCCTCACTACTTAGAAACCTGAATGCTTAGAAACCTCAATACTTAGGATCCTCAGTGCTTAGCATCCTCAACGCGTAGAATCCCCAATGCTTTGAAACCTCAATGCTTAGCATCCTCAATCCTTAGTATGCTCTATGCTTAGGTTAGAATCCTCAATGCTTAGAATCCTCAATGCTTACAAACATCGATGCTGAGAAATTTTATTGTTTGAAACTTCATTGCTTAGCATCCCAAATGCTTACAAACCCAATGCATAGAGGCCTTAATGCTTAGAAACCTCAAAGATTAGAAAACTCAATGCTTGGCTTAGAATCCTCAATGCTTAGAATCCTCAATGCTTAGAATCCTCCATGCATAGCTTAGAATCCTCAATGCTTAGAATCCTCAATGCTTAGAATCCTCAATGCTTAGCAATCTCCATGCATTGCTTAGAATCCTCAATAGTTAAAATCCTCAATGCTTCGCATCCTCAATGCTTAGCTTAGAAACCTCAATGCTTAGAATCCTCAATGCTTAGCATCCTCAATGCTTAGCATCCTCATTGCTTAGCATCCTCTTTGCTTAGCTTAGAATCCTCAAAGCTCAGAATCCTCACTGCTTAGGAACCTCAATGCTTAGCATCCTCCATGCATTGCTTAGAAACCTCAATGCGCAGAATCCTCATTGCTTAGAAATTTTATTGCTCGGAAACCTCAATGCTTAGCAACCCTAATGCTTACAAACCTCATTGCATAGCGGCCTTAATGTTTAGAAACAACAAAGATTAGAAAACTCAATGCTTGTCTTAGAATCCACAATGCTTAGAATCCTCAATGCTTAGCATCCTCAATGCTTAGCATCCTCAATGCTTAGAATCCTCAATGCTTAGAATCCTCAATGCTTAGCACCCTCAATGCTTAGAATCCTCAATGCTTAGCATCCTCAATGCTTAGCATCCTCAATGCTTAGCATCCTCAATGCTTAGAATCCTCAATGCTTAGCATCCTCAATGCTTAGAATCCTCAATGCTTAGCATCCTCAATGCTTAGCATCCTCAATGCTTAGCATCCTCAATGCTTAGCTTAGAATCCTCAAAGCTACAGATCCCATATGCTTAGAAACCTCAATGCACAGAGTCCTTAATGCTCAGAAACCTCAATACTTAGCATCCTCAGTGCTTAGCATAGAATCCTCACTGCTTAGAAACCTGAATGCTTAGAATCCTCAATGCTACGCTTAGAAACCTCAATGCTTAGCATCCTCAATTCTTAGCATCCTCAATCCTTAGCAACCTCAATACATATCTTAGAATCCTCAAAGCTCAGAATCCTCAATGCTTAGCATCCTCAATGCTTAGCATCCTCATTGCTTAGCTTAGAATCCTCAAAGCTCAGAATCCTCACTGCTTAGGAACCTCAATGCTTAGCATCCTCCATGCATTGCTTAGAAACCTCAATGCGCAGAATCCTCATTGTTAGAAATTTTATTGCTCTGAAACCTCAATGCTTAGCAACCCTAATACTTACAAACCTCATTGCATAGAGGCCTTAATGTTTAGAAACAACAAAGATTAGAAAACTCAATGCTTGGCTTAGAATCCTCAATGCTTAGAATCCTCAATGCTTAGAATCCTCAATGCTTAGAATCCTCAATGCTTAGCATCCTCAATGCTTAGAATCCTCAATGCATAGCATCCTCAATGCTTAGAATCCTCAATGCTTAGAATCCTCAATGCTTAGCATCCTCAATGCTTAGCATCCTCAATGCTTAGAATCCTCAATGCTTAGCGTCCTCAAATCTTAGAATCCTCAATGCTTAGCATCCTCAATGCTTAGCATCCTCAATGCTTTGAATCCTCAATGCTTTGAATCCTCAATGCTTTGCTTAGAAACCTCAATGCTTAGAATCCTCAACGCTTAGAATCCTCAATGCTTAGAATCCTCCATGCATTGATTAGAATCCTCAATACTTAGAATCCCCAATGCTTCGCGTCCTCAATGCTTAGCTTAGAAAACTCAATGCTTAGAATCCTCAATGCTTAGCATCCTCAATGCTTAGAATCCTCAATGCTTAGCTTAGAAACCTCAATGCTTAGAATCCTCAATGCTTAGAATCCTCAATGCTTAGAATCCTCAATGCCTAGATTAGAATCCTCAATGCTTAGAATCCTCAATGCTTAGAATCCTCAATGCTTAGTATCCTCAATGCTTAGCATCCTCAATGCTTAGCTTAGAAAACTCAATGCTTAGAATCCTCAATGCTTAGAAACCTCAATGCACAGAGTCCTTAATGCTTAGAAACCTCAATACTTAGCATCCTCAATGCTTAGCTTAGAATCCTCACTGCTTAGAAACCTGAATGCTTAGAATCCTCAATGCTTAGCTTAGAAACCTCAATGCTTAGAATTCTCAATGCTTAGCATCCTCATTACATAGCTTAGAATCCTCAATGCTTAGAATCCTCAATGCTTAGCATCCTCTATGCTTAGCATCCTCAATGCTTAGAATCGTCAATGCTTAGAATCCTCAATGCTTAGCATCCTCAAAGCTTAGCATCCTCAATGCTTAGCATCCTCAAAGCTTAGCATCCTCAATGCTTAGCATCCACAATCCTTAGCTTCCTCAATGCTTAGCATCCTCAATGCTTTGCTTAGAAACCTCAATGCTTAGAATCCTCAATGCATAGAATCCTCAATGCTTAGCATCCTCAATGCTTAGCATACTCATTGCTTAGCATCCTCATTACTTAGCTTAGAATCCTCAAAGCTCTGAATCCTCACTGCTTAGGAACCTCAATGCTTAGCATCCTCCATGCATTGCTTAGAAACCTCAAGGCTTAGAATCCTCATTGCTTAGAAATTTTATTGCTCTGAAACCTCAATACTTAGCAACCCTAATGCTTACAAACCTCATTGCATAGAGGCCTTAATGTTTAGAAACAACAAAGATTAGAAAACTCAATGCTTGGCTTAGAATCCTCAATGCTAGGCATCCTCAATGCTTAGCATCCTCAATGCTTAGAATCCTCAATGCTTAGCATCCTCAATGCTTAGAATCCTCAATGCTTAGAATCCTCAATGCTTAGCATCCTCAAATCTTAGAATCCTCAATGCTTAGCATCCCCAATGCTTAGCATCCTCAATAGTTAGAATCCTCAATGCTTAGAATCCTCAATGCTTTGCTTAGAAACCTCAATGCTTAGAATCCTCAACGCTTAGAATCCTCAATGCTTAGAATCCTCCATGCATTGCTTAGAATCCTCAATAGTTAGAATCCTCAATGCTTAGAATCCTCAATGCTTAGCTTATAAACCTCAATACTTAGAATCCTCTGTGCTTAGCATCCTCATTACATAGCTTAGAATCCTCAATGCTTAGAATCCTCAATGCTTAGCATCCTCAATGCTTAGCATCCTCAATGCTTAGAATCCTCAATGCTTAGCATCCTCAATGCTTAGAATCCTCAATGCTTAGCATCCTCAAAGCTTAGCATCCTCAATGCTTAGCATCCTCAATGCTTAGCATCCTCAATGCTTAGAATCCTCAATGCTTAGCATCCTCAATGCTTAGAAACCTCAATGCTTTGCTTAGAAACCTCAATGCTTAGAATCCTCAATGCTTAGAATCCTCAATGCTTAGCATCCACAATTCTTAGCATCCTCAATGCATAGCATCCTCAATGCTTAGCATCCTCAATGCTTAGAATCCTCAATGCTTAGCTTAGAAACCTCAATGCTTAGAATCCTCAATGCTTAGAATCCTCAATGCTTAGAATCCTCAATGCCTAGATTAGAATCCTCAATGCTTAGAATCCTCAATGCTTAGAATCCTCAATGCTTAGCATCCTCAATGCTTAGCTTAGAAAACTCAATGCTTAGAATTTTCAATGCTTAGAAAACTCAATGCACAGAGTCCTTAATGCTTAGAAACCTCAATACTTAGCATCCTCAATGCTTAGCTTAGAATCCTCACTGCTTAGAAACCTGAATGCTTAGAATCCTCAATGATTAGCTTAGAATCCTCAATGCTTAGAAACCTCAATGCACAGAGTTCTTAATGCTTAGAAACCTCAATACTTAGCATCCTCAATGCTTAGCTTAGAATCCTCAATGCTTAGAATCCTCAATGCTTAGCATCCTCAATGCTTAGCATCCTCAATGCCTAGAATCCTAAAGGCTTAGCTTAGAAACCTCAATGCTTAGAATCCTCAATGCTTAGAATCCACAATGCTTAGAATCCTCAATGCTTAGAATCCTCAATGCTTAGAATCCTCAATGCTTAGAATCCTCAATTCTTAGCATCCTCAATGCTTAACATCCTCAATGCTTAGCATCCTCAATGCTTAGAAACCTCAATGCACAGATTCCTTAATGCTTAGAAACCTCAATACTTAGCATCCTCAGTGCTTATCTTAGAATCCTCACTGCTTAGAAACCTCAATGCTTAGAATCCTCAATGCTTAGAATCCTCAATTCTTAGCATCCTCAATGCTTAACATCCTCAATGCTTAGCATCCTCATTGCTTAGAAACCTCAATGCACAGATTCCTTAATGCTTAGAAACCTCAATACTTAGCATCCTCAGTGCTTATCTTAGAATCCTCACTGCTTAGAAACCTCAATGCTTAGAATCCTCAGTGCTTAGCATCCTCAACGCGTAGAATCCCCAATGCTTAGAATCCTCAATGCTTAGCTTAGAATCCTCAATGCTTAGAATCCTCAATGCTTAGAATCCTCATTGCTTAGAAACCTCAATGCACAGAGTCCTTAATGCTTAGAAACCTCAATACTTAGCATCCTCAGTGCTTAGCGTAGAATCCTCACTGCTTAGAAACCTGAATGCTTAGAATCCTCAATGCTTAGATTCCTCGATGCTTAGAATCCTCAATGCTTAACATCCTCAATGCATAGAATGCCCAATGCTTAGAATCCTCAATGCTTAGAATCCTCAATGCACAGAGTCCTTAATGCTTAGAAACCTCAATACTTAGCATCCTCAGTGCTTAGCTTAGAATCTTCACTGCTTAGAAACCTGAATGCTTAGAATCCTCAATGCTTAGAATCCTCAATGCACAGAGTCCTTAATGCTTAGCATCCTCAATGCTTCGCTTAGAATCCTCAAAGCTCAGGATCCTCAGTGCTTAGAAACCTCAATGCACAGATTCCTTAATGCTTAGAAAACTCAATACTTAGCATCCTCAGTGCTTAGCTTAGAATACTCACTACTTAGAAACCTCAATGCTTAGAATCCTCAGTGCTTAGCATCCTCAATGCGTAGTATCCCCAATACTTAGAAACCTCAATCCTTAGTATGCTCTATGCTTAGCTTAGAATTCTCAATGCTTAGAATCCTCAGTGCTTAGCACCCTCAATGCCTAGCTTAGAATCCTCAATGCTTAGAATCCTCAATGCTTAGAATCCTCAATGCTTAGAATCCTCAATGCTTAAAAACCTCAATGCACAGAGTCCTTAATGCTTAGAAACCTCAATACTTAGAATCCTCATTGCTTAGCTTAGAATCCTCACTGCTTGGAAACTTCAATGCTTAGAATCCTCACTGCTTAGAAACCTCAATGCTTATAATCCTCAGTGCTTAGCATCCTCAATGCGTATAATCCCCAGTGCTTAGAAACCTCAATGCTTAGCATCCTCAATCCTTAGTATGCTCTAAGCTTAGCTTAGAATCCTCAATGCTTAGAATCCTCAATGCTTAGCATCCTCAGTGCTTAGCATCCACATTACATAGCTTAGAATCCTCAATGCTTAGCATCCTCATTGCTTAGCATCCTCATTGCTTAGCTTCGAATCCTCAAAGCTCAGAATCCTCACTGCTTAGGAACCTCAATGCTTAGCATCCTCAATGCATTGCTTAGAAACCTCAATGCGTAGAATCCTCATTGCTTAGAAATTTTATTGCTCTGTAACCTCAATGCTTAGCATCCCTAATGCTTACAAACCTCAGTGCATAGAGGCCTTAATGTTTAGAAACCTCAAAGATAAGAAAACTCAATGCTTGGCTTAGAATCCTCAATGCTTAGAATCCTCAATGCTTAGAATCCTCAATGCTTAGCATCCTCAATGCTTAGAATCCTCAATGCTTACAATCCTCAATGCTTAGAATCCTCAATGCTTAGAATCCTCAATACTTAGAAACCTCAATGCACAGAGTCCTTAATGCTTAGAAACATCAATACTTAGCATCCTCAGTGCTTAGCGTAGAATCCTCACTGCTTAGAAACCTCAATGCTTAGAATCCTCAGTGCTTAGCATCCTCAACGCGTAGAATCCCCAATACTTAGAAACCTCAATGCTTAGCATCCTCAATCCTTAGTATGCTCTATGCTTAGCTTAGAGTCCTCAATGCTTAGCATCCTCAATGCTTAGAATCCTCAATGCTTAGCATCCTCAATGCTTAGCATCCTCAATGCTTAGCTTAGAATCCTCAAAGCTACAGATCCCCAATGCTTAGAAACCTCAATGCACAGAGTCCTTAATGCTCAGAAACCTCAATACTTAGCATCCTCAGTGCTTAGCTTAGAATCCTCACTGCTTAGAAACCTGAATGCTTAGAATCCTCAATGCTTAGAATCCTCAATGCTTAGAATCCTCAATGCTTAGCATCCTCAATGCTTAGAATCCTCAATGCTTACAATCCTCAATGCTTAGAATCCTCAATGCTTAGAATCCTCAATACTTAGAAACCTCAATGCACAGAGTCCTTAATGCTTAGAAACATCAATACTTAGCATCCTCAGTGCTTAGCGTAGAATCCTCACTGCTTAGAAACCTCAATGCTTAGAATCCTCAGTGCTTAGCATCCTCAACGCGTAGAATCCCCAATACTTAGAAACCTCAATGCTTAGCATCCTCAATCCTTAGTATGCTCTATGCTTAGCTTAGAATCCTCAATGCTTAGCATCCTCAATGCTTAGAATCCTCAATGCTTAGCATCCTCAATGCTTAGCATCCTCAATGCTTAGCTTAGAATCCTCAAAGCTACAGATCCCCAATGCTTAGAAACCTCAATGCACAGTCCTTAATGCTCAGAAACCTCAATACTTAGCATCCTCAGTGCTTAGCTTAGAATCCTCACTGCTTAGAAACCTGAATGCTTAGAATCCTCAATGCTTAGCATCCTCAATGCTTAGCATCCTCAATCCTTAGCAACCTCAATGCATATCTTAGAATCCTCAAAGCTCAGAATCCTCAATGCTTAGCATCCTCAATGCTAAGCATCCTCATTGCTTAGCATCCTCATTGCTTAGCTTAGAATCCTCAAAGCTCAGAATCCTCACTGCTTAGGAACCTCAATGCTTAGCATCCTCCATGCATTGGTTAGAAACCTCAATGCGCAGAATCCTCATTGTTAGAAATTTTATTGCTCTGAAACCTCAATGCTTAGCAACCCTAATACTTACAAACCTCATTGCATAGAGGCCTTAATGTTTAGAAACAACAAAGATTAGAAAACTCAATGCTTGGCATAGAATCCTCAATGCTTAGAATCCTCAATGCTTAGAATCCTCAATGCTTAGAATCCTCAATGCTTAGCATCCTCAATGCTTACAATCCTCAATGCATAGCACCCTCAATGCTTAGAATCCTCAATGCTTAGAATCCTCAATGCTTAGCATCCTCAATGCTTAGCATCCTCAATGCTTAGAATCCTCAATGCTTAGCGTCCTCAAATCTTAGAATCCTCAATGCTTAGCATCCTCAATGCTTAGCATCCTCAATGCTTAGAATCCTCAATGCTTAGAATCCTCAATGCTTTGCTTAGAAACCTCAATGCTTAGAATCCTCAACGCTTAGAATCCTCAATGCTTAGAATCCTCCATGCATTGATTAGAATCCTCAATACTTAGAATCCCCAATGCTTCGCGTCCTCAATGCTTAGCTTAGAAAACTCAATGCTTAGAATCCTCAATGCTTAGCATCCTCAATGCTTAGAATCCTCAATGCTTAGCATCCTCAATGCTTAGCATCCTCAATGCTTAGCATCCTCAATGCTTAGAATCCTCAATGCTTAGCTTAGAAACCTCAATGCTTAGAATCCTCAATGCTTAGAATCCTCAATGCTTAGAATCCTCAATGCCTAGATTAGAATCCTCAATGCTTAGAATCCTCAATGCTTAGAATCCTCAATGCTTAGAATCCTCAATGCTTAGCATCCTCAATGCTTAGCATCCTCAATGCTTAGCTTAGAAAACTCAATGCTTAGAATCCTCAATGCTTAGAAACCTCAATGCACAGAGTCCTTAATGCTTAGAAACCTCAATACTTAGCATCCTCAATGCTTAGCTTAGAATCCTCACTGCTTAGAAACCTGAATGCTTAGAATCCTCAATGCTTAGCTTAGAAACCTCAATGCTTAGAATTCTCAATGCTTAACATCCTCAATGTTTAGAATCCTCAATGCATAGCATAGAATCCTCAATGCTTAGAATCCTCAATGCTTAGCATCCTCAGTGCTTAGCATCCTCAACGCGTAGAATCCCCAATGCTTCGAAACCTCAATGCTTAGCATCCTCAATCCTTAGTATGCTCTATGCTTAGCTTAGAATCCTCAATGCTTAGAATCCTCAATGCTTACAAACCTCAATGCTGAGAAATTTTATTGTTTGAAACCTCATTGCTTAGCATCCCAAATGCTTACAAACCTCAATGCATAGTGGCCTTAATGCTTAGAAAACTCAAAGATTATAAAACTCAATGCTTGGCTTAGAATCCTCAATGCTTAGAATCCTCAATTCTAAGAATCCTCCATGCTTAGAATCCTCAATGCTTAGAATCCTCAATGCTTAGCATCCTCCATGCATTGCATAGAATCCTCAATAGTTAGAATCCTCAATGCTTCGCATCCTCAATGATTAGCTTAGAAACCTCAATGATTAGCATCCTCAATGCTTAGCATCCTCAATGCTTAGCATCCTCAATGCTTAGCATCCTCATTGCTTAACATCCTCATTGCTTAGCATCCTCATTGCTTAGCTTAGAATCCTCAAAGCTCAGAATCCTAACTGCTTAGGAACCTCAATGCTTAGCATCCTCCATGCATTGCTTAGAATCCTCAATGCTTAGAATCCTCAATGCTTAGCATCCTCAAAGCTTAGAATCCTCAATGCTTAGCGTCCTCAAATTTTAGAATCCTCAATGCTTAGAATCCTCAATGCTTAGCATCCTCAATGCTTAGAATCCTCAATGCTTAGAATCCTCAATGCTTAGAATCCTCCATGCATTGCTTAGAATCCTGAATAGTTAGAATCCTCAATGCTTCGCGTCCTCAATGCTTAGCTTAGAAACCTCAATACTTAGAATCGTCAATGCTTAGCATCCTCAATGCTTCGCATCCTCAATGATTAGCTTAGAAACCTCAATGCTTAGCATCCTCAAAGCTTAGCATTCTCAATGCTTAGCATCCTCAATGCTTAGCATCCTCAATGCTTAGAAACCTCAATGCTTTGCTTAGAAACCTCAAAGCTTAGAATCCTCAATGCTTAGAATCCTCAATGCTTAGAATCCTCAATGCTTAGCATCCTCAATGCTTAGCATCCTCAATGCTTAGAATCCTCAATGCTTAGCTTAGAAACCTCAATGCTTAGAATCCTCAATGCTTAGAATCCTCAATGCCTAGAATCCTCAATGCCTAGATTAGAATCCTCAATGCTTAGAATCCTCAATGCTTAGAATCCTCAATGCTTAGAATCCTCAATGCTTAGCATCCTCAATGCTTAGTTTATAAAACTCAATGCTTAGAATCCTCAATGCTTAGAAACCTCAATGCACAGAGTCCTTAATGCTTAGAAACCTCAATACTTAGCATCCTCAATGCTTAGCTTAGAATCGTCACTGCTTAGAAACCTGAATGCTTAGAATCCTCAATGCTTAGAATCCTCAATGCATAGCTTAGAAACCTCAATGCTTATAATTCTCAATGCTTAACATTCTCAATGTTTAGAATCCTCAATGCATAGCATAGAATCCTCAATGCTTAGAATCCTCAATGCTTAGCATCCTCAATGCTTAGAATCCTCAATGCTTAGCATCCTCAATGTTTAGAATCCTCAATGCATAGCATAGAATCCTCAATGCTTAGCATCCTCAATGCTTAGCATCCTCAATGCTTAGAATCCTCAATGCTTAGCTTAGAAACCTCAATGCTTAGAATCCTCAATGCTTAGCATCCTCAATGCTTAGCATCCTCAATGCTTAGCATCCTCAATGCTTAGCATCCTCATTGCTTAGAAACCTCAATGCACAGAGTCCTTAATGCTTAGAAACCTCAATACTTAGCATCCTCAGTGCTTATCTTAGAATCCTCACTGCTTAGAAACCTCAATGCTTAGAATCCTCAGTGCTTAGCATCCTCAACGCGTAGAATCCCCAATGCTTCGAAACCTCAATGCTTAGCATCCTCAATCCTTAGTATGCTCTATGCTTAGCTTAGAATCCTCAATGCTTAGAATCCTCAATGCTTACAAACCTCAATGCTGAGAAATTTTATTGTTTGAAACCTCATTGCTTAGCATCCCAAATGCTTACAAACCTCAATGCATAGTGGCCTTAATGCTTAGAAAACTCAAAGATTATAAAACTCAATGCTTGGCTTAGAATCCTCAATGCTTAGAATTCTCAATGCTTACAATCCTCCATGCTTAGAATCCTCAATGCTTAGAATCCTCAATGCTTTGCATCCTTCATGCATTGCTTAGAATCCTCAGTAGTTAGAATCCTCAATGCTTCGCATCCTCAATGCTTAGCTTAGAAACCTCAATGCTTAGCATCCTCAATGCTTAGCAACCTCAATGCTTAGCATCCTCAATGCTTAGCATCCTCATTGCTTAGCATCCTCATTGCATAGCATCCTTATTGCTTAGCTTAGAATCCTCAAAGCTCAGAATCCTCACTGCTTAGGAACCTCAATGCTTAGCATCCTCCATGCATTGCTTAGAAACCTCAATGCGCAGAATCCTTATTGCTTAGAACTTTTATTGCTCTGAAACCTCAATGCTTAGCAACCCTAATGCTTACAAACCTCATTGCATAGAGGGCTTAATGTTTAGAAAACAAAAAGATTAGAAAACTCAATGCTTGGCTTAGAATCCTCAATGCTTAGAATCCTCAATGCTTAGCATCCTCAATGCTTAGCATCCTCAATGCTTAGGATCCTCAATGCTTAGAATCCTCAATGCTTAGAAACCTGAATGCTTAGAATCCTCAATGCTTAGAATCCTCAATGCTAAGCTTACAAACCTCAATGCTTAGCATCCTCAATGCTTAGAATCCTCAATCCTTAGCATCCTCAATGCATATCTTAGAATCCTCAAAGCTCAGGATCCTCAATGCTTAGAAACCTCAATGCACAGAGTCCTTAATGCTTAGAAACCTCAATACTTAGAATCCTCAGTGCTTAGCATCCTCAACGCGTATAATGCCCAATGCTTAGAAACCTCAATGCTTAGCGTCCTCAATCCTTAGTATGCTCTATGCTTAGCTTAGAATCCTCAATTCTTAGAATCCTCTATGCTTACAAACCTCAATGCTGAGAAATTTTATTGTTTGAAACCTCATTGCTTAGCATCCCTAATCCTTACAAACCTCAATGCATAGAGGACTTAATGCTTAGAAACCTCAAAGATTAGAAAACTCAATGCTTGGCTTAGAAACCTCAATGCTTAGAATCCTCAATGCTTAGAATCCTCAATGCTTACCTGAGAAACCTCAATGCTTAGAATCCTCACTGCTTAGAATCCTCAATGCTTAGCATCCTCAATGCACAGAGTCCTTAATGCTTAGAAACCTCAATACTTAGCATCCTCAATGCTTAGATTCCTCAATGCTTAGAATCCTCAATGATTAGAATCCTCAATGCTAAGCTCAGAAACCTCAATCCTTAGCATCCTCAATGCATATCTTAGAATCCTCAAAGCTCAGGATCCTCAATGCTTAGAAACCTCAATGCACAGAGTCCTTAATGCTTAGAAACCTCAATACTTAGCATCCTCAGTGCTTAGCTTAGAATCCTTTGCTTAGAAACCTCAATGCTTAGAATCCTCAGTGCTTAGCATCCTCAACGCGTAGAATGCCCAATGCTTAGAAACCTCAATGTTTAGCATCCTCAATCCTTAGTATGCTCTATGCTTAGCTTAGAATCCTCAATGCTTAGAATCCTCAATGCTTACAAACCTCAATGCTGAGAAATTTTATTATTTGAAACCTCATTGCTTAGCATCCCAAATGCTTACAAACCTAAAGGCATAGATGTCTTAATGCTTAGAAACCTCAAAGATTAGAAAAATCAATGCTTGGCTTAGAATCCTCAATGCTTAGAATCCCCAGTGCTTAGAATCCTCAATGCTTAGCATCCTCCATGCATTGCTTAGAATCCTCAATAGTTAGAATCCTCAATGCTTAGCATCCTCATTACATAGCTTAGAATCCTCAATGCTTAGCATCCTCAATGCTTAGAATCCTCAATGCTTAGAAACCTCAATGCTTAGAATCCTCACTGCTTAGAATCCTCAATGCTGAGAATCCTTAATGCTTAGAATCCTCAATGCTTAGCATCCTCAATGCTTAGAAACCTCAATGCTTAGAATCCACAATGCCTAGCTTAGAATCCTCAATGCTGAGAATCCTCAATGCTGAGAATCCTCAATGCTTAGAATCCTCAATGCTTAGAAACCTCAATGCACAGAGTCCTTAATGCTTAGAAACCTCAATACTTAGCATCCTCAGTGCTTAGCTTAGAATCCTCACTGCTTAGAAACCTGAGTGCTTAGAATACTCAATGCTTAGAATCCTCATTGCTTAGAATCCTCAATGCTTAGCATCCTTAATGCTTAGCATCCTCAATGCTTAGCATCCTCAATGCACAGAGTCCTTAATGCTTAGAAACCTCAATACTTAGCATCCTCAGTGCTTAGCTTAGAATCCTCACTGCTTAGAAACCTTAATGCTTAGAATCCTCAGTGCTTAGCATCCTCAACGCGTAGAATCCCCAATACTTAGAAACATCAATGCTTAGCATCCTCAATCCTTAGTATGCTCTATGCTTAGCTTAGAATACTCAATGCTTAGAATCCTCAATGCTTAGAAATCTCAATGCTTAGAATCCTCAGTGCTTAGCATCCTCAATGCGTAGAATCCCCAATACTTACAAACCTCAATCCTTAGTATTCTCTATGCTTAGCTTAAAATCCTCAATGCTTAGAATCCTCATTGCTTAGCATCCTTAATGCTTAGCATCCTCAATGCTTAGCATCCTCAATGCTTAGCATCCTCAATGCTTAGCATCCCCATTACATAGCTTAGAATCCTCAATGCTTAGCATCCTCATTGCTTAGAATCCTCATTGCTTAGCTACGAATCCTCAAAGCTCAGAATCCTCACTGCTTAGGAACCTCAATGCTTAGCATCCTCCATGCATTGCTTAGACACCTCAATGCGTAGAATCCTTATTGCTTAGAAATTTTATTGCTCTGAAACCTCAATGCTTAGCATCCCTAATGCTTACAAACCTCAGTGCATAGAGGCCTTAATGTTTAGAAACCTCAAAGATAAGAAAACTCAATGCTTGGCTTAGAATCCTCAATGCTTAGAAACCTGAATGCTTAGAATCCTCAATGCTAAGCTTAGAAACCTCAATGCTTAGCATCCTCAATGCTTAGCATCCTCAATCCTTAGCATCCTCAATGCATATCTTAGAATCCTCAAAGCTCAGGATCCTCAATGCTTAGAAACCTCAATGCACAGAGTCCTTAATGCTTAGAAACCTCAATACTTAGCATCCTCAGTGCTTTGCTTAGAATCCTCACTACTTAGAAACCTGAATGCTTAGAAACCTCAATACTTAGGATCCTCAGTGCTTAGCATCCTCAACGCGTAGAATCCCCAATGCTTTGAAACCTCAATGCTTAGCATCCTCAATCCTTAGTATGCTCTATGCTTAGGTTAGAATCCTCAATGCTTAGAATCCTCAATGCTTACAAACATCGATGCTGAGAAATTTTATTGTTTGAAACTTCATTGCTTAGCATCCCAAATGCTTACAAACCCAATGCATAGAGGCCTTAATGCTTAGAAACCTCAAAGATTAGAAAACTCAATGCTTGGCTTAGAATCCTCAATGCTTAGAATCCTCAATGCTTAGAATCCTCCATGCATAGCTTAGAATCCTCAATGCTTAGAATCCTCAATGCTTAGAATCCTCAATGCTTAGCAATCTCCATGCATTGCTTAGAATCCTCAATAGTTAAAATCCTCAATGCTTCGCATCCTCAATGCTTAGCTTAGAAACCTCAATGCTTAGAATCCTCAATGCTTAGCATCCTCAATGCTTAGCATCCTCATTGCTTAGCATCCTCTTTGCTTAGCTTAGAATCCTCAAAGCTCAGAATCCTCACTGCTTAGGAACCTCAATGCTTAGCATCCTCCATGCATTGCTTAGAAACCTCAATGCGCAGAATCCTCATTGCTTAGAAATTTTATTGCTCGGAAACCTCAATGCTTAGCAACCCTAATGCTTACAAACCTCATTGCATAGCGGCCTTAATGTTTAGAAACAACAAAGATTAGAAAACTCAATGCTTGTCTTAGAATCCACAATGCTTAGAATCCTCAATGCTTAGCATCCTCAATGCTTAGCATCCTCAATGCTTAGAATCCTCAATGCTTAGAATCCTCAATGCTTAGCATGCTCAATGCTTAGAATCCTCAATGCTTAGAATCCTCAAAGATTAGCATCGTCAATGCTTAGCATCCTCAATGCTTAGCATCCTCAATGCTTAGAATCCTCAATGCTTAGCTTAGAAACCTCAATGCTTAGAATCCTCAATGCTTAGAATCCTCAGTGCCTAGCACAGAATCCTCAATGATTAGAATTCTCAATGCTTAGAATTTTCAATGCTTAGCATCCTCCATGCATTGCTTAGAATCCTCAATAGTTAGAATCCTCAATGCTTCGCATCCTCAATGCTTACCTTAGAATCCACAATGCTTAGAATCCTCATTGCCTAGATTAGAATCCTCAATGTTTAGAATCCTCAATGCTTAGAATCCTCAATGCTTAGAATCCTCAATGCTTAGAATCCTCAATGCTTAGCATCCTCAATGCTTAGCTTAGAAAACTCAATGCTTAGAATCCTCAATGCTTAGAAACCTCAATGCACAGAATCCTTAATGCTTAGAAACCTCAATACTTAGCATCCTAAGTGCTTAGCTTAGAATCCTCACTGCTTAGAAAACTGAACGCTTAGAGTCCTCAATTCTTAGAATCCTCAATGGTTAGCTTAGAAACCTCAATGCTTAGAATTCTCAATGCTTAACATCCTCAATGTTTAGAATCCTCAATGCATAGCTTAGAATCCTCAATGCTTAGAATCCTCAATGCTTAGAATCCTCAATGCTTAGAATCCTCAATGCTTAGCATCCTCAATGCTTAGAATCCTCAATGCTTAGCATCCTCAAATCTTAGAATCCTCAATGCTTAGCATCCTCAATGCTTAGCATCCTCAATGCTTAGTATGCTCTATGCTTAGAATCCTCAATGCTTACCATCCTCAATGTTTACCATCCTCAATGCTTAGCATCCTCAGTGATTAGCATCCTCAATGCTTAGAATCCTCAATGCTTAGAATCCTCAATGCTTAGAATCCTCAATGCTTAGAATCCTCCATGCATTGCTTAGAATCCTCAATAGTTAGAATCCTCAATGCTTACCATCCTCAATGCTTAGCATAGAAACCTCAATACTTAGAATCCTCCATGCTTAGCATCCTCATTACATAGCTTAGAATCCTCAATGCTTAGAATCCTCAATGCTTAGCATCCTCAATGCTTAGCATCCTGAATGCTTAGCATCCTCAAAGCTTAGAATACTCAATGCTTACCATCCTCAATGCTTAGCATCCTCAATGCTTAGCATACTCAATGCTTAGAATCCTCAATGCTTAGCATCCTCAATGCTTAGCATCCTCAATGCTTAGCATCCTAAATGCTTACAAACCTCAATGCTTTGCTTAGAAACCTCAATGCTTAGAATCCTCAATGCTTAGAATCCTCAATGCCTAGCTTAGAATCCTCAATGCTTAGAATCCTCAATGCTTAGAATCCTCAATGCTTAGAATCCTCAATGCTTAGCATCCTCAATGCTTAGCATCCTCAATGCTTAGCATCCTCAATACTCAGCATCCTCAATGCTTAGAATCCTCCATGCTTAGCTTAGAAACCTCAATGCTTAGAATCCTCAATGCTTAGAATCCTCAATGCTTAGCATCCTCAATGCTTAGAATCCTCAATGCTTAGAATCCTCAATGCTTAGAATCCTCAATGCTTAGCATCCTCAATGCTTAGAATCCTCAATGCTTAGCATCCTCAAATCTTTGAATCCTCAATGCTTAGCATCCTCAATGCTTAGCATCCTCAATGCTTAGCATCCTCAATGCTTAGTATGCTCTATGCTTAGAATCCTCAATGCTTAGCATCCTCAATGCTTACCATCCTCAATGCTTAGCATCCTCAATGCTTAGCATCCTCAATGCTTAGAATCCTCAATGCTTAGAATCCTCAATGCTTAGAATCCTCAATGCTTAGAATCCTCCATGCATTGCTTAGAATCCTCAATAGTTAGAATCCTCAATGCTTCGCATCCTCAATGCTTAGCATAGAAACCTCAATACATAGAATCCTCAATGCTTAGCATCCTCATTACATAGCTTAGAATCCTCAATGCTTAGAATCCTCAATGCTTAGCATCCTCAATGCTTAGCATCCTCAATGCTTAGCATCCTCAAGGCTTAGCATCCTGAATGCTTAGCATCCTCAAAGCTTAGAATCCTCAATGCTTACCATCCTCAATGCTTAGCATCCTCAATGCTTAGCATCCTCAATGCTTAGCATCCTCAATGCTTAGCATCCTCAATGCTTAGCATCCTCAATGCTATGCTTAGAAACCTCAATGCTTAGAATCCACAATGCTTAGAATCCTCAATGCCTAGCTTAGAATCCTCAATGCTTAGAATCCTCAATGCATAGAATCCTCAATGCTTATAATCCTCAATGCTTAGCATCCTCAATGCTTAGCATCCTCAATACTTAGCATCCTCAATGCTTAGAATCCTCCATGCTTAGCTTAGAAACCTCAATGCTTAGAATCCTCAATGCTTAGAATCCTCAATGCTTAGAATCCTCAATGCTTAGAATCCTCAATGCTTAGCATCCTCAATGCTTAGCTTAGAAAACTCAATGCTTAGAATCCTCATTGCTTAACATCCTCAATGTTTAGAATCCTCATTGCATAGCTTAGAATATTCAATGCTTAGAATCCTCAATGCTTAGCATCCTCAATCCCTAGTATGCTCTATGCTTAGCTTAGAATCCTCAATGCTTAGAATCCTCAATGCTTACAAACCTCAATGCTGAGAAATTTTATTGTTTGAAACCTCATTGCTTAGCATCCCAAATGCTTACAAACCTCAATGCATAGAGGCCTTAATGCTTAGAAACCTCAAAGATTAGAAAACTCAATGCTTGGCATAGAATCCTCAATGCTTAGAATCCTCAATGCTTAGAATCCTCCATGCATAGCTTAGAATCCTCAATGCTTAGAATCCTCAATGCTTAGAATCCTCAATGCTTAGCAATCTCCATGCATTGCTTAGAATCCTCAATAGTTAAAATCCTCAATGCTTCGCATCCTCAATGCTTAGCTTAGAAACCTCAATGCTTAGAATCCTCAATGCTTAGCATCCTCAATGCTTAGCATCCTCATTGCTTAGCATCCTCATTGCTTAGCATCCTCTTTGCTTAGCTTAGAATCCTCAAAGCTCAGAATCCTCACTGCTTAGGAACCTCCATGCTTAGCATCCTCCATGCATTGCTTAGAAACCTCAATGCGCAGAATCCTCATTGCTTAGAAATTTTATTGCTCGGAAACCCCAATGCTTAGCAACCCTAATGCTTACAAACCTCATTGCATAGAGGCCTTAATGTTTAGAAACAACAAAGATTAGAAAACTCAATGCTTGTCTTAGAATCCACAATGCTTAGAATCCTCAATGCTTAGCATCCTCAATGCTTAGCATCCTCAATGCTTAGAATCCTCAATGCTTAGAATCCTCAATGCTTAGCATGCTCAATGCTTAGAATCCTCAATGCTTAGAATCCTCAAAGATTAGCATCGTCAATGCTTAGCATCCTCAATGCTTAGCATCCTCAATGCTTAGAATCCTCAATGCTTAGCTTAGAAACCTCAATGCTTAGAATCCTCAATGCTTAGAATCCTCAGTGCCTAGCACAGAATCCTCAATGCTTAGAATCCTCAATGCTTAGAATCTTCAATGCTTAGCATCCTCCATGCATTGCTTAGAATCCTCAATAGTTAGAATCCTCAATGCTTCGCATCCTCAATGCTTACCTTAGAATCCTCAATGCTTAGAATCCTCAATGCCTAGATTAGAATCCTCAATGTTTAGAATCCTCAATGCTTAGAATCCTCAATGCTTAGAATCCTCAATGCTTAGAATCCTCAATGCTTAGCATCCTCAATGCTTAGCTTAGAAAACTCAATGCTTAGAATCCTCAATGCTTAGAAACCTCAATGCACAGAATCCTTAATGCTTAGAAACCTCACTACTTAGCATCCTAAGTGCTTAGCTTAGAATCCTCACTGCTTAGAAACCTGAACGCTTAGAATCCTCAATTCTTAGAATCCTCAATGGTTAGCTTAGAAACCTCAATGCTTAGAATTCTCAATGCTTAACATCCTCAATGTTTAGAATCCTCAATGCATAGCTTAGAATCCTCAATGCTTAGAATCCTCAATGCTTAGAATCCTCAATGCTTAGAATCCTCAATGCTTAGAATCCTCCTTGCATTGCTTAGAATCCTCAATAGTTAGAATCCTCAATGCTTCGCATCCTCAATGCTTAGCATAGAAACCTCAATACTTAGAATCCTCAATGCTTAGCATCCTCAATGCTTAGAATCCTCAATGCTTAGCATCCTCAAATCTTAGAATCCTCAATGCTTAGCATCCTCAATGCTTAGCATCCTCAATGCTTAGTATGCTCTATGCTTAGAATCCTCAATGCTTACCATCCTCAATGCTTACCATCCTCAATGCTTAGCATCCTCAGTGCTTAGCATCCTCAATGCTTAGAATCCTCAATGCTTAGAATCCTCAATGCTTAGAATCCTCAATGCTTAGAATCCTCCATGCATTGCTTAGAATCCTCAATAGTTAGAATCCTCAATGCTTACCATCCTCAATGCTTAGCATAGAAACCTCAATACTTAGAATCCTCAATGCTTAGCATCCTCATTACATAGCTTAGAATCCTCAATGCTTAGAATCCTCAATGCTTAGCATCCTCAATGCTTAGCATCCTGAATGCTTAGCATCCTCAAAGCTTAGAATACTCAATGCTTACCATCCTCAATGCTTAGCATCCTCAATGCTTAGCATACTCAATGCTTAGAATCCTCAATGCTTAGCATCCTCAATGCTTAGCATCCTCAATGCTTAGCATCCTAAATGCTTACAAACCTCAATGCTTTGCATAGAAACCTCAATGCTTAGAATCCTCAATGCTTAGAATCCTCAATGCCTAGCTTAGAATCCTCAATGCTTAGAATCCTCAATGCTTAGAATCCTCAATGCTTAGCATCCTCAATGCTTAGCATCCTCAATGCTTAGCATCCTCAATACTCAGCATCCTCAATGCTTAGAATCCTCCATGCTTAGCTTAGAAACCTCAATGCTTAGAATCCTCAATGCTTAGAATCCTCAATGCTTAGCATCCTCAATGCTTAGAATCCTCAATGCTTAGAATCCTCAATGCTTAGAATCCTCAATGCTTAGCATCCTCAATGCTTAGAATCCTCAATGCTTAGCATCCTCAAATCTTAGAATCCTCAATGCTTAGCATCCTCAATGCTTAGCATCCTCAATGCTTAGCATCCTCAATGCTTAGTATGCTCTATGCTTAGAATCCTCAATGCTTAGCATCCTCAATGCTTACCATCCTCAATGCTTAGCATCCTCAATGCTTAGCATCCTCAATGCTTAGAATCCTCAATGCTTAGAATCCTCAATGCTTAGAATCCTCAATGCTTAGAATCCTCCATGCATTGCTTAGAATCCTCAATAGTTAGAATCCTCAATGCTTCGCATCCTCAATGCTTAGCATAGAAACCTCAATACATAGAATCCTCAATGCTTAGCATCCTCATTACATAGCTTAGAATCCTCAATGCTTAGAATCCTCAATGCTTAGCATCCTCAATGCTTAGCATCCTCAATGCTTAGCATCCTGAATGCTTAGCATCCTCAAAGCTTAGAATACTCAATGCTTACCATCCTCAATGCTTAGCATCCTCAATGCTTAGCATCCTCAATGCTTAGCATACTCAATGCTTAGAATCCTCAATGCTTAGCATCCTCAATGCTTAGCATCCTCAATGCTTACAAACCTCAATGCTTACAAACCTCAATGCTTTGCTTAGAAACCTCAATGCTTAGAATCCTCAATGCTTAGAATCCTCAATGCCTAGCTTAGAATCCTCAATGCTTAGAATCCTCAATGCTTAGAATCCTCAATGCTTAGAATCCTCAATGCTTAGCATCCTCAATGCTTAGCATCCTCAATGCTTAGCATCCTCAATACTCAGCATCCTCAATGCTTAGAATCCTCCATGCTTAACTTAGAAACCTCAATGCTTAGAATCCTCAATGCTTAGAATCCTCAATGCTTAGAATCCTCAGTGCTTAGAATCCTCAGTGCCTAGATTAGAATCCTCAATGCTTAGAATCCTCAATGCTTAGAATCCTCAATGCTTAGAATCCTCAATGCATAGCTTAGAATCCTCAATGCTTAGAATCCGCAATGCTTAGCATCCTCAATCCTTAGTATGCTCTATGATTAGCTTAGAATCCTCAATGCTTAGAATCCTCAATGCTTACAAACCTCAATGCTGAGAAATTTTATTGTTTGAAACCTCATTGCTTAGCATCCCAAATGCTTGCAAACCTCAATGCATAGAGGCCTTAATGCTTAGAAACCTCAAAGATTAGAAAACTCAATGCTTGGCTTAGAATCCTCAATGCTTAGAATCCTCAATGCTTAGAATCCTCCATGCATAGCTTAGAATCCTCAATGCTTAGAATCCTCAATGCTTAGAATCCTCAATGCTTAGAATCCTCAATGCTTAGCAATCTCCATGCATTGCTTAGAATCCTCAATAGTTAGAATCCTCAATGCTTCGCATCCTCAATGCTTAGCTTAGAAACCTCAATGCTTAGAATCCTCAATGCTTAGCATCCTCAATGCTTAGCATCCTCATTGCTTAGCATCCTCATTGCTTAGCTTAGAATCCTCAAAGCTCAGAATCCTCACTGCTTAGGAACCTCAATGCTTAGCATCCTCCATGCATTGCTTAGAAACCTCAATGCGCAGAATCCTCATTGCTTAGAAATTTTATTGCTCTGAAACCTCAATGCTTAGCAACCCTAATGCTTACAAACCGCATTGCATAGAGGCCTTAATGTTTAGAAACAACAAAGATTAGAAAACTCAATGCTTGGCTTAGAATCCTCAATGCTTAGCATCCTCAATGCTTAGCATCCTCAATGCTTAGCATCTTCAATGCCTAGAATCCTCAATGCTTAGAATCCTCAATGCTTAGCATCCTCAATGCTTAGCATCCTCAATGCTTAGAAACCTCAATGCTTTGCTTAGAAACCTCAATGCTTAGAATCCTCAATGCTTAGAATCCTCAATGCTTAGAATCCTCAATGCTTAGCTTAGAAACCTCAATGCTTAGAATCCTCAATGCTTAGAATCCTCAATGCTTAGAATCCTGAATGCCTAGATTAGAATCCTCAATGCTTAGAATCCTCAATGCTTAGAATCCTCAATGCATAGAATCCTCAATGCTTAGCATCCTCAATGCTTAGCTTAGAAAAGTCAATGCTTAGAATCCTCAATGCTTAACATCCTCAATGTTTAGAATCCTCAATGCATAGCTTAGAATCTTCAATGCTTAGAATCCTCAATGCTTAGCATCCTCAATCCCTAGTATGCTCTATGCTTAGCTTAGAATCCTCAATGCTTAGCATCCTCAATGCTTAGAATCCTCAATGCTTAGCATCCTCAATGCTTACCATCCTCAATGCTTAGCATCCTCAATGCTTACAATCCTCAATGCTTAGCTTCCTCAATGCTTAGCATCCTCAATGCTTAGCATCCTCAATGCTTAGCATCCTCAATGCTATACTTAGAAACCTCAATGCTTAGAATCCTCAATGCTTAGCTTAGAAACCTCAATGCTTAGAATTCTCAATGCTTAACATCCTCAATGTTTAGAATCCTCAATGCATAGCTTAGAATCCTCAATGCTTAGAATCCTCAATGCTTAGAATCCTCAATGCTTAGCATACTCAATGCTTTGAATCCTCAAATCTTAGAATCCTCAATGCTTAGCATCCTCAATGCTTAGCATCCTCAATGCTTAGCATCCTCAATGCTTAGCATCCTCAATGCTTAGTATGCTCTATGCTTAGAATCCTCAATGCTTAGCATCCTCAATGCTTACCATCCTCAATGCTTAGCATCCTCAATGCTTAGCATCCTCAATGCTTAGAATCCTCAATGCTTAGAATCCTCAATGCTTAGAATCCTCCATGCATTGCTTAGAATCCTCAATAGTTAGAATCCTCAATGCTTCGCATCCTCACTGCTTAGCATAGAAACCTCAATACATGGAATCCTCAATGCTTAGCATCCTCATTACATAGCTTAGAATCCTCAATGCTTAGAATCCTCAATGCTTAGCATCCTCAATGCTTAGCATCCTCAATGCTTAGCATCCTGAATGCTTAGCATCCTCAAAGCTTAGAATCCTCAATGCTTACCATCCTCAATGCTTAGCATCCTCAATGCTTAGCATCCTCAATGCTTAGAATCCTCAATGCATAGCATCCTCAATGCTTAGCATCCTCAATGCTTAGCATCCTCAATGCTATGCTTAGAAACCTCAATGCTTAGAATCCACAATGCTTAGAATCCTCAATGCCTAGCTTAGAATCCTCAATGCATAGAATCCTCAATGCATAGAATCCTCAATGCTTAGAATCCTCAATGCTTAGCATCCTCAATGCTTAGCATCCTCAATGCTTAGAATCCTCCATGCTTAGCTTAGAAACCTCAATGCTTAGAATCCTCAATGCTTAGAATCCTCAATGCTTAGAATCCTCAATGCTTAGAATCCTCAATGCTTAGCATCCTCAATGCTAAGCTTAGAAAACTCAATGCTTAGAATCCTCATTGCTTAACATCCTCAATGTTTAGAATCCTCATTGCATAGCTTAGAATCCTCAATGCTTAGAATCCTCAATGCTTAGCATCCTCAATCCCTAGTATGCTCTATGCTTAGCTTAGAATCCTCAATGCTTAGAATCCTCAATGCATACAAACCTCAATGCTGAGAAATTTTATTGTTTGAAACCTCATTGCTTAGCATCCCAAATGCTTACAAACCTCAATGCATAGAGGCCTTAATGCTTAGAAACCTCAAAGATTAGAAAACTCAATGCTTGGCTTAGAATCCTCTATGCTTAGAATCCTCAATGCTTAGAATCCTCCATGCATAGCTTAGAATCCTCAATGCTTAGCATCCTCAATGCTTAGCATCCTCAATGCTTAGCATCCTCAATGCTTAGAAACCTGAATGCTTTGCTTAGAAACCTCAATGCTTAGAATCCTCAATACTTAGAATCCTCAATGCTTAGAATCCTCAATGCTTAGCATCCTCAATGCTTAGCATCCTCAATGCTTAGCATCCTCAATGCTTAGCTTCCTCAATGCTTAGCATCCTCAATACTTAGAATCCTCCATGCTCAGCTTAGAAACCTCAATGCTCAGAATCCTCAAGGCTTAGAATCCTCAATGCTTAGAATCCTCAATGCCTAGATTAGAATCCTAAATGCTTAGAATACTCAATGCTTAGAATCCTCAATGCTTAGCATCCTCAATCCTTAGTATGCTCTATGCTTAGCTTAGAAACCTCAATACTTAGAATCCTAAGTGCTTAGCTTAGAATCCTCACTGCTTAGAAACCTGAATGCTTAGAATCCTCAATGCTTAGAATCCTCAATGCTTAGCTTAGAAACCTCAATGCTTAGAATTCTCAATGCTTAACATCCTCAATGTTTAGAATCCTCAATGCATAGCTTAGAATCCTCAATGCTTAGAATCCTCAATGCTTAGAATCCTCAATGCTTAGCATCCTCAATGCTTAGAATCCTCAATGCTTAGCATCCTCAAATCTTAGAATCCTCAATGCTTAGCATCCTCAATGCTTAGCATCCTCAATGCTTAGCATCCTCAATGCTTAGCATCCTCAATGCTTAGTATGCTCTATGCTTAGAATCCTCAATGCTTAGCATCCTCAATGCTTACCATCCTCAATGCTTAGCATCCTCAATGCTTAGCATCCTCAATGCTTAGCTTAGAAAACTCAATGCTTAGAATCCTCATTGCTTAACATCCTCAATGTTTAGAATCCTCATTGCATAGCTTAGAATCCTCAATGCTTAGAATCCTCAATGCTTAGCATCCTCAATCCTTAGTATGCTCTATGCTTAGCTTAGAATCCTCAATGCTTAGAATCCTCAATGCTTACAAACCTCAATGCTGAGAAATTTTATTGTTTGAAACCTCATTGCTTAGCATCCCAAATGCTTACAAACCTCAATGCATAGAGGCCTTAATGCTTAGAAACCTCAAAGATTAGAAAACTCAATGCTTGGCTTAGAATCCTCTATGCTTAGAATCCTCAATGCTTAGAATCCTCCATGCATAGCTTAGAATCCTCAATGCTTAGCATCCTCAATGCTTAGCATCCTCAATGCTTAGCATCCTCAATGCTTAGCTTCCTCAATGTTTAGCATCCTCAATACTTAGAATCCTCCATGCTCAGCTTAGAAACCTCAATGCTTAGAATCCTCAAGGCTTAGAATCCTCAATGCTTAGAATCCTCAATGCTTAGAATCCTCAATGCTTAGCTTAGAAACCTCAATGCTTAGAATCCTCAATGCTTAGAATCCTCAATGCTTAGAATCCTCAATGCCTAGATTAGAATCCTCAATGCTTAGAATCCTCAATGCTTAGAATCCTCAATGCTTAGAATCCTCAATGCTTAGAATCCTCAATGCTTAGCATCCTCAATGCTTAGCTTAGAAAAGTCAATGCTTAGAATCCTCAATGCTTAACATCCTCAATGTTTAGAATCCTCAATGCCTAGATTAGAATCCTCAATGCTTAGAATCTTCAATGCTTAGAATCCTCAATGCTTAGCATCCTCATTCTCTAGTATGCTCTATGCTTAGCTTAGAATCCTCAATGCTTAGCATCCTCAATGCTTAGAATCCTCAATGCTTAGCATCCTCAATGCTTACCATCCTCAATGCTTAGCATCCTCAATGCTTAGCATCCTCAATGGTTAGAATCCTCAATGCTTAGAATCCTCAATGCTTAGAATTTTCAATGCTTAGAATCCTCCATGCATTGCTTAGAATCCTCAATAGTTAGAATCCTCAATGCTTCGCATCCTCAATGCTTAGCATAGAAACCTCAATACATAGAATCCTCAATGCTTAGCATCCTCATTACATAGCTTAGAATCCTCAATGCTTAGAATACTCAATGCTTAGCATCCTCAATGCTTAGCATCCTCAATGCTTAGCATCCTGAATGCTTAGCATCCTCAAAGCTTAGAATCCTCAATGCTTACCATCCTCAATGCTTAGCATCCTCAATGCTTAGCATCCTCAATGCTTAGAATCCTCAATGCTTAGCATCCTCAATGCTTAGCATCCTCAATGCTTAGCATCCTCAATGCTTAGCATCCTCAATGCTATGCTTAGAAACCTCAATGCTTAGAATCCTCAATGCTTAGCTTAGAAACCTCAATGCTTAGAATTCTCAATGCTTAACATCCTCAATGTTTAGAATCCTCAATGCATAGCTTAGAATCCTCAATGCTTAGAATCCTCAATGCTTAGAATCCTGAATGCTTAGCATCATCAATGCTTAGAATCCTCAAATCTTAGAATCCTCAATGCTTAGCATCCTCAATGCTTAGCATCCTCAATGCTTAGCATCCTCAATGCTTAGCATCCTCAATGCTTAGTATGCTCTATGCTTAGAATCCTCAATGCTTAGCATCCTCAATGCTTACCATCCTCAATGCTTAGCATCCTCAATGCTTAGCATCCTCAATGCTTAGAATCCTCAATGCTTAGAATCCTCCATGCATTGCTTAGAATCCTCAATAGTTAGAATCCTCAATGCTTCGCATCCTCAATGCTTAGCATAGAAACCTCAATACATAGAATCCTCAATGCTTAGCATCCTCATTACATAGCTTAGAGTCCTCAATGCTTAGAATCCTCAATGCTTAGCATCCTCAATGCTTAGCATCCTCAATGCTTAGCATCCTGAATGCTTAGCATCCTCAAAGCTTAGAATCCTCAATGCTTACCATCCTCAATGCTTAGCATCCTCAATGCTTAGCATCCTCAATGCTTAGAATCCTCAATGCTTAGCATCCTCAATGCTTAGCATCCTCAATGCTTAGCATCCTCAATGCTATGCTTAGAAACCTCAATGCTTAGAATCCACAATGCTTAGAATCCTCAATGCCTAGCTTAGAATCCTCAATGCTTAGAATCCTCAATGCATAGAATCCTCAATGCTTATAATCCTCAATGCTTAGCATCCTCAATGCTTAGCATCCTCAATGCTTAGAATCCTCCATGCTTAGCTTAGAAACCTCAATGCTTAGAATCCTCAATGCTTAGAATCCTCAATGCTTAGAATCCTCAATGCTTAGCATCCTCAATGCTTAGCTTAGAATCCTCAATGCTTAGAATCCTCAATGCTTAGCATCCTCAATCCCTAGTATGCTCTATGCTTAGCTTAGAATCCTCAATGCTTAGAATCCTCAATGCTTACAAACCTCAATGCTGAGAAATTTTATTGTTTGAAACCTCATTGCTTAGCATCCCAAATGCTTACAAACCTCAATGCATAGAGGCCTTACTGCTTAGAAACCTCAAAGATTAGAAAACTCAATGCTTGGCTTAGAATCCTCTATGCTTAGAATCCTCAATGCTTAGAATCCTCCATGCATAGCTTAGAATCCTCAATGCTTAGCATCCTCAATACTTAGCATCCTCAATGCTTAGCATCCTCAATGCTTAGCATCCTCAATGCTTAGCATCCTCAATGCTTAGAAACCTCAATGCTTTGCTTAGAAACCTCAATGCTTAGAATCCTCAATGCTTAGAATCCTCAATGCTTAGAATCCTCAATGCTTAGAATCCTCAATGCTTAGCTTAGAAACCTCAATGCTTAGAATCCTCAATGCTTAGAATCCTCAATGCTTAGAATCCTCAATGCCTAGATTAGAATCCTCAATGCTTAGAATCCTCAATGCTTAGAATCCTCAATGCTTAGATTCCTCAATGCTTAGCATCCTCAATGCTTAGCTTAGAAAAGTCAATGCTTAGAATCCTCAATGCTTAACATCCTCAATGTTTAGAATCCTCAATGCCTAGATTAGAATCCTCAATGCTTAGAATCTTCAATGCTTAGAATCCTCAATGCTTAGCATCCTCAATCCCTAGTATGCTCTATGCTTAGCTTAGAATCCTCAATGCTTAGCATCCTCAATGCTTAGAATCCTCAATGCTTAGCATCCTCAATGCTTAGCATCCTCAATGCTTAGCATCCTCAATGCTTAGCATCCTCAATGCTTAGAATCCTCAATGCTTAGAATCCTCAATGCTTAGAATTTTCAATGCTTAGAATCCTCCATGCATTGCTTAGAATCCTCAATAGTTAGAATCCTCAATGCTTCGCATCCTCAATGCTTAGCATAGAAACCTCAATACATAGAATCCTCAATGCTTAGCATCTTCATTACATAGCTTAGAATCCTCAATGCTTAGAATACTCAATGCTTAGCATCCTCAATGCTTAGCATCCTGAATGCTTAGCATCCTCAAAGCTTAGAATCCTCAATGCTTACCATCCTCAATGCTTAGCATCCTCAATGCTTAGCATCCTCAATGCTTAGAATCCTCAATGCTTAGCATCCTCAATGCTTAGCATCCTCAATCCTTAGCATCCTCAATGCTTAGCATCCTCAATGCTATGCTTAGAAACCTCAATGCTTTGAATCCTCAATGCTTAGCTGAGAAACCTCAATGCTTAGAATTCTCAATGCTTAACATCCTCAATGTTTAGAATCCTCAATGCATAGCTTAGAATCCTCAATGCTTAGAATCCTCAATGCTTAGAATCCTCAATGCTTAGCATCCTCAATGCTTAGAATCCTCAAATCTTAGAAGCCTCAATGCTTAGCATCCTCAATGCTTAGCATCCTCAATGCTTAGCATCCTCAATGCTTAGTATGCTCTATGCTTAGAATCCTCAATGCTTAGCATCCTCAATGCTTACCATCCTCAATGCTTAGCATCCTCAATGCTTAGCATCCTCAATGCTTAGAATCCTCAATGCTTAGAATCCTCAATGCTTAGAATCCTCCATGCATTGCTTAGAATCCTCAATAGTTAGAATCCTCAATGCTTCGCATCCTCAATGCTTAGCATAGAAACCTCAATACATAGAATCCTCTATGCTTAGCATCCTCATTACATAGCTTAGAATCCTCAATGCTTACCATCCTCAATGCTTAGCATCCTCAATGCTTAGCATCCTGAATGCTTAGCGTCCTCAAAGCTTAGAATCCTCAATGCTTACCATCCTCAATGCTTAGCATCCTCAATGCTTAGCATCCTCAATGCTTAGAATCCTCAATGCTTAGCATCCTCAATGCTTAGCATCCTCAATGCTTAGCATCCTCAATGCTATGCTTAGAAACCTCAATGCTTAGAATCCACAATGCTTAGAATCCTCAATGCCTAGCTTAGAATCCTCAATGCTTAGAATCCTCAATGCATAGAATCCTCAATGCTTAGCATCCTCAATGCTTAGAATCCTCCATGCTTAGCTTAGAAACCTCAATGCTTAGAATCCTCAATGCTTAGAATCCTCAATGCTTAGAATCCTCAATGCTTAGAATCCTCAATGCATAGCTTAGAATCCTCAATGCTTAGAATCCGCAATGCTTAGCATCCTCAATCCTTAGTATGCTCTATGCTTAGCTTAGAATCCTCAATGCTTAGAATCCTCAATGCTTACAAACCTCAATGCTGAGAAATTTTATTGTTAGAAACCTCATTGCTTAGCATCCCAAATGCTTGCAAACTTCAATGCATAGAGGCCTTAATGCTTAGAAACCTCAAAGATTAGAAAACTCAATGCTTGGCTTAGAATCCTCAATGCTTAGAATCCTCAATGCTTAGAATCCTCCATGCATAGCTTAGAATCCTCAATGCTTAGAATCCTCAATGCTTAGAATCCTCAATGCTTAGAATCCTCAATGCTTAGCAATCTCCATGCATTGCTTAGAATCCTCATTAGTTAAAACCCTCAATGCTTCGCATCCTCAATGCTTAGCTTAGAAACCTCAATGCTTAGAATCCTCAATGCATTGCTTAGAAACCTCAATGCGCAGAATCCTCATTGCTTAGAAATTTTATTGCTCGGAAACCTCAATGCTTAGCAACCCTAATGCTTACAAACCACATTGCATAGAGGCCTTAATGTTTAGAAACAACAAAGATTAGAAAACTCAATGCTTGTCTTAGAATCCACAATGCTTAGAATCCTCAATGCTTAGCATCCTCAATGCTTAGCATCCTCAATGCTTAGAATCCTCAATGCTTAGTATCCTCAATGCTTAGCATGCTCAATGCTTAGAATCCTCAATGCTTAGAATCCTCAAAGATTAGCATCGTCAATGCTTAGCATCCTCAATGCTTAGCATCCTCAATGCTTAGAATCCTCAATGCTTAGCTTAGAAACCTCAATGCTTAGAATCCTCAATGCTTAGAATCCTCAGTGCCTAGCAATGAATCCTCAATGCTTAGAATCCTCAATGCTTAGAATCTTCAATGCTTAGCATCCTCCATGCATTGCTTAGAATCCTCAATAGTTAGAATCCTCAATGCTTCGCATCCTCAATGCTTACCTTAGAATCCTCAATGCTTAGAATCCTCAATGCCTAGATTAGAATCCTCAATGCTTAGAATCCTCAATGCTTAGAATCCTCAATGCTTAGAATCCTCAATGCTTAGCATCCTCAATGCTTAGCTTAGAAAACTCAATGCTTAGAATCCTCAATGCTTAGAAACCTCAATGCACAGAATCCTTAATGCTTAGAAACCTCACTACTTAGCATCCTAAGTGCTTAGCTTAGAATCCTCACTGCTTAGAAACCTGAACGCTTAGAATCCTCAATTCTTAGAATCCTCAATGGTTAGCTTAGAAACCTCAATGCTTAGAATTCTCAATGCTTAACATCCTCAATGTTTAGAATCCTCAATGCATAGCTTAGAATCCTCAATGCTTAGAATCCTCAATGCTTAGAATCCTCAATGCTTAGAATCCTCAATGCTTAGAATCCTCCTTGCATTGCTTAGAATCCTCATTAGTTAAAACCCTAAATGCTTCGCATCCTCAATGCTTAGCTTAGAAACCTCAATGCTTAGAATCCTCAATGCATTGCTTAGAAACCTCAATGCGCAGAATCCTCATTGCTTAGAAATTTTATTGCTCGGAAACCTCAATGCTTAGCAACCCTAATGCTTACAAACCACATTGCATAGAGGCCTTAATGTTTAGAAACAACAAAGATTAGAAAACTCAATGCTTGTCTTAGAATCCACAATGCTTAGAATCCTCAATGCTTAGCATCCTCAATGCTTAGCATCCTCAATGCTTAGAATCCTCAATGCTTAGTATCCTCAATGCTTAGCATGCTCAATGCTTAGAATCCTCAATGCTTAGAATCCTCAAAGATTAGCATCGTCAATGCTTAGCATCCTCAATGCTTAGCATCCTCAATGCTTAGAATCCTCAATGCTTAGCTTAGAAACCTCAATGCTTAGAATCCTCAATGCTTAGAATCCTCAGTGCCTAGCAATGAATCCTCAATGCTTAGAATCCTCAATGCTTAGAATCTTCAATGCTTAGCATCCTCCATGCATTGCTTAGAATCCTCAATAGTTAGAATCCTCAATGCTTCGCATCCTCAATGCTTACCTTAGAATCCTCAATGCTTAGAATCCTCAATGCCTAGATTAGAATCCTCAATGCTTAGAATCCTCAATGCTTAGAATCCTCAATGCTTAGAATCCTCAATGCTTAGCATCCTCAATGCTTAGCTTAGAAAACTCAATGCTTAGAATCCTCAATGCTTAGAAACCTCAATGCACAGAATCCTTAATGCTTAGAAACCTCACTACTTAGCATCCTAAGTGCTTAGCTTAGAATCCTCACTGCTTAGAAACCTGAACGCTTAGAATCCTCAATTCTTAGAATCCTCAATGGTTAGCTTAGAAACCTCAATGCTTAGAATTCTCAATGCTTAACATCCTCAATGTTTAGAATCCTCAATGCATAGCTTAGAATCCTCAATGCTTAGAATCCTCAATGCTTAGAATCCTCAATGCTTAGAATCCTCAATGCTTAGAATCCTCCTTGCATGGCTTAGAATCCTCAATAGTTAGAATCCTCAATGCTTCGCATCCTCAATGCTTAGCATAGAAACCTCAATACTTAGAATCCTCAATGCTTAGCATCCTCAATGCTTAGAATCCTCAATGCTTAGCATCCTCAAATCTTAGAATCCTCAATGCTTAGCATCCTCAATGCTTAGCATCCTCAATGCTTAGTATGCTCTATGCTTAGAATCCTCAATGCTTACCATCCTCAATGCTTACCATCCTCAATGCTTAGCATCCTCAGTGCTTAGCATCCTCAATGCTTAGAATCCTCAATGCTTAGAATCCTCAATGCTTAGAATCCTCAATGCTTAGAATCCTCCATGCATTGCTTAGAATCCTCAATAGTTAGAATCCTCAATGCTTACCATCCTCAATGCTTAGCATAGAAACCTCAATACTTAGAATCCTCAATGCTTAGCATCCTCATTACATAGCTTAGAATCCTCAATGCTTAGAATCCTCAATGCTTAGAATCCTCAATGCTTAGCATCCTCAATGCTTAGCTTAGAAAAGTCAATGCTTAGAATCCTCAATGCTTAACATCCTCAATGTTTAGAATCCTCAATGCCTAGATTAGAATCCTCAATGCTTAGAATCTTCAATGCTTAGAATCCTCAATGCTTAGCATCCTCAATCCCTAGTATGCTCTATGCTTAGCTTAGAATCCTCAATGCTTAGCATCCTCAATGCTTAGCATCCTCAATGCTTACCATCCTCAATGCTTAGCATCCTCAATGCTTAGCATCCTCAATGCTTAGAATCCTCAATGCTTAGAATCCTCAATGCTTAGAATCCTCAATGCTTAGAATCCTCCATGCATTGCTTAGAATCCTCAATAGTTAGAATCCTCAATGCTTCGCATCCTCAATGCTTAGCATAGAAACCTCAATACATAGAATCCTCAATGCTTAGCATCCTCATTACATAGCTTAGAATCCTCAATGCTTAGAATACTCAATGCTTAGAATCCTCAATGCTTAGCATCCTCAATGCTTAGCATCCTGAATGCTTAGCATCCTCAAAGCTTAGAATCCTCAATGCTTACCATCCTCAATGCTTAGCATCCTCAATGCTTAGCATCCTCAATGCTTAGAATCCTCAATGCTTAGCATCCTCAATGCTTAGCATCCTCAATGCTTAGCATCCTCAATGCTTAGCATCCTCAATGCTATGCTTAGAAACCTCAATGCGTAGAATCCTCAATGCTTAGCTTAGAAACCTCAATGCTTAGAATTCTCAATGCTTAACATCCTCAATGTTTAGAATCCTCAATGAATAGCTTAGAATCCTCAATGCTTAGAATCCTCAATGCTTAGAATCCTCAATGCTTAGCATCCTCAATGCTTAGAATCCTCAAATCTTAGAATCCTCAATGCTTAGCATCCTCAATGCTTAGCATCCTCAATGCTTAGTATGCTCTATGCTTAGAATCCTCAATGCTTAGCATCCTCAATGCTTACCATCCTCAATGCTTAGCATCCTCAATGCTTAGCATCCTCAATGCTTAGAATCCTCAATGCTTAGAATCCTCAATGCTTCGAATCCTCAATGCTTAGAATCCTCCATGCATTGATTAGAATCCTCAATAGTTAGAATCCTCAATGCTTCGCATCCTCAATGCTTAGCATAGAAACCTCAATACATAGAATCCTCAATGCTTAGCATCCTCATTACATAGCTTAGAATCCTCAATGCTTAGAATCCTCAATGCTTAGCATCCTCAATGCTTAGCATCCTCAATGCTTAGCATCCTGAATGCTTAGCATCCTCAAAGCTTAGAATCCTCAATGCTTACCATCCTCAATGCTTAGCATCCTCAATGCTTAGCATCCTCAATGCTTAGAATCCTCAATGCTTAGCATCCTCAATGCTTAGCATCCTCAATGCTTAGCATCCTCAATGCTTAGCATCCTCAATGCTATGCTTAGAAACCTCAATGCTTAGAATCCACAATGCTTAGAATCCTCAATGCCTAGCTTAGAATCCTCAGTGCATAGAATCCTCAATGCATAGAATCCTCAATGCTTATAATCCTCAATGCTTAGCATCCTCAATGCTTAGCACCCTCAATGCTTAGAATCCTCCATGCTTAGCTTAGAAACCTCAATGCTTAGAATCCTCAATGCTTAGAATCCTCAATGCTTAGAATCCTCAATGCTTAGAATCCTCAATGCTTAGCATCCTCAATGCTTAGCTTAGAAAACTCAATGCTTAGAATCCTCATTGCTTAACATCCTCAATGTTTAGAATCCTCATTGCATAGCTTAGAATCCTCAATGCTTAGAATCCTCAATGCTTAGCATCCTCAATCCCTAGTATGCTCTATGCTTAGCTTAGAATCCTCAATGCTTAGAATCCTCAATGCTTACAAACCTCAATGCTGAGAAATTTTATTGTTTGAAACCTCATTGCTTAGCATCCCAAATGCTTACAAACCTCAATGCATAGAGGCCTTAATGCTTAGAAACCTCAAAGATTAGAAAACTCAATGCTTGGCTTAGAATCCTCTATGCTTAGAATCCTCAATGCTTAGAATCCTCCATGCATAGCTTAGAATCCTCAATGCTTAGCATCCTCAATGCTTAGCATCCTCAATGCTTAGCATCCTCAATGCTTAGAAACCTGAATGCTTTGCTTAGAAACCTCAATGCTTAGAATCCTCAATACTTAGAATCCTCAATGCTTAGAATCCTCAATGCTTAGCATCCTCAATGCTTAGCATCCTCAATGCTTAGCTTCCTCAATGCGTAGCATCCTCAATACTTAGAATCCTCCATGCTCAGCTTAGAAACCTCAATGCTCAGAATCCTCAAGGCTTAGAATCCTCAATGCTTAGAATCCTCAATGCCTAGATTAGAATCCTAAATGCTTAGAATACTCAATGCTTAGAATCCTCAATGCTTAGAATCCTCAATGCTTAGCATCCTCAATCCTTAGTATGCTCTATGCTTAGCTTAGAAACCTCAATACTTAGAATCCTAAGTGCTTAGCTTAGAATCCTCACTGCTTAGAAACCTGAATGCTTAGAATCCTCAATGCTTAGAATCCTCAATGCTTAGCTTAGAAACCTCAATGCTTAGAATTCTCAATGCTTAACATCCTCAATGTTTAGAATCCTCAATGCATAGCTTAGAATCCTCAATGCTTAGAATCCTCAATGCTTAGAATCCTCAATGCTTAGCATCCTCAATGCTTAGAATCCTCAATGCTTAGCATCCTCAAATCTTAGAATCCTCAATGCTTAGCATCCTCAATGCTTAGCATCCTCAATGCTTAGCATCCTCAATGCTTAGTATGCTCTATGCTTAGAATCCTCAATGCTTAGAATCCTCAATGCTTAGAATCCTCAATGCTTAGCATCCTCAATGCTTAGCATCCTCAATGCTTAGCTTAGAAAACTCAATGCTTAGAATCCTCATTGCTTAACATCCTCAATGTTTAGAATCCTCATTGCATAGCTTAGAATCCTCAATGCTTAGAATCCTCAATGCTTAGCATCCTCAATCCTTAGTATGCTCTATGCTTAGCTTAGAATCCTCAATGCTTAGAATCCTCAATGCTTACAAACCTCAATGCTGAGAAATTTTATTGTTTGAAACCTCATTGCTTAGCATCCCAAATGCTTACAAACCTCAATGCATAGAGGCCTTAATGCTTAGAAACCTCAAAGATTAGAAAACTCAATGCTTGGCTTAGAATCCTCTATGCTTAGAATCCTCAATGCTTAGAATCCTCCATGCATAGCTTAGAATCCTCAATGCTTAGCATCCTCAATGCTCAGCATCCTCAATGCTTAGCATCCTCAATGCTTAGCTTCCTCAATGTTTAGCATCCTCAATACTTAGAATCCTCCATGCTCAGCTTAGAAACCTCAATGCTTAGAATCCTCAAGGCTTAGAATCCTCAATGCTTAGAATCCTCAATGCTTAGAATCCTCAATGCTTAGCTTAGAAACCTCAATGCTTAGAATCCTCAATGCTTAGAATCCTCAATGCTTAGAATCCTCAATGCCTAGATTAGAATCCTCAATGCTTAGAATCCTCAATGCTTAGAATCCTCAATGCTTAGAATCCTCAATGCTTAGCATCCTCAATGCTTAGCTTAGAAAAGTCAATGCTTAGAATCCTCAATGCTTAACATCCTCAAAGTTTAGAATCCTCAATGCCTAGATTAGAATCCTCAATGCTTAGAATCTTCAATGCTTAGAATCCTCAATGCTTAGCATCCTCAATCCCTAGTATGCTCTATGCTTAGCTTAGAATCCTCAATGCTTAGCATCCTCAATGCTTAGAATCCTCAATGCTTAGCATCCTCAATGCTTACCATTTTCAATGCTTAGCATCCTCAATGCTTAGCATCCTCAATGCTTAGAATCCTCAATGCTTAGAATCCTCAATGCTTAGAATTTTCAATGCTTAGAATCCTCCATGCATTGCTTAGAATCCTCAATAGTTAGAATCCTCAATGCTTCGCATCCTCAATACTTAGCATAGAAACCTCAATACATAGAATCCTCACTGCTTAGCATCCTCATTACATAGCTTAGAATCCTCAATGCTTAGAATACTCAATGCTTAGCATCCTCAATGCTTAGCATCCTCAATGCTTAGCATCCTGAATGCTTAGCATCCTCAAAGCTAAGAATCCTCAATGCTTACCATCCTCAATGCTTAGCATCCTCAATGCTTAGCATCCTCAATGCTTAGAATCCTCAATGCTTAGCATCCTCAATGCTTAGCATCCTCAATGCTATGCTTAGAAACCTCAATGCTTAGAATCCTCAATGCTTAGCTTAGAAACCTCAATGCTTAGAATTCTCAATGCTTAACATCCTCAATGTTTAGAATCCTCAATGCATAGCTTAGAATCCTCAATGCTTAGAATCCTCAATGCTTAGAATCCTCAATGCTTAGCATCCTCAATGCTTAGAATCCTCAAATCTTAGAATCCTCAATGCTTAGCATCCTCAATGCTTAGCATCCTCAATGCTTAGCATCCTCAATGCTTAGCATCCTCAATGCTTAGTATGCTCTATGCTTAGAATCCTCAATGCTTAGCATCCTCAATGCTTACCATCCTCAATGCTTAGCATCCTCAATGCTTAGAATCCTCAATGCTTAGAATCCTCAATGCTTAGAATCCTCAATGCTTAGAATCCTCCATGCATTGCTTAGAATCCTCAATAGTTAGAATCCTCAATGCTTCGCATCCTCAATGCTTAGCATAGAAACCTCAATACATAGAATCCTCAATGCTTAGCATCCTCAATGCTTAGCATCCTCAATGCTTAGCATCCCCAATGCTTAGCATCCTGAATGCTTAGCATCCTCAAAGCTTAGAATCCTCAATGCTTACCATCCTCAATGCTTAGCATCCTCAATGCTTAGCATCCTCAATGCTTAGAATCCTCAATGCCTAGCATCCTCAATGCTTTGCATCCTCAATGCTTAGCATCCTCAATGCTATGCTTAGAAACCTCAATGCTTAGAATCCACAATGCTTAGAATCCTCAATGCCTAGCTTAGAATCCTCAATGCTTAGAATCCTCAATGCATAGAATCCTCAATGCTTATAATCCTCAATGCTTAGCATCCTCAATGCTTAGCATCCTCAATGCTTAGAATCCTCCATGCTTAGCTTAGAAACCTCAATGCTTAGAATCCTCAATGCTTAGAATCCTCAATGCTTAGAATCCTCAATGCTTAGCATCCTCAATGCTTAGCTTAGAAAACTCAATGCTTAGAATCCTCATTGCTTAACATCCTCAATGTTTAGAATCCTCATTGCATAGCTTAGAATCCTCAATGCTTAGAATCCTCAATGCTTAGCATCCTCAATCCCTAGTATGCTCTATGCTTAGCTTAGAATCCTCAATGCTTAGAATCCTCAATGCTTACAAACCTCAATGCTGAGAAATTTTATTGTTTGAAACCTCATTGCTTAGCATCCCAAATGCTTACAAACCTCAATGCATAGAGGCCTTAATGCTTAGAAACCTCAAAGATTAGAAAACTCAATGCTTGGCTTAGAATCCTCTATGCTTAGAATCCTCAATGCTTAGAATCCTCCATGCATAGCTTAGAATCCTCAATGCTTAGCATCCTCAATGCTTAGCATCCGCAATGCTTAGCATCCTCAATGCTTAGAAACCTGAATGCTTTGCTTAGAAACCTCAATGCTTAGAATCCTCAATACTTAGAATCCTCAATGCTTAGAATCCTCAATGCTTAGCATCCTCAATGCTTAGCATCCTCAATGCTTAGCTTCCTCAATGCTTAGCATCCTCAATACTTAGAATCCTCCATGCTCAGCTTAGAAACCTCAATGCTCAGAATCCTCAAGGCTTAGAATCCTCAATGCTTAGAATCCTCAATGCCTAGATTAGAATCCTAAATGCTTAGAATCCTCAATGCTTAGAATCCTCAATGCTTAGCATCCTCAATGCTTAGCTTAGAAAACTCAATGCTTAGAATCCTCAATGCTTAACATCCTCAATGTTTAGAATCCTCAATGCATAGCTTAGAATCCTCAATGCTTAGAATCCGCAATGCTTAGCATCCTCAATCCTTAGTATGCTCTATGCTTAGCTTAGAAACCTCAATACTTAGAATCCTAAGTGCTTAGCTTAGAATCCTCACTGCTTAGAAACCTGAATGCTTAGAATCCTCAATGCTTAGAATCCTCAATGCTTAGCTTAGAAACCTCAATGCTTAGAATTCTCAATGCTTAACATCCTCAATGTTTAGAATCCTCAATGCATAGCTTAGAATCCTCAATGCTTAGAATCCTCAATGCTTAGAATCCTCAATGCTTAGCATCCTCAATGCTTAGAATCCTCAATGCTTAGCATCCTCAAATCTTAGAATCCTCAATGCTTAGCATCCTCAATGCTTAGCATCCTCAATGCTTAGCATCCTCAATGCTTAGCATCCTCAATGCTTAGTATGCTCTATGCTTAGAATCCTCAATGCTTAGCATCCTCAATGCTTACCATCCTCAATGCTTAGCATCCTCAATGCTTAGCATCCTCAATGCTTAGCTTAGAAAACTCAATGCTTAGAATCCACAATGCTTAGAATCCTCAATGCCTAGCTTAGAATCCTCAATGCTTAGAATCCTCAATGCATAGAATCCTCAATGCTTATAATCCTCAATGCTTAGCATCCTCAATGCTTAGCATCCTCAATGCTTAGAATCCTCCATGCTTAGCTTAGAAACCTCAATGCTTAGAATCCTCAATGCTTAGAATCCTCAATGCTTAGAATCCTCAATGCTTAGCATCCTCAATGCTTAGCTTAGAAAACTCAATGCTTAGAATCCTCATTGCTTAACATCCTCAATGTTTAGAATCCTCATTGCATAGCTTAGAATCCTCAATGCTTAGAATCCTCAATGCTTAGCATCCTCAATCCCTAGTATGCTCTATGCTTAGCTTAGAATCCTCAATGCTTAGAATCCTCAATGCTTACAAACCTCAATGCTGAGAAATTTTATTGTTTGAAACCTCATTGCTTAGCATCCCAAATGCTTACAAACCTCAATGCATAGAGGCCTTAATGCTTAGAAACCTCAAAGATTAGAAAACTCAATGCTTGGCTTAGAATCCTCTATGCTTAGAATCCTCAATGCTTAGAATCCTCCATGCATAGCTTAGAATCCTCAATGCTTAGCATCCTCAATGCTTAGCATCCTCAATGCTTAGCATCCTCAATGCTTAGAAACCTGAATGCTTTGCTTAGAAACCTCAATGCTTAGAATCCTCAATACTTAGAATCCTCAATGCTTAGAATCCTCAATGCTTAGCATCCTCAATGCTTAGCATCCTCAATGCTTAGCATCCTCAATGCTTAGCTTCCTCAATGCTTAGCATCCTCAATACTTAGAATCCTCCATGCTCAGCTTAGAAACCTCAATGCTCAGAATCCTCAAGGCTTAGAATCCTCAATGCTTAGAATCCTCAATGCCTAGATTAGAATCCTAAATGCTTAGAATACTCAATGCTTAGAATCCTCAATGCTTAGAATCCTCAATGCTTAGAATCCTCAATGCTTAGCATCCTCAATGCTTAGCTTAGAAAACTCAATGCTTAGAATCCTCAATGCTTAACATCCTCAATGTTTAGAATCCTCAATGCATAGCTTAGAATCCTCAATGCTTAGAATCCGCAATGCTTAGCATCCTCAATCCTTAGTATGCTCTATGCTTAGCTTAGAAACCTCAATACTTAGAATCCTAAGTGCTTAGCTTAGAATCCTCACTGCTTAGAAACCTGAATGCTTAGAATCCTCAATGCTTAGAATCCTCAATGCTTAGCTTAGAAACCTCAATGCTTAGAATTCTCAATGCTTAACATCCTCAATGTTTAGAATCCTCAATGCATAGCTTAGAATCCTCAATGCTTAGAATCCTCAATGCTTAGAATCCTCAATGCTTAGCATCCTCAATGCTTAGAATCCTCAATGCTTAGAATCCTCAATGCATAGCTTAGAATCCTCAATGCTTAGCATCCTCAAATCTTAGAATCCTCAATGCTTAGCATCCTCAATGCTTAGCATCCTCAATGCTTAGCATCCTCAATGCTTAGTATGCTCTATGCTTAGAATCCTCAATGCTTAGCATCCTCAATGCTTACCATCCTCAATGCTTAGCATCCTCAATGCTTAGCATCCTCAATGCTTAGCTTAGAAAACTCAATGCTTAGAATCCTCATTGCTTAACATCCTCAATGTTTAGAATCCTCATTGCATAGCTTAGAATCCTCAATGCTTAGAATCCTCAATGCTTAGCATCCTCAATCCTTAGTATGCTCTATGCTTAGCTTAGAATCCTCAATGCTTAGAATCCTCAATGCTTACAAACCTCAATGCTGAGAAATTTTATTGTTTGAAACCTCATTGCTTAGCATCCCAAATGCTTACAAACCTCAATGCATAGAGGCCTTAATGCTTAGAAACCTCAAAGATTAGAAAACTCAAAGATTGGCTTAGAATCCTCTATGCTTAGAATCCTCAATGCTTAGAATCCTCCATGCATAGCTTAGCATCCTCAATGCTTAGCATCCTCAATGCTTAGCTTCCTCAATGTTTAGCATCCTCAATACTTAGAATCCTCCATGCTCAGCTTAGAAACCTCAATGCTTAGAATTCTCAAGGCTTAGAATCCTCAATGCTTAGAATCCTCAATGCCTAGATTAGAATCCTAAATGCTTAGAATCCTCAATGCTTAGAATCCTCAATGCTTAGAATCCTCAATGCTTAGAATCCTCAATCCTTAGCATCCTCAATGCTTAGCTTAGAAAACTCAATGCTTAGAATCCTCAATGCTTAACATCCTCAATGTTTAGAATCCTCAATGCATAGCTTAGAATCCTCAATGCTTAGAATCCTCAATGCTTAGCATCCTCAATCCTTAGTATGCTCTATGCTTAGCTGAGAATCCTTAATGCTTAGAATCCTCAATGCTTACAAACCTCAATGCTGAGAAATTTTATTGTTTGAAACCTCATTGCTTAGCATCCCAAATGCCTAGAAACCTCAATGCATAGAGGCCTTAATGCTTAGAAACCTCAAAGTTTAGAAAATTCAATGCTTGGCTTAGAATCCTCATAGCTTAGAATCCTCAATGCTTAGAATCCTCCATGCTTAAAATCCTCAATGCTTAGCATCCTCAATGCTTAGCTTAGAAAACTTAATGCTTAGAATCCTCAATGCTTAGAAACCTCAATGCACAGAATCCTTAATGCTTAGAAACCTCAATACTTAGCATCCTAAGTGCTTAGCTAAGAATCCTCACTGCTTAGAAACCTGAATGCTTAGAATCCTCAATGCTTAGAATCCTCAATGCTTAGCTTAGAAACCTCAATGCTTAGAATTCTCAATGCTGAACATCCTCAATGTTTAGAATCCTCAATACATAGCTTAGAATCCTCAATGCTTAGAATCCTCAATGCTTAGAATCCTCAATGCTTAGCATCCTCAATGCTTACCATCCTCAATGCTTAGCATCCTCAATGCTTAGCATCCTCAATGCTTAGAATCCTCAATGCTTAGAATCCTCAATGCTTAGAATCCTCAATGCTTAGAATCCTCCATGCATTGCTTAGAATCCTCAATAGTTAGAATCCTCAATGCTTCGCATCCTCAATGCTTAGCATAGAAACCTCAATACATAGAATCCTCAATGCTTAGCATCCTCATTACATAGCTTAGAATCCTCAATGCTTAGAATCCTCAATGCTTAGCATCCTCAATGCTTAGCATCCTCAATGCTTAGCATCCTGAATGCTTAGCATCCTCAAAGCTTAGAATCCTCAATGCTTACCATCCTCAATGCTTAGCATCCTCAATGCTTAGCATCCTCAATGCTTAGAATCCTCAATGCCTAGCATCCTCAATGCTTAGCATCCTCAATGCTTAGCATCCTCAATGCTTAGAAACCTGAATGCTTTGCTTAGAAACCTCAATGCTTAGAATCCTCAATACTTAGAATCCTCAATGCTTAGAATCCTCAATGCTTAGCATCCTCAATGCTTAGCATCCTCAATGCTTAGCATCCTCAATGCTTAGCTTCCTCAATGCTTATCATCCTCAATACTTAGAATCCTCCATGCTCAGCTTAGAAACCTCAATGCTCAGAATCCTCAAGGCTTAGAATCCTCAATGCTTAGAATCCTCAATGCCTAGATTAGAATCCTAAATGCTTAGAATACTCAATGCTTAGAATCCTCAATGCTTAGAATCCTCAATGCTTAGAATCCTCAATGCTTAGCATCCTCAATGCTTAGCTTACACAACTCAATGCTTAGAATCCTCAATGCTTAACATCCTCAATGTTTAGAATCCTCAATGCATAGCTTAGAATCCTCAATGCTTAGAATCCGCAATGCTTAGCATCCTCAATCCTTAGTATGCTCTATGCTTAGCTTAGAAACCTCAATACTTAGAATCCTAAGTGCTTAGCTTAGAATCCTCACTGCTTAGAAACCTGAATGCTTAGAATCCTCAATGCTTAGAATCCTCAATGCTTAGCTTAGAAACCTCAATGCTTAGAATTCTCAATGCTTAACATCCTCAATGTTTAGAATCCTCAATGCATAGCTTAGAATCCTCAATGCTTAGAATCCTCAATGCTTAGAATCCTCAATGCTTAGCATCCTCAATGCTTAGAATCCTCAATGCTTAGCATCCTCAAATCTTAGAATCCTCAATGCTTAGCATCCTCAATGATTAGCATCCTCAATGCTTAGCATCCTCAATGCTTAGTATGCTCTATGCTTAGAATCCTCAATGCTTAGCATCCTCAATGCTTACCATCCTCAATGCTTAGCATCCTCAATGCTTAGCATCCTCAATGCTTAGCTTAGAAAACTCAATGCTTAGAATCCTCATTGCTTAACATCCTCAATGTTTAGAATCCTCATTGCATAGCTTAGAATCCTCAATGCTTAGAATCCTCAATGCTTAGCATCCTCAATCCTTAGTATGCTCTATGCTTAGCTTAGAATCCTCAATGCTTAGAATCCTCAATGCTTACAAACCTCAATGCTGAGAAATTTTATTGTTTGAAACCTCATTGCTTAGCATCCCAAATGCTTACAAACCTCAATGCATAGAGGCCTTAATGCTTAGAAACCTCAAAGATTAGAAAACTCAAAGATTGGCTTAGAATCCTCTATGCTTAGAATCCTCAATGCTTAGAATCCTCCATGCATAGCTTAGCATCCTCAATGCTTAGCATCCTCAATGCTTAGCATCCTCAATGCTTGGCATCCTCAATGCTTAGCATCCTCAATGCTTAGTATGCTCTATGCTTAGAATCCTCAATGCTTAGCATCCTCAATGCTTAGCATCCTCGATGCTTAGAATCCTCAATGCTTAGCATCCTCAATGCTTAGAATCCTCAATGCTTAGAATCCTCAATGCTTAGAATCCTCCATGCATTGCTTAGAATCCTCAATAGTTAGAATCCTCAATGCTTCGCATCCTCAATGCTTAGCATAGAAACCTTAATACTTAGAATCCTCAATGCTTAGCATCCTCATTACATAGCTTAGAATCCTCAATGCTTAGAATCCTCCATGCATTGCTTAGAATCCTCAATAGTTAGAATCCTCAATGCGTAGCATCCTCAATGCTTAGCATAGAAACCTCAATACTTAGAATCCTCAATGCTTAGCATCCTCATTACATAGCTTAGAATCCTCAATGCTTAGAATCCTCAATGCTTAGCATCCTCAATGCTTAGAATCCTCATTGTTATGCTTAGAAACCTCAATGCTTAGAATCCACAATGCTTAGAATCCTCAATGCCTAGCTTAGAATCCTCAATGCTTAGAATCCTCAATGCTTAGTATCCTCAATGCTTAGCATCCTCAATGCTTAGCATCCTCAATGCTTAGCATCCTCAATACTTAGCATCCTCAATGCTTTGAATCCTCCATGCTTAGCTTAGAAACCTCAATGCTTAGAATCCTCAATGCTTAGAATCCTCAATGCTTAGAATCCTCAATGCTTAGCATCCTCAATGCTTAGCTTAGAAAACTCAATGCTTAGAATCCTCATTGCTTAACATCCTCAATGTTTAGAATCCTCATTGCATAGCTTAGAATCCTCAATGCTTAGAATCCTCAATGCTTATCATCCTCAATCCCTAGTATGCTCTATGCTTAGCTTAGAATCCTCAATGCTTAGAATCCTCAATGCTTACAAACCTCAATGCTGAGAAATTTTATTGTTTGAAACCTCATTGCTTAGCATCCCAAATGCTTACAAACCTCAATGCATAGAGGCCTTAATACTTAGAAACCTCAAAGATTAGAAAACTCAATGCTTGGCTTAGAATCGTCTATGCTTAGAATCCTCAATGCTTAGAATCCTCCATGCATAGCTTAGAATCCTCAATGCTTAGAATCCTCAATGCTTAGCATCCTCAATGCTTAGCATCCTCATTGCTTAGCATCCTCAATGCTTAGCATCCTCAAGGCTTAGCATCCTCAATGCTCATCATCCTCAATGCTTAGAAACCTGAATGCTTTGCTTAGAAACCTCAATGCTTAGAATCCTCAATGCCTAGCTTAGAATCCTCAATACTTAGAATCCTCAATGCTTAGCATCCTCAATGCTTAGCATCCTCAATGCTTAGCTTCCTCAATGCTTAGCATCCTCAATACTTAGAATCCTCCATGCTCAGCTTAGAAACCTCAATGCTTAGAATCCTCAAGGCTTAGAATCCTCAATGCTTAGAATCCTCAATGCTTAGCATCCTCAATGCTTAGCATCCTCAATGCTTAGTATGCTCTATGCTTAGAATCCTCAGTGCTTAGCATCCTCAATGCTTACCATCCTCAATGCTTAGAATCCTCAATGCTTAGAATCCTCAATGCTTAGCATGCTCAATGCTTAGAATCCTCAATGCTTAGAATCCTCAAAGATTAGCATCGTCAATGCTTAGCATCCTCAATGCTTAGCATCCTCAATGCTTAGAATCCTCAATGCTTAGCTTAGAAACCTCAATGCTTAGAATCCTCAATGCTTAGAATCCTCAGTGCCTAGCACAGAATCCTCAATGCTTAGAATCCTCAATGCTTAGAATCCTCAATGCTTAGCATCCTCCATGCATTGCTTAGAATCCTCAATAGTTAGAATCCTCAATGCTTCGCATCCTCAATGCTTACCTTAGAATCCTCAATGCTTAGAATCCTCAATGCCTAGATTAGAATCCTCAATGTTTAGAATCCTCAATGCTTAGAATCCTCAATGCTTAGAATCCTCAATGCTTAGAATCCTCAATGCTTAGCATCCTCAATGCTTAGCTTAGAAAACTCAATGCTTAGAATCCTCAATGCTTAGAAACCTCAATGCACAGAATCCTTAATGCTTAGAAACCTCAATACTTAGCATCCTAAGTGCTTAGCTTAGAATCCTCACTGCTTAGAAACCTGAACGCTTAGAATCCTCAATTCTTAGAATCCTCAATGGTTAGCTTAGAAACCTCAATGATTAGAATTCTCAATGCTTAACATCCTCAATGTTTAGAATCCTCAATGCATAGCTTAGAATCCTCAATGCTTAGAATCCTCAATGCATAGCTTAGAATCCTCAATGCTTAGAATCCTCAATGCTTAGAATCCTCCTTGCATTGCTTAGAATCCTCAATAGTTAGAATTCTCAATGCTTCGCATCCTCAATGCTTAGCATAGAAACCTCAATACTTAGAATCCTCAATGCTTAGCATCCTCAATGCTTAGAATCCTCAATGCTTAGCATCCTCAAATCTTAGAATCCTCAATGCTTAGCATCCTCAATGCTTAGCATCCTCAATGCTTAGTATGCTCTATGCTTAGAATCCTCAATGCTTACCATCCTCAATGCTTACCATCCTCAATGCTTCCATCCTCAGTGCTTAGCATCCTCAATGCTTAGAATCCTCAATGCTTAGAATCCTCAATGCTTAGAATCCTCAATGCTTAGAATCCTCCATGCATTGCTTAGAATCCTCAATAGTTAGAATCCTCAATGCTTACCATCCTCAATGCTTAGCATAGAAACCTCAATACTTAGAATCCTCAATGCTTAGCATCCTCATTACATAGCTTAGAATCCTCAATGCTTAGAATCCTCAATGCTTAGCATCCTCAATGCTTAGCATCCTGAATGCTTAGCATCCTCAAAGCTTAGAATACTCAATGCTTACCATCCTCAATGCTTAGCATCCTCAATGCTTAGCATACTCAATGCTTAGAATCCTCAATGCTTAGCATCCTCAATGCTTAGCATCCTCAATGCTTAGCATCCTCAATGCTTACAAACCTCAATGCTTTGTTTGGAACCTCAATGCTTAGAATCCTCAATGCTTAGAATCCTCAATGCCTAGCTTAGAATCCTCAATGCTTAGAATCCTCAATGCTTAGAATCCTCAATGCTTAGCATCCTCAATGCTTAGCATCCTCAATACTCAGCATCCTCAATGCTTAGAATCCTCCATGCTTAGCTTAGAAACCTCAATGCCTAGAATCCTCAATGCTTAGAATCCTCAATGCTTAGAATCCTCAGTGCTTAGAATCCTCAATGCCTAGATTAGAATCCTCAATGCATAGAATCCTCAATGCTTAGAATCCTCAATGCTTAGAACCCTCAATGCATAGCTTAGAATCCTCAATGCTTAGAATCCGCAATGCTTAGCATCTTCAATCCTTAGTATGCTCTATGCTTAGCTTAGAATCCTCAATGCTTACAAACCTCGATGCTGAGAAATTTTATTGTTTGAAACCTCATTGCTTAGCATCCCAAATGCTTGCAAACCTCAATGCATAGAGGCCTTAATGCTTAGAAACCTCAAAGATTAGAAAACTCAATGCTTGGCTTAGAATCCTCAATGCTTAGAATCCTCAATGCTTAGAATCCTCCATGCATAGCTTAGAATCCTCAATGCTTAGAATCCTCAATGCTTAGAATCCTCAATGCTTAGAATCCTCAATGCTTAGCAATCTCCATGCATTGCTTAGAATCCTCAATAGTTAGAATCCTCAATGCTTCGCATCCTCAATGCTTAGCTTAGAAACCTCAATGCTTAGAATCCTCAATGCTTAGCATCCTCAATGCTTAGCATCCTCATTGCTTAGCATCCTCATTGCTTAGCTTAGAATCCTCAAAGCTCAGAATCCTCACTGCTTAGGAACCTCAATGCTTAGCATCCTCCATGCATTGCTTAGAAACCTCAATGCGCAGAATCCTCATTGCTTAGAAATTTTATTGCTCTGAAACCTCAATGCTTAGCAACCCTAATGCTTACAAACCGCATTGCATAGAGGCCTTAATGTTTAGAAACAACAAAGATTAGAAAACTCAATGCTTGGCTTAGAATCCTCAATGCTTAGCATCCTCAATGCTTAGCATCCTCAATGCTTAGCATCCTCAATGCTTAGAAACCTCAATGCTTTGCTTAGAAACCTCAATGCTTAGAATCCTCAATGCTTAGAATCCTCAATGCTTAGAATCCTCAATGCTTAGAATCCTCAATGCTTAGCTTAGAAACCTCAATGCTTAGAATCCTCAATGCTTAGAATCCTCAATGCTTAGAATCCTCAATGCCTAGATTAGAATCCTCAATGCTTAGAATCCTCAATGCTTAGAACCCTCAATGCTTAGAATCCTCAATGCTTAGCATCCTCAATGCTTAGCTTAGAAAAGTCAATGCTTAGAATCCTCAATGCTTAACATCCTCAATGTTTAGAATCCTCAATGCATAGCTTAGAATCTTCAATGCTTAGAATCCTCAATGCTTAGCATCCTCAATCCCTAGTATGCTCTATGCTTAGCTTAGAATCCTCAATGCTTAGCATCCTCAATGCTTAGAATCCTCAATGCTTAGCATCCTCAATGCTTACCATCCTCAATGCTTAGCATCCTCAATGCTTAGCATCCTCAATGCTTAGAATCCTCAATGCTTAGAATCCTCAATGCTTAGAATCCTCAATGCTTAGCATCCTCCATGCATTGCTTAGAATCCTCAATAGTTAGAATCCTCAATGCTTCGCATCCTCAATGCTTAGCATAGAAACCTCAATACATAGAATCCTCAATGCTTAGCATCCTCATTACATAGCTTAGAATCCTCAATGCTTAGAATCCTCAATGCTTAGCATCCTCAATGCTTAGTATGCTCTATCCTTATAATCCTCAATGCTTAGCATCCTCAATGCTTAGAATCCTCAATGCTTGCCATCCTCAATGCTTAGCATCCTCAATGCTTAGCATCCTCAATGCTTAGAATCCTCAATGCTTAGTATCCTCAATGCTTAGCATCCTCAATGCTTAGCATCCTCAATGCTATGCTTAGAAACCTCAATGCTTAGAATCCTCAATGCATAGCTTAGAATCCTCAATGCTTAGAATCCTCAATGCTTAGAATCCTCAATGCTTAGCATCCTCAATGCTTAGAATCCTCAATGCTTAGCATCCTCAAATCTTAGAATCCTCAATGCTTAGCATCCTCAATGCTTAGCATCCTCAATGCTTAGCATCCTCAATGCTTAGTATGCTCTATGCTTAGAATACTCAATGCTTAGCATCCTCAATGCTTACCATCCTCAATGCTTAGCATCCTCAATGCTTAGCATCCTCAATGCTTAGAATCCTCAATGCTTAGAATCCTCAATGCTTAGAATCCTCAATGCTTAGAATCCTCCATGCATTGCTTAGAAAACTCAATGCTTAGAATCCTCAATGCTTCGCATCCTCAATGTTTAGAATCCTCAATACATAGCTTAGAATCCTCAATGCTTAGAATCCTCAATGCTTAGAATCCTCAATGCTTAGCATCCTCAATGCTTAGCATCCTCAATGCTTAGCATCCTCAATGCTTAGAATCCTCAATGCTTAGCATCCTCAATGCTTAGCATCCTCAATGCTTAGAATCCTCAATGCTTAGAATCCTCAATGCTTAGAATCCTCCATGCATTGCTTAGAATCCTCAATAGTTAGAATCCTCAATGCGTAGCATCCTCAATGCTTAGCATAGAAACCTCAATACTTAGAATCCTCAATGCTTAGCATCCTCATTACATAGCTTAGAATCCTCAATGCTTAGAATCCTCAATGCTTAGCATCCTCAATGCTTAGCATCCTCAACGCTTAGCATCCTGAATGCTTAGCATCCTCAAAGCTTAGAATCCTCAATGCTTACCATCCTCAATGCTTAGAATCCTCAATGCTTAGCATCCTCAATGCTTAGAATCCTCAATGCTATGCTTAGAAACCTCAATGCTTAGAATCCACAATGCTTAGAATCCTCAATGCCTAGCTTAGAATCCTCAATGCTTAGAATCCTCAATGCTTAGAATCCTCAATGCTTAGCATCCTCAATGCTTAGCATCCTCAATGCTTAGCATCCTCAATACTTAGCATCCTCAATGCTTAGAATCCTCCATGCTTAGCTTAGAAACCTCAATGCTTAGAATCCTCAATGCTTAGAATCCTCAATGCTTAGAATCCTCAATGCTTAGCATCCTCAATGCTTAGCTTAGAAAACTCAATGCTTAGAATCCTCATTGCTTAACATCCTCAATGTTTAGAATCCTCATTGCATAGCTTAGAATCCTCAATGCTTAGAATCCTCAATGCTTAGCATCCTCAATCCCTAGTATGCTCTATGCTTAGCTTAGAATCCTCAATGCTTAGAATCCTCAATGCTTACAAACCTCAATGCTGAGAAATTTTATTGTTTGAAACCTCATTGCTTAGCATCCCAAATGCTTACAAACCTCAATGCATAGAGGCCTTAATGCTTAGAAACCTCAAAGGTTAGAAAACTCAATGCTTGTCTTAGAATCCTCTATGCTTAGAATCCTCAATGCTTAGAATCCTCCATGCATAGCTTAGAATCCTCAATGCTTAGAATCCTCAATGCTTAGCATCCTCAATGCTTAGCATCCTCATTGCTTAGCATCCTCAATGCTTAGCATCCTCAATGCTTAGCATCCTCAATGCTTAGCATCCTCAATGCTTAGAAACCTGAATGCTTTGCTTAGAAACCTCAATGCTTAGAATCCTCAATGCCTAGCTTAGAATCCTCAATACTTAGAATCCTCAATGCTTAGCATCCTCAATGCTTAGCATCCTCAATGCTTAGCATCCTCAATGCTTAGCTTCCTCAATGCTTAGCATCCTCAATACTTAGAATCCTCCATGCTCAGCTTAGAAACCTCAATGCTTAGAATCCTCAAGGCTTAGAATCCTCAATGCTTAGAATCCTCAATGCCTAGATTAGAATCCTAAATGCTTAGAATCCTCAATGCTTAGAATCCTCAATGCTTAGAATCCTCAATGCTTAGAATCCTCAATGCTTAGCATCCTCAATGCTTAGATTAGAAAACTCAATGCTTAGAATCCTCAATGCTTAGCATCCTCAATGTTTAGAATCCTCATTGCATAGCTTAGAATCCTCAATGCTTAGAATCCTCAATGCTTAGCATCCTCAATCCTTAGTATGCTCTATGCTTAGCTTAGAATCCTCAATGCTTAGAATCCTCAATGCTTACAAACCTCAATGCTGAGAAATTTTATTGTTTGAAACCTCATTCCTTAGCATCCCAAATGCCTAGAAACCTCAATGCATAGAGGCCTTAATGCTTAGAAACCTCAAAGATTAGAAAATTCAATGCTTGCCTTAGAATCCTCAATGCTTAGAATCCTCAATGCTTAGAATCCTCCATGCTTAAAATCCTCAATGCTTAGCATTCTCAATGCTTAGCTTAGAAAACTCATTGCTTAGAATCCTCAATGCTTAGAAACCTCAATGCACAGAATCCTTAATGCTTAGAAACCTCAATACTTAGCATCCTAAGTGCTTAGCTTAGAATCCTCACTGCTTAGAAACCTGAATGCTTAGAATCCTCAATGCTTAGAATCCTCAATGCTTAGCTAAGAAACCTCAATGCTTAGAATTCTCAATGCTTAACATCCTCAATGTTTAGAATCCTCAATACATAGCTTAGAATCCTCAATGCTTAGAATCCTCAATGTTTAGAATCCTCAATGCTTAGCATCCTCAATGCTTAGAATCCTCAATGCTTAGCATCCTCAATGCTTAGAATCCTCAATGCTTAGCATCCTCAATGCTTAGCATCCTCATTGCTTAGCATCCTCAATGCTTAGTATGCTCTATGCTTAGAATCCTCAATGCTTAGCATCCTCAATGCTTAGCATCCTCAATGCTTAGAATCCTCAATGCTTAGCATCCTCAATGCTTAGAATCCTCAATGCTTAGAATCCTCAATGCTTAGAATCCTCCATGCATTGCTTAGAATCCTCAATAGTTAGAATCCTCAATGCTTCGCATCCTCAATGCTTAGCATAGAAACCTTAATACTTAGAATCCTCAATGCTTAGCATCCTCATTACATAGCTTAGAATCCTCAATGCTTAGAATCCTCAATGCTTAGCATCCTCAATGCTTAGCATCCTCAATGCTTAGCATCCTGAATGCTTAGCATCCTCAAAGCTTAGAATCCTCAATGCTTAGAAACCTGAATGCTTAGAATCCTCAATGCTTAGAATCCTCAATGCTTAGCTAAGAAACCTCAATGCTTAGAATTCTCAATGCTTAACATCCTCAATGTTTAGAATCCTCAATACATAGCTTAGAATCCTCAATGCTTAGAATCCTCAATGTTTAGAATCCTCAATGCTTAGCATCCTCAATGCTTAGAATCCTCAATGCTTAGCATCCTCAATGCTTAGAATCCTCAATGCTTAGCATCCTCAATGCTTAGCATCCTCATTGCTTAGCATCCTCAATGCTTAGTATGCTCTATGCTTAGAATCCTCAATGCTTAGCATCCTCAATGCTTAGCATCCTCAATGCTTAGAATCCTCAATGCTTAGCATCCTCAATGCTTAGAATCCTCAATGCTTAGAATCCTCAATGCTTAGAATCCTCCATGCATTGCTTAGAATCCTCAATAGTTAGAATCCTCAATGCTTCGCATCCTCAATGCTTAGCATAGAAACCTTAATACTTAGAATCCTCAATGCTTAGCATCCTCATTACATAGCTTAGAATCCTCAATGCTTAGAATCCTCAATGCTTAGCATCCTCAATGCTTAGCATCCTCAATGCTTAGCAACCTGAATGCTTAGCATCCTCAAAGCTTAGAATCCTCAATGCTTAGAATCCTCAATGCTTAGCATCCTCAATGCTTAGAATCCTCAATGCTTAGCATCCTCAATGCTTAGAATCCTCAATGCTATGCTTAGAAACCTCAATGCTTAGAATCCACAATGCTTAGAATCCTCAATGCCTAGCTTAGAATCCTCAATGCTTAGAATCCTCAATGTTTAGAATCCTCAATGCTTAGCATCCTCAATGCTTAGCATCCTCAATGCTTAGCATCCTCAATACTTAGCATCCTCAATGCTTAGAATCCTCCATGCTTAGCTTAGAAACCTCAATGCTTAGAATCCTCAATGCTTAGAATCCTCAATGCTTAGAATCCTCAATGCTTAGCATCCTCAATGCTTAGCTTAGAAAACTCAATGCTTAGAATCCTCATTGCTTAACATCCTCAATGTTTAGAATCCTCATTGCATAGCTTAGAATCCTCAATGCTTAGAATCCTCAATGCTTAGCATCCTCAATCCCTAGTATGCTCTATGCTTAGCTTAGAATCCTCAATGCTTAGAATCCTCAATGCTTACAAACCTCAATGCTGAGAAATTTTATTGTTTGAAACCTCATTGCTTAGCATCCCAAATGCTTACAAACCTCAATGCATAGAGGCCTTAATGCTTAGAAACCTCAAAGGTTAGAAAACTCAATGCTTGTCTTAGAATCCTCTATGCTTAGAATCCTCAATGCTTAGAATCCTCCATGCATAGCTTAGAATCCTCAATGCTTAGAATCCTCAATGCTTAGCATCCTCAATGCTTAGCATCCTCATTGCTTAGCATCCTCAATGCTTAGCATCCTCAATGCTTAGCATCCTCAATGCTTAGCATCCTCAATGCTTAGAAACCTGAATGCTTTGCTTAGAAACCTCAATGCTTAGAATCCTCAATGCCTAGCTTAGAATCCTCAATACTTAGAATCCTCAATGCTTAGCATCCTCAATGCTTAGCATCCTCAATGCTTAGCTTCCTCAATGCTTAGCATCCTCAATACTTAGAATCCTCCATGCTCAGCTTAGAAACCTCAATGCTTAGAATCCTCAAGGCTTAGAATCCTCAATGCTTAGAATCCTCAATGCCTAGATTAGAATCCTAAATGCTTAGAATCCTCAATGCTTAGAATCCTCAATGCTTAGAATCCTCAATGCTTAGAATCCTCAATGCTTAGCATCCTCAATGCTTAGCTTAGAAAACTCAATGCTTAGAATCCTCAATGCTTAGCATCCTCAATGTTTAGAATCCTCATTGCATAGCTTAGAATCCTCAATGCTTAGAATCCTCAATGCTTAGCATCCTCAATCCTTAGTATGCTCTATGCTTAGCTTAGAATCCTCAATGCTTAGAATCCTCAATGCTTACAAACCTCAATGCTGAGAAATTTTATTGTTTGAAACCTCATTCCTTAGCATCCCAAATGCCTAGAAACCTCAATGCATAGAGGCCTTATTGCTTAGAAACCTCAAAGATTAGAAAATTCAATGCTTGCCTTAGAATCCTCAATGCTTAGAATCCTCAATGCTTAGAATCCTCCATGCTTAAAATCCTCAATGCTTAGCATCCTCAATGCTTAGCTTAGAAAACTCATTGCTTAGAATCCTCAATGCTTAGAAACCTCAATGCACAGAATCCTTAATGCTTAGAAACCTCAATACTTAGCATCCTAAGTGCTTAGCTTAGAATCCTCACTGCTTAGAAACCTGAATGCTTAGAATCCTCAATGCTTAGAATCCTCAATGCTTAGCTAAGAAACCTCAATGCTTAGAATTCTCAATGCTTAACATCCTCAATGTTTAGAATCCTCAATACATAGCTTAGAATCCTCAATGCTTAGAATCCTCAATGTTTAGAATCCTCAATGCTTAGCATCCTCAATGCTTAGAATCCTCAATGCTTAGCATCCTCAATGCTTAGAATCCTCAATGCTTAGCATCCTCAATGCTTAGCATCCTCATTGCTTAGCATCCTCAATGCTTAGTATGCTCTATGCTTAGAATCCTCAATGCTTAGCATCCTCAATGCTTAGCATCCTCAATGCTTAGAATCCTCAATGCTTAGCATCCTCAATGCTTAGAATCCTCAATGCTTAGAATCCTCAATGCTTAGAATCCTCCATGCATTGCTTAGAATCCTCAATAGTTAGAATCCTCAATGCTTCGCATCCTCAATGCTTAGCATAGAAACCTTAATACTTAGAATCCTCAATGCTTAGCATCCTCATTACATAGCTTAGAATCCTCAATGCTTAGAATCCTCAATGCTTAGCATCCTCAATGCTTAGCATCCTCAATGCTTAGCATCCTGAATGCTTAGCATCCTCAAAGCTTAGAATCCTCAATGCTTAGAATCCTCAATGCTTAGCATCCTCAATGCTTAGCATCCTCAATGCTTAGAATCCACAATGCTTAGCATCCTCAATGCTTAGCATCCTCAATGCTTAGCATCCTCAATGCTTAGCATCCCCAATGCTTTGCTTAGAAACCTCAATGCTTAGATTCCACAATGCTTAGAATCCTCAATGCCTAGCTTAGAAACCACAATGCTTAGAATCCTCAATGCTTAGAATCCTCAATGCTTAGAATCCTCAATGCCTAGATTAGAATCCTCAATGCTTAGAATCCTCAATGTTTAGAATCCTCAATGCTTAGAATCCTCAATGCTTAGCATCCTCAATGCTTAGCTTAGAAAACTCAATGCTTAGAATCCTCAATGCTTAATATCCGTAATGTTTAGAATCCTCAATGCATAGCTTAGAATCCTCAATGCTTAGAATCCTCAATGCTTAGCATCCTCAATCCTTAGTATGCTCTATGCTTAGCATAGAATCCTCAATGCTTAGAATCCTCAATGCTTACAAACCTCAATGCTGAGAAATTTTATTGTTTGAAACCTCATTGCTTAGCATCCCAAATGCTTACAAACCTCAATGCATAGAGGCCTTAATGCTTAGAAACCTCAAAGATTAGAAAACTCAAAGATTGGCTTAGAATCCTCTATGCTTAGAATCCTCAATGCTTAGAATCCTCCATGCATAGCTTAGCATCCTCAATGCTTAGCATCCTCAATGCTTAGCTTCCTCAATGTTTAGCATCCTCAATACTTAGAATCCTCCATGCTCAGCTTAGAAACCTCAATGCTTAGAATCCTCAAGGCTTAGAATCCTCAATGCTTAGAATCCTCAATGCCTAGATTAGAATCCTAAATGCTTAGAATCCTAAATGCTTAGAATCCTCAATGCTTAGAATCCTCAATGCTTAGAATCCTCAATGCTTAGCATCCTCAATGCTTAGCTTAGAAAACTCAATGCTTAGAATCCTCAATGCTTAACATCCTCAATGTTTAGAATCCTCAATGCATAGCTTAGAATCCTCAATGCTTAGAATCCTCAATGCTTAGCATCCTCAATCCTTAGTATACTCTATGCTTAGCTGAGAATCCTCAATGCTTAGAATCCTCAATGCTTACAAACCTCAATGCTGAGAAATTTTATTGTTTGAAACCTCATTGCTTAGCATCCCAAATGCTTACAAACCTCAATGCATAGAGGCCTTAATGCTTAGAAACCTCAAAGTTTAGAAAATTCAATGCTTGGCTTAGAATCCTCATAGCTTAGAATCCTCAATGCTTAGAATCCTCCATGCTTAAAATCCTCAATGCTTAGCATCCTCAATGCTTAGCTTAGAAAACTTAATGCTAAGAATCCTCAATGCTTAGAAACCTCAATGCACAGAATCCTTAATGCTTAGAAACCTCAATACTTAGCATCCTAAGTGCTTAGCTTAGAATCCTCACTGCTTAGAAACCTGAATGCTTAGAATCCTCAATGCTTAGAATCCTCAATGCTTAGCTTAGAAACCTCAATGCTTAGTATTCTCAATGCTTAACATCCTCAATGTTTAGAATCCTCAATACATAGCTTAGAATCCTCAATGCTTAGAATCCTCAATGCTTAGCATCCTCAATGCTTAGAATCCTCAATGCTTAGCATCCTCAATGCTTAGAATCCTCAATGCTTAGCATCCTCAATGCTTGGCATCCTCAATGCTTAGCATCCTCAATGCTTAGTATGCTCTATGCTTAGAATCCTCAATGCTTAGCATCCTCAATGCTTAGCATCCTCGATGCTTAGAATCCTCAATGCTTAGCATCCTCAATGCTTAGAATCCTCAATGCTTAGAATCCTCAATGCTTAGAATCCTCCATGCATTGCTTAGAATCCTCAATAGTTAGAATCCTCAATGCTTCGCATCCTCAATGCTTAGCATAGAAACCTTAATACTTAGAATCCTCAATGCTTAGCATCCTCATTACATAGCTTAGAATCCTCAATGCTTAGAATCCTCCATGCATTGCTTAGAATCCTCAATAGTTAGAATCCTCAATGCGTAGCATCCTCAATGCTTAGCATAGAAACCTCAATACTTAGAATCCTCAATGCTTAGCATCCTCATTACATAGCTTAGAATCCTCAATGCTTAGAATCCTCAATGCTTAGCATCCTCAATGCTTAGAATCCTCATTGTTATGCTTAGAAACCTCAATGCTTAGAATCCACAATGCTTAGAATCCTCAATGCCTAGCTTAGAATCCTCAATGCTTAGAATCCTCAATGCTTAGTATCCTCAATGCTTAGCATCCTCAATGCTTAGCATCCTCAATGCTTAGCATCCTCAATACTTAATATCCTCAATGCTTTGAATCCTCCATGCTTAGCTTAGAAACCTCAATGCTTAGAATCCTCAATGCTTAGAATCCTCAATGCTTAGAATCCTCAATGCTTAGCATCCTCAATGCTTAGCTTAGAAAACTCAATGCTTAGAATCCTCATTGCTTAACATCCTCAATGTTTAGAATCCTCATTGCATAGCTTAGAATCCTCAATGCTTAGAATCCTCAATGCTTATCATCCTCAATCCCTAGTATGCTCTATGCTTAGCTTAGAATCCTCAATGCTTAGAATCCTCAATGCTTACAAACCTCAATGCTGAGAAATTTTATTGTTTGAAACCTCATTGCTTAGCATCCCAAATGCTTACAAACCTCAATGCATAGAGGCCTTAATGCTTAGAAACCTCAAAGATTAGAAAACTCAATGCTTGGCTTAGAATCGTCTATGCTTAGAATCCTCAATGCTTAGAATCCTCCATGCATAGCTTAGAATCCTCAATGCTTAGAATCCTCAATGCTTAGCATCCTCAATGCTTAGCATCCTCATTGCTTAGCATCCTCAATGCTTAGCATCCTCAAGGCTTAGCATCCTCAATGCTTATCATCCTCAATGCTTAGAAACCTGAATGCTTTGCTTAGAAACCTCAATGCTTAGAATCCTCAATGCCTAGCTTAGAATCCTCAATACTTAGAATCCTCAATGCTTAGCATCCTCAATGCTTAGCATCCTCAATGCTTAGCATCCTCAATGCTTAGCTTCCTCAATGCTTAGCATCCTCAATGCTTAGAATCCTCCATGCTCAGCTTAGAAACCTCAATGCTTAGAATCCTCAAGGCTTAGAATCCTCAATGCTTAGAATCCTCAATGCTTAGCATCCTCAATGCTTAGCATCCTCAATGCTTAGTATGCTCTATGCTTAGAATCCTCAGTGCTTAGCATCCTCAATGCTTACCATCCTCAATGCTTAGAATCCTCAATGCTTAGAATCCTCAATGCTTAGCATGCTCAATGCTTAGAATCCTCAATGCTTAGAATCCTCAAAGATTAGCATCGTCAATGCTTAGCATCCTCAATGCTTAGCATCCTCAATGCTTAGAATCCTCAATGCTTAGCTTAGAAACCTCAATGCTTAGAATCCTCAATGCTTAGAATCCTCAGTGCCTAGCACAGAATCCTCAATGCTTAGAATCCTCAATGCTTAGAATCCTCAATGCTTAGCATCCTCCATGCATTGCTTAGAATCCTCAATAGTTAGAATCCTCAATGCTTCGCATCCTCAATGCTTACCTTAGAATCCTCAATGCTTAGAATCCTCAATGCCTAGATTAGAATCCTCAATGTTTAGAATCCTCAATGCTTAGAATCCTCAATGCTTAGAATCCTCAATGCTTAGAATCCTCAATGCTTAGCATCCTCAATGCTTAGCTTAGAAAACTCAATGCTTAGAATCCTCAATGCTTAGAAACCTCAATGCACAGAATCCTTAATGCTTAGAAACCTCAATACTTAGCATCCTAAGTGCTTAGCTTAGAATCCTCACTGCTTAGAAACCTGAACGCTTAGAATCCTCAATTCTTAGAATCCTCAATGGTTAGCTTAGAAACCTCAATGATTAGAATTCTCAATGCTTAACATCCTCAATGTTTAGAATCCTCAATGCATAGCTTAGAATCCTCAATGCTTAGAATCCTCAATGCATAGCTTAGAATCCTCAATGCTTAGAATCCTCAATGCTTAGAATCCTCCTTGCATTGCTTAGAATCCTCAATAGTTAGAATTCTCAATGCTTCGCATCCTCAATGCTTAGCATAGAAACCTCAATACTTAGAATCCTCAATGCTTAGCATCCTCAATGCTTAGAATCCTCAATGCTTAGCATCCTCAAATCTTAGAATCCTCAATGCTTAGCATCCTCAATGCTTAGCATCCTCAATGCTTAGTATGCTCTATGCTTAGAATCCTCAATGCTTACCATCCTCAATGCTTACCATCCTCAATGCTTCCATCCTCAGTGCTTAGCATCCTCAATGCTTAGAATCCTCAATGCTTAGAATCCTCAATGCTTAGAATCCTCAATGCTTAGAATCCTCCATGCATTGCTTAGAATCCTCAATAGTTAGAATCCTCAATGCTTACCATCCTCAATGCTTAGCATAGAAACCTCAATACTTAGAATCCTCAATGCTTAGCATCCTCATTACATAGCTTAGAATCCTCAATGCTTAGAATCCTCAATGCTTAGCATCCTCAATGCTTAGCATCCTGAATGCTTAGCATCCTCAAAGCTTAGAATACTCAATGCTTACCATCCTCAATGCTTAGCATCCTCAATGCTTAGCATACTCAATGCTTAGAATCCTCAATGATTACCATCCTCAATGCTTAGCATCCTCAATGCTTAGCATCCTCAATGCTTACAAACCTCAATGCTTTGTTTGGAACCTCAATGCTTAGAATCCTCAATGCTTAGAATCCTCAATGCCTAGCTTAGAATCCTCAATGCTTAGAATCCTCAATGCTTAGAATCCTCAATGCTTAGCATCCTCAATGCTTAGCATCCTCAATACTCAGCATCCTCAATGCTTAGAATCCTCCATGCTTAGCTTAGAAACCTCAATGCCTAGAATCCTCAATGCTTAGAATCCTCAATGCTTAGAATCCTCAGTGCTTAGAATCCTCAATGCCTAGATTAGAATCCTCAATGCTTAGAATCCTCAATGCTTAGAATCCTCAATGCTTAGAACCCTCAATGCATAGCTTAGAATCCTCAATGCTTAGAATCCGCAATGCTTAGCATCTTCAATCCTTAGTATGCTCTATGCTTAGCTTAGAATCCTCAATGCTTACAAACCTCAATGCTGAGAAATTTTATTGTTTGAAACCTCATTGCTTAGCATCCCAAATGCTTGCAAACCTCAATGCATAGAGGCCTTAATGCTTAGAAACCTCAAAGATTAGAAAACTCAATGCTTGGCTTAGAATCCTCAATGCTTAGAATCCTCAATGCTTAGAATCCTCCATGCATAGCTTAGAATCCTCAATGCTTAGAATCCTCAATGCTTAGAATCCTCAATGCTTAGAATCCTCAATGCTTAGCAATCTCCATGCATTGCTTAGAATCCTCAATAGTTAGAATCCTCAATGCTTCGCATCCTCAATGCTTAGCTTAGAAACCTCAATGCTTAGAATCCTCAATGCTTAGCATCCTCAATGCTTAGCATCCTCATTGCTTAGCATCCTCATTGCTTAGCTTAGAATCCTCAAAGCTCAGAATCCTCACTGCTTAGGAACCTCAATGCTTAGCATCCTCCATGCATTGCTTAGAAACCTCAATGCGCAGAATCCTCATTGCTTAGAAATTTTATTGCTCTGAAACCTCAATGCTTAGCAACCCTAATGCTTACAAACCGCATTGCATAGAGGCCTTAATGTTTAGAAACAACAAAGATTAGAAAACTCAATGCTTGGCTTAGAATCCTCAATGCTTAGCATCCTCAATGCTTAGCATCCTCAATGCTTAGCATCCTCAATGCTTAGAAACCTCAATGCTTTGCTTAGAAACCTCAATGCTTAGAATCCTCAATGCTTAGAATCCTCAATGCTTAGAATCCTCAATGCTTAGCTTAGAAACCTCAATGCTTAGAATCCTCAATGCTTAGAATCCTCAATGCTTAGAATCCTCAATGCCTAGATTAGAATCCTCAACGCTTAGAATCCTCAATGCTTAGAACCCTCAATGCTTAGAATCCTCAATGCTTAGCATCCTCAATGCTTAGCTTAGAAAAGTCAATGCTTAGAATCCTCAATGCTTAACATCCTCAATGTTTAGAATCCTCAATGCATAGCTTAGAATCTTCAATGCTTAGAATCCTCAATGCTTAGCATCCTCAATCCCTAGTATGCTCTATGCTTAGCTTAGAATCCTCAATGCTTAGCATCCTCAATGCTTAGAATCCTCAATGCTTAGCATCCTCAATGCTTACCATCCTCAATGCTTAGCATCCTCAATGCTTAGCATCCTCAATGCTTAGAATCCTCAATGCTTAGAATCCTCAATGCTTAGAATCCTCAATGCTTAGCATCCTCCATGCATTGCTTAGCATCCTCATTACATAGCTTAGAATCCTCAATGCTTCGCATCCTCAATGCTTAGCATAGAAACCTCAATACATAGAATCCTCAATGCTTAGCATCCTCATTACATAGCTTAGAATCCTCAATGCTTAGAATCCTCAATGCTTAGCATCCTCAATGCTTAGTATGCTCTATCCTTATAATCCTCAATGCTTAGCATCCTCAATGCTTAGAATCCTCAATGCTTGCCATCCTCAATGCTTAGCATCCTCAATGCTTAGCATCCTCAATGCTTAGAATCCTCAATGCTTAGCATCCTCAATGCTTAGCATCCTCAATGCTTAGCATCCTCAATGCTTAGCATCCTCAATGCTATGCTTAGAAACCTCAATGCTTAGAATCCTCAATGCATAGCTTAGAATCCTCAATGCTTAGAATCCTCAATGCTTAGAATCCTCAATGCTTAGCATCCTCAATGCTTAGAATCCTCAATGCTTAGCATCCTCAAATCTTAGAATCCTCAATGCTTAGCATCCTCAATGCTTAGCATCCTCAATGCTTAGCATCCTCAATGCTTAGTATGCTCTATGCTTAGAATCCTCAATGCTTAGCATCCTCAATGCTTACCATCCTCAATGCTTAGCATCCTCAATGCTTAGAATCCTCAATGCTTAGAATCCTCAATGCTTAGAATCCTCAATGCTTAGAATCCTCCATGCATTGCTTAGAAAACTCAATGCTTAGAATCCTCAATGCTTCGCATCCTCAATGTTTAGAATCCTCAATACATAGCTTAGAATCCTCAATGCTTAGAATCCTCAATGCTTAGCATCCTCAATGCTTAGCATCCTCAATGCTTAGCATCCTCAATGCTTAGAATCCTCAATGCTTAGCATCCTCAATGCTTAGCATCCTCAATGCTTAGAATCCTCAATGCTTAGAATCCTCAATGCTTAGAATCCTCCATGCATTGCTTAGAATCCTCAATAGTTAGAATCCTCAATGCGTAGCATCCTCAATGCTTAGCATAGAAACCTCAATACTTAGAATCCTCAATGCTTAGCATCCTCATTACATAGCTTAGAATCCTCAATGCTTAGAATCCTCAATGCTTAGCATCCTCAATGCTTAGCATCCTCAACGCTTAGCATCCTGAATGCTTAGCATCCTCAAAGCTTAGAATCCTCAATGCTTACCATCCTCAATGCTTAGAATCCTCAATGCTTAGCATCCTCAATGCTTAGAATCCTCAATGCTATGCTTAGAAACCTCAATGCTTAGAATCCACAATGCTTAGAATCCTCAATGCCTAGCTTAGAATCCTCAATGCTTAGAATCCTCAATGCTTAGAATCCTCAATGCTTAGAATCCTCAATGCTTAGCATCCTCAATGCTTAGCATCCTCAATGCTTAGCATCCTCAATACTTAGCATCCTCAATGCTTAGAATCCTCCATGCTTAGCTTAGAAACCTCAATGCTTAGAATCCTCAATGCTTAGAATCCTCAATGCTTAGAATCCTCAATGCTTAGCATCCTCAATGCTTAGCTTAGAAAACTCAATGCTTAGAATCCTCATTGCTTAACATCCTCAATGTTTAGAATCCTCATTGCATAGCTTAGAATCCTCAATGCTTAGAATCCTCAATGCTTAGCATCCTCAATCCCTAGTATGCTCTATGCTTAGCTTAGAATCCTCAATGCTTAGAATCCTCAATGCTTACAAACCTCAATGCTGAGAAATTTTATTGTTTGAAACCTCATTGCTTAGCATCCCAAATGCTTACAAACCTCAATGCATAGAGGCCTTAATGCTTAGAAACCTCAAAGGTTAGAAAACTCAATGCTTGGCTTAGAATCCTCTATGCTTAGAATCCTCAATGCTTAGAATCCTCCATGCATAGCTTAGAATCCTCAATGCTTAGAATCCTCAATGCTTAGCATCCTCAATGCTTAGCATCCTCATTGCTTAGCATCCTCAATGCTTAGCATCCTCAATGCTTAGCATCCTCAATGCTTAGCATCATCAATGCTTAGAAACCTGAATGCTTTGCTTAGAAACCTCAATGCTTAGAATCCTCAATGCCTAGCTTAGAATTCTCAATACTTAGAATCCTCAATGCTTAGCATCCTCAATGCTTAGCATCCTCAATGCTTAGCATCCTCAATGCTTAGCTTCCTCAATGCTTAGCATCCTCAATACTTAGAATCCTCCATGCTCAGCTTAGAAACCTCAATGCTTAGAATCCTCAAGGCTTAGAATCCTCAATGCTTAGAATCCTCAATGCCTAGATTAGAATCCTAAATGCTTAGAATCCTCAATGCTTAGAATCCTCAATGCTTAGAATCCTCAATGCTTAGAATCCTCAATGCTTAGCATCCTCAATGCTTAGCTTAGAAAACTCAATGCTTAGAATCCTCAATGCTTAGCATCCTCAATGTTTAGAATCCTCATTGCATAGCTTAGAATCCTCAATGCTTAGAATCCTCAATGCTTAGCATCCTCAATCCTTAGTATGCTCTATGCTTAGCTTAGAATCCTCAATGCTTAGAATCCTCAATGCTTACAAACCTCAATGCTGAGAAATTTTATTGTTTGAAACCTCATTCCTTAGCATCCCAAATGCCTAGAAACCTCAATGCATAGAGGCCTTAATGCTTAGAAACCTCAAAGATTAGAAAATTCAATGCTTGCCTTAGAATCCTCAATGCTTAGAATCCTCAATGCTTAGAATCCTCCATGCTTAAAATCCTCAATGCTTAGCATCCTCAATGCTTAGCTTAGAAAACTCATTGCTTAGAATCCTCAATGCTTAGAAACCTCAATGCACAGAATCCTTAATGCTTAGAAACCTCAATACTTAGCATCCTAAGTGCTTAGCTTAGAATCCTCACTGCTTAGAAACCTGAATGCTTAGAATCCTCAATGCTTAGAATCCTCAATGCTTAGCTAAGAAACCTCAATGCTTAGAATTCTCAATGCTTAACATCCTCAATGTTTAGAATCCTCAATACATAGCTTAGAATCCTCAATGCTTAGAATCCTCAATGCTTAGAATCCTCAATGCTTAGCATCCTCAATGCTTAGAATCCTCAATGCTTAGCATCCTCAATGCTTAGAATCCTCAATGCTTAGCATCCTCAATGCTTAGCATCCTCATTGCTTAGCATCCTCAATGCTTAGTATGCTCTATGCTTAGAATCCTCAATGCTTAGCATCCTCAATGCTTAGCATCCTCAATGCTTAGAATCCTCAATGCTTAGCATCCTCAATGCTTAGAATCCTCAATGCTTAGAATCCTCAATGCTTAGAATCCTCCATGCATTGCTTAGAATCCTCAATAGTTAGAATCCTCAATGCTTCGCATCCTCAATGCTTAGCATAGAAACCTTAATACTTAGAATCCTCAATGCTTAGCATCCTCATTACATAGCTTAGAATCCTCAATGCTTAGAATCCTCAATGCTTAGCATCCTCAATGCTTAGCATCCTCAATGCTTAGCATCCTGAATGCTTAGCATCCTCAAAGCTTAGAATCCTCAATGCTTAGAATCCTCAATGCTTAGCATCCTCAATGCTTAGCATCCTCAATGCTTAGAATCCACAATGCTTAGCATCCTCAATGCTTAGCATCCTCAATGCTTAGCATCCTCAATGCTTAGCATCCCCAATGCTTTGCTTAGAAACCTCAATGCTTAGATTCCACAATGCTTAGAATCCTCAATGCCTAGCTTAGAATCCTCAATGCTTAGAATCCTCAATGCTTAGAATCCTCAATGCTTAGAATCCTCAATGCTTAGCATCCTCAATGCTTAGCATCCTCAATGCTTAGAATCCCCCATGCTTAGCTTAGAAACCACAATGCTTAGAATCCTCAATGCTTAGAATCCTCAATGCTTAGAATCCTCAATGCCTAGATTAGAATCCTCAATGCTTAGAATCCTCAATGTTTAGAATCCTCAATGCTTAGAATCCTCAATGCTTAGCATCCTCAATGCTTAGCATCCTCAATGCTTAGCATCATCAATGCTTAGAAACCTGAATGCTTTGCTTAGAAACCTCAATGCTTAGAATCCTCAATGCCTAGCTTAGAATCCTCAATACTTAGAATCCTCAATGCTTAGCATCCTCAATGCTTAGCATCCTCAATGCTTAGCTTCCTCAATGCTTAGCATCCTCAATACTTAGAATCCTCCATGCTCAGCTTAGAAACCTCAATGCTTAGAATCCTCAAGGCTTAGAATCCTCAATGCTTAGAATCCTCAATGCCTAGATTAGAATCCTAAATGCTTAGAATCCTCAATGCTTAGAATCCTCAATGCTTAGAATCCTCAATGCTTAGCATCCTCAATGCTTAGCTTAGAAAACTCAATGCTTAGAATCCTCAATGCTTAGCATCCTCAATGTTTAGAATCCTCATTGCATAGCTTAGAATCCTCAATGCTTAGAATCCTCAATGCTTAGCATCCTCAATCCTTAGTATGCTCTATGCTTAGCTTAGAATCCTCAATGCTTAGAATCCTCAATGCTTACAAACCTCAATGCTGAGAAATTTTATTGTTTGAAACCTCATTCCTTAGCATCCCAAATGCCTAGAAACCTCAATGCATAGAGGCCTTAATGCTTAGAAACCTCAAAGATTAGAAAATTCAATGCTTGCCTTAGAATCCTCAATGCTTAGAATCCTCAATGCTTAGAATCCTCCATGCTTAAAATCCTCAATGCTTAGCATCCTCAATGCTTAGCTTAGAAAACTCATTGCTTAGAATCCTCAATGCTTAGAAACCTCAATGCACAGAATCCTTAATGCTTAGAAACCTCAATACTTAGCATCCTAAGTGCTTAGCTTAGAATCCTCACTGCTTAGAAACCTGAATGCTTAGAATCCTCAATGCTTAGAATCCTCAATGCTTAGCTAAGAAACCTCAATGGTTAGAATTCTCATTGCTTAACATCCTCAATGTTTAGAATCCTCAATACATAGCTTAGAATCCTCAATGCTTAGAATCCTCAATGCTTAGAATCCTCAATGCTTAGCATCCTCAATGCTTAGAATCCTCAATGCTTAGCATCCTCAATGCTTAGAATCCTCAATGCTTAGCATCCTCAATGCTTAGCATCCTCATTGCTTAGCATCCTCAATGCTTAGTATGCTCTATGCTTAGAATCCTCAATGCTTAGCATCCTCAATGCTTAGCATCCTCAATGCTTAGAATCCTCAATGCTTAGCATCCTCAATGCTTAGAATCCTCAATGCTTAGAATCCTCAATGCTTAGAATCCTCCATGCATTGCTTAGAATCCTCAATAGTTAGAATCCTCAATGCTTCGCATCCTCAATGCTTAGCATAGAAACCTTAATACTTAGAATCCTCAATGCTTAGCATCCTCATTACATAGCTTAGAATCCTCAATGCTTAGAATCCTCAATGCTTAGCATCCTCAATGCTTAGCATCCTCAATGCTTAGCATCCTGAATGCTTAGCATCCTCAAAGCTTAGAATCCTCAATGCTTAGAATCCTCAATGCTTAGCATCCTCAATGCTTAGCATCCTCAATGCTTAGAATCCACAATGCTTAGCATCCTCAATGCTTAGCATCCTCAATGCTTAGCATCCTCAATGCTTAGCATCCCCAATGCTTTGCTTAGAAACCTCAATGCTTAGATTCCACAATGCTTAGAATCCTCAATGCCTAGCTTAGAATCCTCAATGCTTAGAATCCTCAATGCTTAGAATCCTCAATGCTTAGAATCCTCAATGCTTAGCATCCTCAATGCTTAGCATCCTCAATGCTTAGAATCCCCCATGCTTAGCTTAGAAACCACAATGCTTAGAATCCTCAATGCTTAGAATCCTCAATGCTTAGAATCCTCAATGCCTAGATTAGAATCCTCAATGCTTAGAATCCTCAATGTTTAGAATCCTCAATGCTTAGAATCCTCAATGCTTAGCATCCTCAATGCTTAGCTTAGAAAACTCAATGCTTAGAATCCTCAATGCTTAATATCCGTAATGTTTAGAATCCTCAATGCATAGCTTAGAATCCTCAATGCTTAGAATCCTCAATGCTTAGCATCCTCAATCCTTAGTATGCTCTATGCTTAGCATAGAATCCTCAATGCTTAGAATCCTCAATGCTTACAAACCTCAATGCTGAGAAATTTTATTGTTTGAAACGTCATTGCTTAGAATCCCAAATGCTTACATACCTCAATACATAGAGGCCTTAATGCTTAGAAACCTCAAAGATTAGAAAACTCAATGCTTGGCTTAGAATCCTCTATGCTTAGAATCCTCAATGCTTAGAATCTTCCATGCATAGCTTAGAATCCTCAATGCTTAGAATCCTCAATGCTTAGCATCCTCAATGCTTAGCTTAGAAAACTCAATGCTTAGAATCCTCAATGCTTAATATCCGTAATGTTTAGAATCCTCAATGCATAGCTTAGAATCCTCAATGCTTAGAATCCTCAATGCTTAGAATCCTCAATGCTTAGCATCCTCAATGCTTAGCATCCTCAATGCTTAGAATCCTCCATGCTTAGCTTAGAAACCACAATGCTTAGAATCCTCAATGCTTAGAATCCTCAATGCTTAGAATCCTCAATGCCTAGATTAGAATCCTCAATGCTTAGAATCCTCAATGTTTAGAATCCTCAATGCTTAGAATCCTCAATGCTTAGCATCCTCAATGCTTAGCTTAGAAAACTCAATGCTTAGAATCCTCAGTGCTTAATATCCTCAATGTTTAGAATCCTCAATGCATAGCTTAGAATCCTCAATGCTTAGAATCCTCAATGCTTAGCATCCTCAATCCTTAGTATGCTCTATGCTTAGCATAGAATCCTCAATGCTTAGAATCCTCAATGCTTACAAACCTCAATGCTGAGAAATTTTATTGTTTGAAACGTCATTGTTTAGCATCCCAAATGCTTACAAACCTCAATACATAGAGGCCTTAATGCTTAGAAACCTCAAAGATTAGAAAACTCAATGCTTGGCTTAGAATCCTCTATGCTTAGAATCCTCAATGCTTAGAATCTTCCATGCATAGCTTAGAATCCTCAATGCTTAGAATCCTCAATGCTTAGCATCCTCCATGCATTGCTTAGAATCCTCAATAGTTAGAATCCTCAATGCTTAGAATCCTCAAAGCTTAGAATCCTCAATGCTTAGAATCCTCAATGCTTAGCATCCTCAATGCTTAGCATCCTCATTGCTTAGCATCCTCAATGCTTAGCATCCTCAAGGCTTAGCATCCTCAATGCTTAGCATCCTCAATGCTTAGAAACCTGAATGCTTTGCTTAGAAAACTCAATGCTTAGAATCCTCAATGCCTAGCTTAGAATCCTCAATACTTAGAATCCTCAATGCTTAGAATCCTCAATGCTTAGAATCCTCAATGCTTAGCATCCTCAATGCTTAGCATCCTCAATGCTTAGAATCCTCCATGCTTAGCTTAGAAACCACAATGCTTAGAATCATCAATGCTTAGAATCCTCAATGCTTAGAATCCTCAATGCCTAGATTAGAATCCTCAATGCTTAGAATTCTCAATGCTTAGAATCCTCAATGCTTAGAATCCTCAATGCTTAGAATCCTCAATGCTTAGCATCCTCAATGCTTAGCTTAGAAAACTCAATGCTTAGAATCCTCAATGCTTAATATCCGTAATGTTTAGAATCCTCAATGCATAGCTTAGAATCCTCAATGCTTAGAATCCTCAATGCTTAGCATCCTCAATCCTTAGTATGCGCTATGCTTAGCTTAGAATCCTCAATGCTTAGAATCCTCAATGCTTACAAACCTCAATGCTTAGAATCCTCAATGCTTAGAATCCTCCATGCATTGCTTAGAATCCTCAATAGTTAGAATCCTCAATGCTTCGCATCCTCACTGCTTAGCATAGAAACCTCAATACTTAGAATCCTCAATGCTTAGCATCCTCATTACATAGCTTAGAATCCTCAATGCTTAGCATCATCAATGCTTAGAAACCTGAATGCTTAGCATCCTGAATGCTTAGCATCCTCAAAGCTTAGAATCCTCAATGCTTACCATCCTCAATGCTTAGCATCCTCAATGCTTAGAATCCTCAATGCTTAGAATCCTCAATGCTTAGAATCCTCAATGCTTAGCATCCTCAATGCTTAGCATCCTCAATGCTTAGCATCCTCCATGCTTAGCTTAGAAACCACAATGCTTAGAATCCTCAATGCTTAGAATCCTCAATGCTTAGAATCCTCAATGCTTAGAATCCTCAATGCTTAGAATCCTCAATGCTTAGCATCCTCAATGCTTAGCTTAGAAAACTCAATGCTTAGAATCCTCAATGCTTAATATCCTCAATGTTTAGAATCCTCAATGCATAGCTTAGAATCCTCAATGCTTAGAATCCTCAATGCTTAGCATCCTCAATCCTTAGTATGCTCTATGCTTAGCTTAGAATCCTCAATGCTTAGAATCCTCAATGCTTACAAACCTCAATGCTGAGAAATTTTATTGTTTGAAACGTCATTGCTTAGCATCCCAAATGCTTACAAACCTGAATACATAGAGGCCTTAATGCTTAGAAACCTCAAAGATTAGAAAACTCAATGCTTGGCTTAGAATCCTCTATGCTTAGAATCCTCAATGCTTAGAATCTTCCATGCATAGCTTAGAATCCTCAATGCTTAGAATCCTCAATGCTTAGCATCCTACATGCATTGCTTAGAATCCTCAATAGTTAGAATCCTCAATGCCTCGCATCCTCAATGCTTAGCTTAGAAACCTCAATGCTTAGAATCCTCAATGCTTAGCATCCTCAATGCTTAGCATCCTCATTGCTTAGCATCCTCAATGCTTAGCATCCTCAATGCTTAGCATCCTCAATGCTTAGAAACCTGAATGCTTTGCTTAGAAACCTAAATGCTTAGAATCCTCAATGCCTAGCTTAGAATCATCAATCCTTAGAATCCTCAATGCTTAGAATCCTCAATGCATAGAATCCTCAATGCTTAGCATCCTCAATGCTTAGCATCCTCAATGCTTAGCATCCTCAATACTTAGAATCCTCCATGCTCAGCTTAGAAAACTCAATGCTTAGAATCCTTAAGGCTTAGAATCCTCGATGCTTAGAATCCTCAATGCCTAGATTAGAATCCTAAATGCTTGGAATCCTCAATGCTTAGAATCCTAAATGCTTAGAATCCTCAATGCTTAGCTTAGAAAACTCAATGCTTAGAATCCTCATTGCTTAACATCCTCAATGTTTAGAATCCTCATTGCATAGCTTAGAATCCTCAATGCTTAGAATCCTCAATGCTTAGCATCCTCAATCCCTAGTATGCTCTATGCTTAGCTTAGAATCCTCAATGCTAAGAATCCTCAATGCTTACAAACCTCAATGCTGAGAAATTTTATTGTTTGAAACCTCATTGCTTAGCATCCCAAATGCTTACAAACCTCAATGCATAGAGGCCTTAATGCTTAGAAACCTCAAAGATTAGAAAACTCAATGCTTGGCTTAGAATCCTCAATGCTTAGAATCCTCAATGCTTAGAATCCTCCATGCATAGCTTAGAATCCTCAATGCTTAGAATCCTCAATGCTTAGCATCCTCAATGCTTAGCATCCTCATTGCTTAGCATCCTCAATGCTTAGCATCCTCAATGCTTAGAAGCCTGAATGCTTTGCTTAGAAACCTCAATGCTTAGAATCCTCAATGCCTAGCTTACAATCCTCAATACTTAGAATCCTCAATGCTTAGCATCCTCAATGCTTAGCATCCTCAATGCTTAGCATCCTCAATGCTTAGCTTCCTCAATGCTTAGCATCCTCAATACTTAGAATCCTCTATGCTCAGCTTAGAAACCTCAATGCTTAGAATCCTCAAGGCTTAGAATCCTCAATGCTTAGAATCCTCAATGCCTAGATTAGAATCCTAAATGCTTAGAATCCTCAATGCTTAGAATCCTCAATGCTTAGAATCCTCAATGCTTAGAATCCTCAATGCTTAGCATCCTCAATGCTTAGCTTAGAAAACTCAATGCTTAGAATCCTCAATGCTTAGCATCCTCAATGTTTAGAATCCTCATTGCATAGCTTAGAATCCTCAATGCTTAGAATCCTCAGTGCTTAGCATCCTCAATGCTTAGAATCCTCAATGCTTAGCATCCTCAATGCTTAGAATCCTCAATGCTTAGAATCCTCAAGGCTTAGAATCCTCCATGCATTGCTTAGAATCCTCAATAGTTAGAATCGTCAATGCTTCGCATCCTCAATGCTTAGCATAGAAACCTTAATACTTAGAATCCTCAATGCTTAGCATCCTCATTACATAGCTTAGAATCCTCAATGCTTAGAATCCTCAATGCTTAGCATCCTCAATGCTTAGCATCCTCAATGCTTAGCATCCTGAATGCTTAGCATCCTCAAAGCTTAGAATCCTCAATGCTTAGAATCCTCAATGCTTAGCATCCTCAATGCTTAGCATCCTCAATGCTTAGAATCCACAATGCTTAGCATCCTCAATGCTTAGCATCCTCAATGCTTAGCATCCTCAATGCTTAGCATCCCCAATGCTTTGCTTAGAAACCTCAATGCTTAGATTCCACAATGCTTAGAATCCTCAATGCTTAGAATCCTCAATGCCTAGATTAGAATCCTCAATGCTTAGAATCCTCAATGCTTAGCATCCTCAATGCTTAGCTTAGAAAACTCAATGCTTAGAATCCTCAATGCTTAATATCCGTAATGTTTAGAATTCTCAATGCATAGCTTAGAATCCTCAATGCTTAGAATCCTCAATGCTTAGCATCCTCAATCCTTAGTATGCTCTATGCTTAGCATAGAATCCTCAATGCTTAGAATCCTCAATGCTTACAAACCTCAATGCTGAGAAATTTTATTGTTTGAAACGTCATTGCTTAGAATCCCAAATGCTTACAAACCTCAATACATAGAGGCCTTAATGCTTAGAAACCTCAAAGATTAGAAAACTCAATGCTTGGCTTAGAATCCTCTATGCTTAGAATCCTCAATGCTTAGAATCTTCCATGCATAGCTTAGAATCCTCAATGCTTAGAATCCTCAATGCTTAGCATCCTCAATGCTTAGCATCCTCATTGCTTAGCATCCTCAATGCTTAGCATCCTCAAGGCTTAGCATCCTCAATGCTTAGCATCCTCAATGCTTAGAAACCTGAATGCTTTGCTTAGAAAACTCAATGCTTAGAATCCTCAATGCCTAGCTTAGAATCCTCAATACTTAGAATCCTCAATGCTTAGAATCCTCAATGCTTAGAATCCTCAATGCTTAGCATCCTCAATGCGTAGCATCCTCAATGCTTAGAATCCTCCATGCTTAGCTTAGAAACCACAATGCTTAGAATCATCAATGCTTAGAATCCTCAATGCTTAGAATCCTCAATGCCTAGATTAGAATCCTCAATGCTTAGAATCCTCAATGCTTAGAATCATCAATGCTTAGAATCCTCAATGCTTAGCATCCTCAATGCTTAGCTTAGAAAACTCAATGCTTAGAATCCTCAATGCTTAATATCCGTAATGTTTAGAATCCTCAATGCATAGCTTAGAATCCTCAATGCTTAGAATCCTCAATGCTTAGAATCCTCAATGCTTAGCATCCTCAATGCTTAGCATCCTCAATGCTTAGAATCCTCCATGCTTAGCTTAGAAACCACAATGCTTAGAATCCTCAATGCTTAGAATCCTCAATGCTTAGAATCCTCAGTGCCTAGATTAGAATCCTCAATGCTTAGAATCCTCAATGTTTAGAATCCTCAATGCTTAGAATCCTCAATGCTTAGCATCCTCAATGCTTAGCTTAGAAAACTCAATGCTTAGAATCCTCAGTGCTTAATATCCTCAATGTTTAGAATCCTCAATGCATAGCTTAGAATCCTCAATGCTTAGAATCCTCAATGCTTAGCATCCTCAATCCTTAGTATGCTCTATGCTTAGCGTAGAATCCTCAATGCTTAGAATCGTCAATGCTTACAAACCTCAATGCTGAGAAATTTTATTGTTTGAAACGTCATTGTTTAGCATCCCAAATGCTTACAAACCTCAATACATAGAGGCCTAAATGCTTAGAAACCTCAAAGATTAGAAAACTCAATGCTTGGCTTAGAATCCTCTATGCTTAGAATCCTCAATGCTTAGAATCTTCCATGCATAGCTTAGAATCCTCAATGCTTAGAATCCTCAATGCTTAGCATCCTCAATGCTTAGCATCCTCATTGCTTAGCATCCTCAATGCTTAGCATCCTCAAGGCTTAGCATCCTCAATGCTTAGCATCCTCAATGCTTAGAAACCTGAATGCTTTGCTTAGAAAACTCAATGCTTAGAATCCTCAATGCCTAGCTTAGAATCCTCAATACTTAGAATCCTCAATGCTTAGAATCCTCAATGCTTAGAATCCTCAATGCTTAGCATCCTCAATGCTTAGCATCCTCAATGCTTAGAATCCTCCATGCTTAGCTTAGAAACCACAATGCTTAGAATCATCAATGCTTAGAATCCTCAATGCTTAGAATCCTCAATGCCTAGATTAGAATCCTCAATGCTTAGAATCCTCAATGCTTAGAATCCTCAATGCTTAGAATCCTCAATGCTTAGAATCCTCAATGCTTAGCATCCTCAATGCTTAGCTTAGAAAACTCAATGCTTAGAATCCTCATTGCTTAATATCCGTAATGTTTAGAATCCTCAATGCATAGCTTAGAATCCTCAATGCTTAGAATCCTCAATGCTTAGCATCCTCAATCCTTAGTATGCGCTATGCTTAGCTTAGAATCCTCAATGCTTAGAATCCTCAATGCTTACAAACCTCAATGCTTAGAATCCTCAATGCTTAGAATCCTCCATGCATTGCTTAGAATCCTCAATAGTTAGAATCCTCAATGCTTCGCATCCTCACTGCTTAGCATAGAAACCTCAATACTTAGAATCCTCAATGCTTAGCATCCTCATTACATAGCTTAGAATCCTCAATGCTTAGCATCCTCAATGCTTAGCATCCTCAATGCTTAGCATCCTGAATGCTTAGCATCCTCAAAGCTTAGAATCCTCAATGCTTACCATCCTCAATGCTTAGCATCCTCAATGCTTAGAATCCTCAATGCTTAGAATCCTCAATGCTTAGAATCCTCAATGCTTAGCATCCTCAATGCTTAGCATCCTCAATGCTTAGCATCTTCCATGCTTAGCTTAGAAACCACAATGCTTAGAATCCTCAATGCTTAGAATCCTCAATGCTTAGAATCCTCAATGCTTAGAATCCTCAATGCTTAGAATCCTCAATGCTTAGCATCCTCAATGCTTAGCATCCTCAATGCTTAGCTTAGAAAACTCAATGCTTAGAATCCTCAATGCTTAATATCCTCAATGTTTAGAATCCTCAATGCATAGCTTAGAATCCTCAATGCTTAGAATCCTCAATGCTTAGCATCCTCAATCCTTAGTATGCTCTATGCTTAGCTTAGAATCCTCAATGCTTAGAATCCTCAATGCTTACAAACCTCAATGCTGAGAAATTTTATTGTTTGAAACGTCATTGCTTAGCATCCCAAATGCTTACAAACCTGAATACATAGAGGCCTTAATGCTTAGAAACCTCAAAGATTAGAAAACTCAATGCTTGGCTTAGAATCCTCTATGCTTAGAATCCTCAATGCTTAGAATCTTCCATGCATAGCTTAGAATCCTCAATGCTTAGAATCCTCAATGCTTAGCATCCTACATGCATTGCTTAGAATCCTCAATAGTTAGAATCCTCAATGCCTCGCATCCTCAATGCTTAGCTTAGAAACCTCAATGCTTAGAATCCTCAATGCTTAGCATCCTCAATGCTTAGCATCCTCATTGCTTAGCATCCTCAATGCTTAGCATCCTCAATGCTTAGCATCCTCAATGCTTAGAAACCTGAATGCTTTGCTTAGAAACCTAAATGCTTAGAATCCTCAATGCCTAGCTTAGAATCATCAATCCTTAGAATCCTCAATGCTTAGAATCCTCAATGCATAGAATCCTCAATGCTTAGCATCCTCAATGCTTAGCATCCTCAATGCTTAGCATCCTCAATACTTAGAATCCTCCATGCTCAGCTTAGAAAACTCAATGCTTAGAATCCTTAAGGCTTAGAATCCTCAATGCTTAGAATCCTCAATGCCTAGATTAGAATCCTAAATGCTTGGAATCCTCAATGCTTAGAATCCTCAATGCTTAGAATCCTCAATGCTTAGCTTAGAAAACTCAATGCTTAGAATCCTCATTGCTTAACATCCTCAATGTTTAGAATCCTCATTGCATAGCTTAGAATCCTCAATGCTTAGAATCCTCAATGCTTAGCATCCTCAATCCCTAGTATGCTCTATGCTTAGCTTAGAATCCTCAATGCTTAGAATCCTCAATGCTTACAAACCTCAATGCTGAGAAATTTTATTGTTTGAAACCTCATTGCTTAGCATCCCAAATGCTTACAAACCTCAATGCATAGAGGCCTTAATGCTTAGAAACCTCAAAGATTAGAAAACTCAATGCTTGGCTTAGAATCCTCTATGCTTAGAATCCTCAATGCTTAGAATCCTCCATGCATAGCTTAGAATCCTCAATGCTTAGAATCCTCAATGCTTAGCATCCTCAATGCTTAGCATCCTCATTGCTTAGCATCCTCAATGCTTAGCATCCTCAATGCTTAGCATCCTCAATGCTTAGCATCCTCAATGCTTAGAAACCTGAATGCTTTGCTTAGAAACCTCAATGCTTAGAATCCTCAATGCCTAGCTTAGAATCCTCAATACTTAGAATCCTCAATGCTTAGCATCCTCAATGCTTAGCATCCTCAATGCTTAGCTTCCTCAATGCTTAGCATCCTCAATACTTAGAATCCTCCATGCTCAGCTTAGAAACCTCAATGCTTAGAATCCTCAAGGCTTAGAATCCTCAATGCTTAGAATCCTCAATGCCTAGATTAGAATCCTAAATGCTTAGAATCCTCAATGCTTAGAATCCTCAATGCTTAGAATCCTCAATGCTTAGAATCCTCAATGCTTAGCATCCTCAATGCTTAGCATCCTCATTGCTTAGCATCCTCAATGCTTAGCATCCTCAAGGCTTAGCATCCTCAATGCTTAGCATCCTCAATGCTTAGAAACCTGAATGCTTTGCTTAGAAAACTCAATGCTTAGAATCCTCAATGCCTAGCTTAGAATCCTCAATACTTAGAATCCTCAATGCTTAGAATCCTCAATGCTTAGAATCCTCAATGCTTAGCATCCTCAATGCTTAGCATCCTCAATGCTTAGAATCCTCCATGCTTAGCTTAGAAACCACAATGCTTAGAATCATCAATGCTTAGAATCCTCAATGCTTAGAATCCTCAATGCCTAGATTAGAATCCTCAATGCTTAGAATCCTCAATGCTTAGTATCCTCAATGCTTAGAATCCTCAATGCTTAGAATCCTCAATGCTTAGCATCCTCAATGCTTAGCTTAGAAAACTCAATGCTTAGAATCCTCAATGCTTAATATCCGTAATGTTTAGAATCCTCAATGCATAGCTTAGAATCCTCAATGCTTAGAATCCTCAATGCTTAGCATCCTCAATCCTTAGTATGCGCTATGCTTAGCTTAGAATCCTCAATGCTTAGAATCCTCAATGCTTACAAACCTCAATGCTTAGAATCCTCAATGCTTAGAATCCTCCATGCATTGCTTAGAATCCTCAATAGTTAGAATCCTCAATGCTTCGCATCCTCACTGCTTAGCATAGAAACCTCAATACTTAGAATCCTCAATGCTTAGCATCCTCATTACATAGCTTAGAATCCTCAATGCTTAGCATCCTCAATGCTTAGCATCCTCAATGCTTAGCATCCTGAATGCTTAGCATCCTCAAAGCTTAGAATCCTCAATGCTTACCATCCTCAATGCTTAGCATCCTCAATGCTTAGAATCCTCAATGCTTAGAATCCTCAATGCTTAGAATCCTCAATGCTTAGCATCCTCAATGCTTAGCATCCTCAATGCTTAGCATCCTCCATGCTTAGCTTAGAAACCACAATGCTTAGAATCCTCAATGCTTAGAATCCTCAATGCTTAGAATCCTCAATGCTTAGAATCCTCAATGCTTAGCATCCTCAATGCTTAGCTTAGAAAACTCAATGCTTAGAATCCTCAATGCTTAATATCCTCAATGTTTAGAATCCTCAATGCATAGCTTAGAATCCTCAATGCTTAGAATCCTCAATGCTTAGCATCCTCAATCCTTAGCATCCTCCATGCATAGCTTAGAATCCTCAATGCTTAGAATCCTCAATGCTTAGCATCCTCAATGCTTAGAATCCTCAATGATTAGCATGCTCCATGCATAGCTTAGAATCCTCAATGCTTAGAATCCTCAATGCTTAGCATCCTCAATGCTTAGAATCCTCAATGATTAGCATCCTCCATGCATAGCTTAGAATCCTCAATGCTTAGCATCCTCATTGCTTAGCATCCTCATTGCTTAGCATCCTCATTGCTGAGCTTCGAATCCTCAAAGCTCAGAATCCTCACTGCTTAGGAACCTCAATGCTTAGCATCCTCCATGCATTGCTTAGAATCCTCAATGCTTAGAATCCTCAATGCTCAGAATCCTCACTGCTTAGGAACCTCAATGCTTAGCATCCTCCATGCATTGCTTAGAAACCTCAATGCACAGAGTTCTTAATGCTTAGAAACCTCAATACTTAGCATCCTCATTGCTTAGCTTAGAATCCTCACTGCTTAGAAACCTCAATGCTTAGAATCCTCAGTGCTTAGCATCCTCAACGCGTAGAATCCTCAATGCTTAGCATCCTCCATGCATAGCTTAGAATCCTCAATGCTTAGAATCCTCAATGCTTAGCATCCTCAATGCTTAGAATCCTCAATGATTAGCATCCTCCATGCATAGCTTAGAATCCTCAATGCTTAGCATCCTCATTGCTTAGCATCCTCATTGCTTAGCATCCTCATTGCTGAGCTTCGAATCCTCAAAGCTCAGAATCCTCACAGCTTAGGAACCTCAATGCTTAGCATCCTCCATGCATTGCTTAGAAACCTCAATGCGCAGAATCCTCATGGCTTAGAAATTTTATTGCTCTGAAACCTCAATGCCTAGCAACCCTAATGCTTACAAACCTCATTGCATAGAGGGCTTAATGTTTAGAAACAACAAAGATTAGAAAACTCAATGCTTGGCTTAGAATCCTCAATGCTTAGAATCCTCAATGCTTAGCATCCTCAATGCTTAGAATCCTCAATGCTTAGAAACCTGAATGCTTAGAATCCTCAATGCTTAGAATCCTCAATGCTAAGCTTAGAAACCTCAATGCTTAGCATCCTCAATGCTTAGAATCCTCAAACCTTAGCATCCTCAATGCATATCTTAGAATCCTCAAAGCTGATGATCCTCAGTGGTTAAGAACCTCAATGCACAGAGTCCTTAATGCTTAGAAACCTCAATACTTAGAATCCTCAGTGCTTAGCATCCTCAACACGTAGAATGCCCAATGCTTAGTAACCTCAATGCTTAGCGTCCTCAATCCTTAGTATGCTCTATGCTTAGCTTAGAATCCTCAATGCTTAGAATCCTCAATGCTTACAAACCTCAATGCTGAGAAATTTTATTGTTTGAAACCTCATTGCTTAGCATCCCTAATCCTTACAAACCTCAATGCATAGAGGACTTAATGCTTAGAAACCTCAAAGATTAGAAAACTCAATGCTTGGCTTAGAATCCTCAATGCTTAGAATCCTCAATGCTTAGCATCCTCAATGCTTAGCTTCGAATCCTCAAAGCTCAGAATCCTCACTGCTTAGGAACCTCAATGCTTAGAATCCTCGATGCATTGCTTAGAAACCTCAATGCGTAGAATCCTCATTGCTTAGAAATTTTATTGCTCTGAAACCTCAATGCTTAGCATCCCTAATGCTTACAAACCTCAGTGCATAGAGGCCTTAATGTTTAGAAACAGCAAAGATTAGAAAACTCAGTGCTTGGCTTAGAATCCTCAATGTTTAGAATCCTCAATGCATAGAATCCTCAATGCTTAGCATCCTCAATGCTTAGCATCGTCATTACATAGCTTAGAATCCTCAATGCTTAGAATCCTCAATGCTTAGCATCCTCAATGCTTGGAATCCTCAATGCTTAGAATCCTCAATGCTTAGAAACCTCAATGCACAGAGTCCTTAATTCTTAGAAACCTCAATACTTAGCATGCTCAGTGCTTAGCTTAGAATCCTCAATGCTTAACATCCTCAAGGTTTAGAATCCTCAATGCATAGCTTAGAATCCTCAATGCTTAGAATCCTCAATGCTTAGCATTCTCAATGCTTAGCATCCTCAATGCTTAGCATTCTCAATGCTTAGCATCCTCAATGCATATCTTAGAATCCTCAAAGCTCAGTATCCTCAATGCTTAGAAACCTCAATGCACAGAGTTCTTAATGCTTAGAAACCTCAATGCACAGAGTTCTTAATGCTTAGAAACCTCAATACTTAGCATCCTCATTGCTTAGCTTAGAATCCTCACTGCTTAGAAACCTCAATGCTTAGAATCCTCAGTGCTTAGCATCCTCAACGCGTAGAATCCTCAATGCTTAGCATCCTCCATGCATAGCTTAGAATCCTCAATGCTTAGAATCCTCAATGCTTAGCATCCTCAATGCTTAGAATCCTCAATGCTTAGCATCCTCCATGCATAGCTTAGAATCCTCAATGGTTAGAGTCCTCATTGCTTAGCATCCTCATTGCTTAGCATCCTCATTGCTGAGCTTAGAATCCTCAAAGCTCAGAATCCTCACTGCTTAGGAACCTCAATGCTTAGCATCCTCCATGCATTGTTTAGAAACCTCAATGCGTAGAATCCTCATTGCTTAGAAATTATTGCTCTGAAACCTCAATTCTTAGCATCCCTATTGCTTACAAACCTCAGTGCATAGAGGCCTTAATGTTTAGAAACCTCAAAGATTAGAAAACTCAATGCTTGGCGTAGAATCCTCACTGCTTAGAAACCTCAATGCTTAGAATCCTCAGTGCTTAGCATCCTCAATGCGTAGAATACCCAATCCTTAGAAACCTCAATGCTTAGCATCCTCAATCCTTAGTATGCTCTATGCTTAGCTTAGAATCCTCAATGCTTAGAATCCTCAATGATTACAAACCTTAATGCTGAGAAATTTTATTGTTTGAAACCTCATTGCTTAGCATCCAAATGCTTAGCATCCTCAATGCTTGGAATCCACAATGCCTAGCTTAGAATCCTGAATGCTGAGAATCCTCAATGCTTAGAATCCTCAATGCTTAGCATCCTCAATGCTTAGAATCCTCAATGCTTAGAATCCTCAATGCTTAGAAACCTCAATGCACAGAGTCCTTAATGCTTAGAAACCTCAATACTTAGCATCCTCAGTGCTTAGCGTCGAATCCTCACTGCTTAGAAACATGAATGCTTAGAATCCTCAATGCTTAGATTACTCGATGCTTAGAATCCTCAATGCTTAGCTTAGAAATCTCAATGCTTAGAATCCTCAATGCTTAACATCCTCAATGCATAGAATCCTCAATGCTTACAATCCTCAATGCTTAGAATCCTCAATACTTAGAATCCTCAATGCACAGAGTCCTTAATGCTTAGAAACCTCAATACTTAGCATACTCAGTGCTTAGCTTAGAATCCTCACTGCTTAGAAACATGAATGCTTAGAATCCTCAATGCTTAGAATCCTCAATGCTTAGAATCCTCAATGCTGAGAATCCTCAATGCTTAGAATCCTCAATGCTTAGAAACCTCAATGCACAGAGTCCTTAATGCTTAGAAACCTCAATACTTAGCAACCTCAGTGCTTAGCGTAGAATCATCACTGCTTAGAAACCTGAATGCTTAGAATCCTAAATGCTTAGATTCCTCGATGCTTAGAATCCTCAATGCTTAGCTTAGAAACCTCAGTGCTTAGAATCCTCAATGCTTAACATCCTCAATGCTTAGAATCCTCAATGCTTAGAATCCTCAATGCTTAGAATCCTCAATGCTTAGAATCCTCAATGCTTAGAAACCTCAATGCACAGAGTCCTTAAAGCTCAGAAACCTCAATACTTAGCATCCTCAGTGCTTAGCTTAGAATCCTCACTGCTTAGAAACCTGAATGCTTAGAATCCTCAATGATTAGAATCCTCAATGCTAAGCTTAGAAACCTCAATGCTTAGAATCCTCAATGCTTAGAATCCTCAATGCTTAGCATCCTCAATGCTTAGCATCCTCAATGCTTGGCATCCTCAATGCTTGGCATCCTCAATGCTTTGAACCCTGAATGTTTAGAAACCTCAATACTTAGAATCCTCAATGCTTAGAATCCTCAATGCTTAGAATCCTCAATACTTAGAATCCTCAATGCTTAGAATCCTCAAAGCTACAGATCCCCAATGCTTAGAAACCTCAATGCACAGAGTCCTTAATGCTTAGAAACCTCAATACTTAGCATCCTCAGTGCTTAGCATAGAATCCTCACTGCTTAGAAACCTCAATGCTTAGAATCCTCAGTGCTTAGCATCCTCAACGCGTAGAATCCCCAATGCTTAGAAACCTCAATGCTTAGCATCCTCAATCCTTAGTATGCTCTATGCTTAGCTTAGAATCCTCAATGCTTAGAATCCTCAATGCTTACAAACCACAATGCTGAGAAATTTTATTGTTTGAAACCTCATTGCTTAGCATCCCAAATGCTTACAAACCTCAATACATAGAGGCCTTAATGCTTAGAAATCTCAAAGATTAGAAAAATCAATGCTTGGCTTAGAATCCTCAATGCTTAGCATCCTCAATGCTTAGCATCCTCAATGCTTAGCATCTTCAATGCCTAGAATCCTCAATGCTTAGAATCCTCAATGCTTAGCATTCTCAAAGCTTAGAATCCTCAATGCTTAGCATCCTCAATGCTTAGCATCCTCAATGCTTACCATCCTCAATGCTTACCATCCTCAATGCTTAGCATCCTCAATGCTTAGAATCCTCAATGCTTAGAATCCTCAATGCTTAGAATCCTCAATGCTTAGAATCCTCCATGCATTGCTTAGAATCCTCAATAGTTAGAATCCTCAATGCTTCGCATCCTCAATGCTTAGCATAGAAACCTCAATACTTAGAATCCTCAATGCTTAGCATCCTCATTACATAGATTAGAATCCTCAATGCTTAGAATCCTCAATGATTAGCATCCTCAATGCTTAGCATCCTCAATGCTTAGCGTCCTGAATGCTTAGCATCCTCAAAGCTTAGAATCCTCAATGCTTAGCATCCTCAATGCTTAGCATCCTCAATGCTTTGCTTAGAAACCTCAATGCTTAGAATCCACAATGCTTAGAATCCTCAATGCCTATCTTAGAATCCTCAATGCTTAGAATCCTCAATGCTTAGAATCCTCAATGCTTAGAATCCTCAATGCTTAGCATCCTCAATGCTTAGCTTAGAAAACTCAATGCTTAGAATCATCAATGCTTAACATCCTCAATGCTTAGAATCCTCAATGCATAGCTTAGAATCCTCAATGCTTAGAATCCTCAATGCTTAGCATCCTAAATCCTTAGTATGCTCTATGCTTAGCTTAGAATCCTCAATGCTTAGAATCCTCAATGCTTACAGACCTCAATGCTGAGAAATTTTATTGTTTGAAGCCTCATTGCTTAGCATCCAAAATGCTTACAAACCTCAATGAATAGAGGCCTTAATGCTTAGAAACCTCAAAGATTAGAAAACTCAATGCTTGGCTTAGAATCCTCAATGCTTAGAATCCTCAATGCTTAGAATCCTCCATGCATAGCTTAGAATCCTCAATGCTTAGAATCCTCAATGCTTAGAATCCTCCTTGCATTGCTTAGAATCCTCAATAGTTAGAATCCTCAATGCTTCGCATCCTCAATGCTTAGCATAGAAACCTCAATACTTAGAATCCTCAATGCTTAGCATCCTCAATGCTTAGAATCCTCAATGCTTAGCATCCTCAAATCTTAGAATCCTCAATGCTTAGCATCCTAAATGCTTAGCATCCTCAATGCTTAGCATCCTCAATTCTTAGTATGCTCTATGCTTAGAATCCTTAATGCTTACCGTCCTCAATGCTTAGCATCCTCAATGCTTAGCATCCTCAATGCTTAGCATCCTCATTGCTTAGCATCCTCAATGCTTAGCATCCTCAATGCTTAGCATCCTCAATGCTTAGCATCCTCAATGCTTAGAAACCTGAATGCTTTGCTTAGAAACCTCAATGCTTAGAATCCTCTATGCCTAGATTAGAATCCTCAATACTTAGAATCCTCAATGCTTAGAATCCTCAATGCTTAGCATCCTCAATGCTTAGCATCCTCAATGCTTAGCATCCTCAATGCTTAGAATCCTCCATGCTCAGCTTAGAAACCTCAATGCATAGAATCCTCAAGGCTTAGAATCCTCAATGCTTAGAATCCTCAATGCCTAGATTAGAATCCTAAATGCTTAGAATCATCAATGCTTAGAATCCTCAATGCTTAACATCCTCAATGTTTAGAATCCTCAATGCATAGCTTAGAATCCTCATTGCTTAGAATCCTCAATGCTTAGCATCCTAAATCCTTAGTATGCTCTATGCTTAGATTAGAATCCTCAATGCTTAGAATCCTCAATGCTTACAGACCTCAATGCTGAGAAATTTTATTGTTTGAAACCTCATTGCTTAGCATCCCAAATGCTTACAAACCTCAATGCATAGAGGCCTTAATGCTTAGAAACCTCAAAGATTAGAAAACTCAATGCTTGGCTTAGAATCCTCAATGCTTAGAATCCTCAATGCTTAGAATCCTCAATGCTTAGAATCCTCCTTGCATTGCTTAGAATCCTCAATAGTTTGAATCCTCAATTCTTCGCATCCTCAATGCTTAGCATAGAAACCTCAATACTTAGAATCCTCAATGCTTAGCATCCTCAATGCTTAGAATCCTCAATGCTTAGCATCCTCAAATCTTAGAATCCTCAATGCTTAGCATCCTCAATGCTTAGCATCCTCAATGCTTAGCATCCTCAATACTTAGAATCCTCCATGCTCAGCTTAGAAAACTCAATGCTTAGAATCCTTAAGGCTTAGAATCCTCAATGCTTAGAATCCTCAATGCCTAGATTAGAATCCTAAATGCTTGGAATCCTCAATGCTTAGAATCCTCAATGCTTAGAATCCTCAATGCTTAGCATCCTCAATACTTAGAATCCTCAATGCTTAGCTTAGAAAACTCAATGCTTAGAATCCTCAATGCTTAACATCCTCAATGTTTAGAATCCTCAATGCATAGCTTAGAATCCTCAATGCTTAGAATCCTCAATGCTTAGCATCCTAAATCCTTAGTATGCTCTATGCTTAGCTTAGAATCCTCAATGCTTAGAATCCTCAATGCTTACAGACCTCAATGCTGAGAAATTTTATTGTTTGAAACCTCATTGCTTAGCATCCCAAATGCTTACAAACCTCAATGCATAGAGGCCTTAATGCTTAGAAACCTCAAAGATTAGAAAACTCAATGCTTGGCTTAGAATCCTCAATGCTTAGAATCCTCAATGCTTAGAATCCTCCATGCAGAGCTTAGAATCCTCAATGCTTAGAATCCTCAATGCTTAGAATCCTCAATGCTTAGAATCCTCCTTGCATTGCTTAGAATCCTCCTTGCATTGCTTAGAATCCTCAATAGTTAGAATCCTCAATGCTTCGCATCCTCAATGCTTAGCATAGAAACCTCAATACTTAGAATCCTCAATGCTTAGCATCCTCAATGCTTAGAATCCTCAATGCTTAGCATCCTCAAATCTTAGAATCCTCAATGCTTAGCATCCTCAATGCTTATAATCCTCAATGCTTAGAATCCTCAATGCTTAGAATCCTCCATGCATTGCTTAGAATCCTCAATAGTTAGAATCCTCAATGCTTACCATCCTCAATGCTTGGCATGGAAACCTCAATACTTAGAATCCTCAATGCTTAGCATCCTCATTACATAGCTTAGAATCCTCAATGCTTAGAATCCTCAATGCTTAGCATCCTCAATGCTTAGCATCCTCAATGCTTAGCAACCTCAATGCTTAGTATCCTCCATGCTTAGCTTAGAAACCACAATGCTTAGAATCCTCAATGCTTAGAATCCTCAATGCTTAGAATCCTCAATGCCTAGATTAGAATCCTCAATGCTTAGAATCCTCAATGCTTAGAATCCTCAATGCTTAGAATCCTCAATGCTTAGCATCCTCAATGCTTAGCTTAGAAAACTCAATGCTTAGAATCCTCAATGCTTAATATCCGTAATGTTTAGAATCCTCAATGCATAGCTTAGAATCCTCAATGCTTAGAATCCTCAATGCTTAGCATCCTCAATCCTTAGTATGCTCTATGCTTAGCTTAGAATCCTCAATGCTTAGAATCCTCAATGCTTACAAACCTCAATGCTGAGAAATTTTATTGTTTGAAACGTCATTGCTTAGAATCCCAAATGCTTACAAACCTCAATACATAGAGGCCTTAATGCTTAGAAACCTCAAAGATTAGAAAACTCAATGCTTGGCTTAGAATCCTCTATGCTTAGAATCCTCAATGCTTAGAATCTTCCATGCATAGCTTAGAATCCTCAATGCTTAGAATCCTCAATGCTTAGCATCCTCCATGCATTGCTTAGAATCCTCAATAGTTAGAATCCTCAATGCCTCGCATCCTCAATGCTTAGCTTAGAAACCTCAATGCTTAGAATCCTCAATGCTTAGCATCCTCAATGCTTAGCATCCTCATTGCTTAGCATCCTCAATGCTTAGCATCCTCAAGGCTTAGCATCCTCAATGCTTAGCATCCTCAATGCTTAGAAACCTGAATGCTTTGCTTAGAAACCTCAATGCTTAGAATCCTCAATGCCTAGCTTAGAATCCTCAATACTTAGAATCCTCAATGCTTAGAATCCTCAATGCTTAGAATCCTCCATGCTCAGCTTAGAATCCTCAATGCTTAGAATCCTCAATGCTTAGCATCCTCAATGCTTAGCTTAGAAAACTCAATGCTTAGAATCCTCAATGCTTAATATCCGTAATGTTTAGAATCCTCAATGCATAGCTTAGAATCCTCAATGCTTAGAATCCTCAATGCTTAGCATCCTCAATGCTTTGCTTAGAAACCACAATGCTTAGAATCCACAATGCTTAGAATCCTCAATGCTTAGCTTAGAAAACTCAGTGCTTAGAATCCTCAATGCTTAATATCCGTAATGTTTAGAATCCTCAATGCATAGCTTAGAATCCTCAATGCTTAGAATCCTCAATGCTTAGCATCCTCAATGCTTAGTATGCTCTATGCTTAGCTTAGAATCCTCAATGCTTAGAATCCTCAATGCTTACAAACCTCAATGCTTAGAATCCTCAATGCTTAGAATCCTCCATGCATTGCTTAGAATCCTCAATAGTTAGAATCCTCAATGCTTCGCATCCTCAATGCTTAGCATAGAAACCTCAATACTTAGAATCCTCAATGCTTAGCATCCTCATTACATAGCTTAGAATCCTCAGTGCTTAGCATCCTCAATGCTTAGCATCCTCAATGCTTAGCATCCTGAATGCTTAGCATCCTCAAAGCTTAGAATCCTCAATGCTTACCATCCTCAATGCTTAGCATCTTCAATGCTTAGAATCCTCAATGCTTAGAATCCTCAATGCTTAGAATCCTCAATGCTTAGCATCCTCTATGCTTAGAATCCTCAATGCTTAGCATCCTCAATGCTCAGAATCCTCAATGCTTAGCATCCTCCATGCTTAGCTTAGAAACCACAATGCTTAGAATCCTCAATGCTTAGAATCCTCAATGCTTAGAATCCTCAATGCCTAGATTAGAATCCTCAATGCTTAGAATCCTCAATGCTTAGAATCCTCAATGGTTAGAATCCTCAATGCTTAGCATCCTCAATGCTTAGCTTAGAAAACTCAATGCTTAGAATCCTCAATGCTTAATATCCTCAATGTTTAGAATCCTCAATGCATAGCTTAGAATCCTCAATGCTTAGAATCCTCAATGCTTAGCATCCTCAATCCTTAGTATGCTCTATGCTTAGCTTAGAATCCTCAATGCTTAGAATCCTCAATGCTTACAAACCTCAATGCTGAGAAATTTTATTGTTTGAAACGACATTGCTTAGCATCCCAAATGCTTACAAACCTCAATACATAGAGGCCTTAATGCTTAGAAACCTCAAAGATTAGAAAACTCAATGCTTGGCTTAGAATCCTCAATGCTTAGAATCCTCAATGCTTAGCATCCTCCATGCATTGCTTAGAATCCTCAATAGTTAGAATCCTCAATGCCTCGCATCCTCAATGCTTAGCTTAGAAACCTCAATGCTTAGAATCCTCAATGCTTAGCATCCTCAATGCTTAGCATCCTCATTGCATAGCATCCTCAATGCTTAGCATCCTCAATGCTTAGCATACTCAATGCTTAGCATCCTCAATGCTTAGAAACCTGAATGCTTTGCTTAGAAACCTCAATGCTTAGAATCCTCAATGCCTAGCTTAGAATCCTCAATACTTAGAATCCTCAATGCTTAGAATCCTCAATGCTTAGAATCCTCAATGCTTAGCATCCTCAATGCTTAGCATCCTCAATGCTTAGCATCCTCAATACTTAGAATCCTCCATGCTCAGCTTAGAAACCTCAATGCTTAGAATCCTCAAGGCTTAGAATCCTCAATGCTTAGAATCCTCAATGCCTAGATTAGAATCCTCAATGCTTAGAATCCTCAATGCTTAGAATCCTCAATGCTTAGAATCCTCAATGCTTAGCATACTCAATGCTTAGAATCCTCAATGCTTAGCTTAGAAAACTCAATGCTTAGAATCCTCAATGCTTAACATCCTCAATGTTTAGAATCCTCAATGCATAGCTTAGAATCCTCAATGCTTAGAATCCTCAATGCTTAGCATCCTAAATCCTTAGTATGCTCTATGCTTAGCTTAGAATCCTCAATGCTTAGAATCCTCAATGCTTACAGACCTCAATGCTGAGAAATTTTATTGTTTGAAACCTCATTGCTTAGCATCCCAAATGCTTACAAACCTCAATGCATAGAGGCCTTAATGCTTAGAAACCTCAAAGATTAGAAAACTCAATGCTTGGCTTAGAATCCTCAATGCTTAGAATCCTCAATGCTTAGAATCCTCAATGCTTAGAATCCTCCTTGCATTGCTTAGAATCCTCAATAGTTTGAATCCTCAATTCTTCGCATCCTCAATGCTTAGCATAGAAACCTCAATACATAGAATCCTCAATGCTTAGCATCCTCATTACATAGCTTAGAATCCTCAATGCTTAGAATCCTCAATGCTTAGCATCCTCAATGCTTAGTATGCTCTATCCTTATAATCCTCAATGCTTAGCATAGAAACCTCAATACTTAGAATCCTCAATGCTTAGCATCCTCAATGCTTAGAATCCTCAATGCTTAGCATCCTCAAATCTTAGAATCCTCAATGCTTAGCATCCTCAATGCTTAGCATCCTCAATGCTTAGTATTCTCTATGCTTAGAATCCTAAATGCTTACCATCCTCAATGCTTAGCATCCTCAATGCTTAGCATCCTCAATGCTTAGCATCCTCAATGCTTAGAATCCTCAATGCTTAGAATCCTCAATGCTTAGAATCCTCCATGCATAGCTTAGAATCCTCAATGCTTAGCATCTTCCATGCATTGCTTAGAATCCTCAATAGTTAGAATCCTCAATGCTTCGCATCTTCAATGCTTAGCTTAGAAACCTCAATGCTTAGAATCTTCAAGGCTTAGAATCCTCAATGCTTAGAATCCTCAATGCCTAGATTAGAATCCTAAATGCTTAGAATCCTCAATGCTTAGAATCCTCAATGCTTAGAATCCTCCATGCTTAGAATCCTCAATGCTTAGCATCCTCAATGCTTAGCTTAGAAAACTCAATGCTTAGAATCCTCAATGCTTAGAAACCTCAATGCACAGAATCCTTAATGCTTAGAAACCTCAATACTTAGCATCCTAAGTGCTTAGCTTAGAATCCTCACTGCTTAGAAACCTGAATGCTTAGAATCCTCAATGCTTAGAATCCTCAATGCTTAGCTTAGAAACCTCAATGCTTAGAATTCTCAATGCTTAACATCCTCAATGTTTAGAATCCTCAATGCATAGGTTAGAATCCTCAATGCTTAGAATCCTCAATGATTAGAATCCTCAATGCTTAGCATCCTCAATGCATAGAATCCTCAATGCTTAGCATCCTCAAATCTTAGAATCCTCAATGCTTAGAATCCTCAATGCTTAGGATCCTCAATGCTTAGCATCCTCAATGCTTAGTATGCTCTATGCTTAGAATCCTCAATGCTTAGCATCCTCAATGCATAGAATCCTCAATGCTTAGCATCCTCAAATCTTAGAATCCTCAATGCTTAGCATCCTCAATGCTTAGCATCCTCAATGCTTAGAATCCTCAATGCTTAGAATCCTCAATACTTAGAATCCTCCATGCATAGCTTAGAATCCTCAATGCTTAGAATCCTCAATGCTTAGCATCCCCCATGCATTGCTTAGAATCCTCAATAGTTAGAATCCTCAATGCTTCGCATCCTCAATGCTTAGCTTAGAAACCTCAATGCTTAGAATCCTCAATGCTTAGCATTCTCAATGCTTAGCATCCTCATTGCTTAGCATCCTCATTGCTTAGCAACCTCATTGATTAGCATCCTCATTGCTTAGCATCCTCATTGCTTAGCTTAGAATCCTCAAAGCTCAGAATCCTCACTGCTTAGGAACCTCAATGCTTAGCATCCTCCATGCATTGCTTAGAAACCTCAATGCGCAGAATCCTCATTGCTTAGAAATTTTACTGCTCTGAAACCTCAATGCTTAGCAACCCTAATGCTTACAAACCTCATTGCATACAGGCCTTAATGTTTAGAAACAACAAAGATTAGAAAACTCAATGCTTGGCTTAGAATCCTCAATGCTTAGCATCCTCAACGCTTAGCATCCTCAATGCTTAGCATCCTCAATGCTTAGCATCTTCAATGCCTAGAATCCTCAATGCTTAGAATCCACAATGCTTAGCATCCTCAATGCTTAGCATCCTCAATGCTTAGCATCCCCAATGCTTAGAAACCTCAATACTTTGCTTAGAAACCTCAATGCTTAGAATCCTCAATGTTTAGAATCCTCAATGCTTAGAATCCTCAATGCTTAGAATCCTCAATGCTTAGCATCCTCAATGCTTAGCATCCTCAATGCTTAGCATCCTCAATGCTTTGCATCCTCAATACTTAGCATCCTCAATGCTTAGAATCCTCCATGCTTAGCTTAGAAACCTCAATGCTTAGAATCCTCAATGCTTAGAATCCTCAATGCTTAGAATCCTCAATGCCTAGATTAGAATCCTCAATGCTTAGAATCCTCAATGCTTAGAATCCTCAATGCTTAGAATCCTCAATGCTTAGCATCCTCAATGCTTAGCTTAGAAAACTCAATGCTTAGAATCCTCAATCCTTAACATCCTCAATGTTTAGAATCCTCAATGCATAGCTTAGAATCCTCAATGCTTAGAATCCTCAATGCTTAGCATCCTCAATCCCTAGTATGCTCTATGCTTAGCTTAGAATCCTCAATGCTTAGAATCCTCAATGCTTACAAACCTCAATGCTGAGAAATTTTATTGTTTGAAACCTCATTGCTTAGCATCCCAAATGCTTACAAACCTCAATGAATAGAGGCCTTAATGCTTAGAAACCTCAAAGATTAGAAAACTCAATGCTTGGCTTAGAATCCTCAATGCTTAGAATCCTCAATGCTTAGAATCCTCCATGCATAGCTTAGAATCCTCAATGCTTAGAATCCTCAATGCTTAGCATCCTCAATGCTTAGCATCCTCATTGCTTAGCATCCTCAATGCTTAGCATCCTCAATGCTTGGCATCCTCAATGCTTAGCATCCTCAATGCTTAGAAACCTGAATGCTTTGCTTAGAAACCTCAATGCTTAGAATCCTCAATGCCTAGCTTAGAATCCTCAATACTTAGAATCCTCAATTCATAGAATCCTCAATGCTTAGCTTCCTCAATGCTTAGCATCCTCAATGCTTAGCATCCTCAATGCTTAGAATCCTCCATGCTTAGCTTAGAAACCACAATGCTTAGAATCCTCAATGCTTAGAATCCTCAATGCTTAGAATCCTCAATGCCTAGATTAGAATCCTCAATGCTTAGAATCCTCAATGCTTAGAATCCTCAATGCTTAGAATCCTCAATGCTTAGAATCCTCAATGCTTAGCATCCTCAATGCTTAGCTTAGAAAACTCAATGCTTAGAATCCTCAATGCTTAACATCCTCAAAGTTTAGAATCCTCAATGCATAGCTTAGAATCCTCAATGCTTAGAATCCTCAATGCTTAGCATCCTCAATCCTTAGTATGCTCTATGCTTAGCTTAGAATCCTCAATGCTTAGAATCCTCAATGCTTACAAACCTCAATGCTGAGAAATTTTATTGTTTGAAACGTCATTGCTTAGCATCCCAAATGTTTACAAACCTCAATACATAGAGGCCTTAATGCTTAGAAACCTCAAAGATTAGAAAACTCAATGCTTGGCTTAGAATCCTCTATGCTTAGAATCCTCAATGCTTAGAATCTTCCATGCATAGCTTAGAATCCTCAATGCTTAGAATCCTCAATGCTTAGCATCCTCCATGCATTGCTTAGAATCCTCAATAGTTAGAATCCTCAATGCCTCGCATCCTCAATGCTTCGCTTAGAAACCTCAATGCTTAGAATCCTCAATGCTTAGCATCCTCAATGCTTAGCATCCTCATTGCTTAGCATCCTCAATGCTTAGCATCCTCAATGCTTAGCATCCTCAATGCTTAGCATCCTTAATGCTTAGAAACCTGAATGCTTTGCTTAGAAACCTCAATGCTTAGAATCCTCAATGCTTAGAATCCTCAATGCTTAGCATCCTCAATGCTTAGCATCCTCAATGCCTAGATTAGAATCCTCAATGCTTAGAATCCTCAATGCTTAGAATCCTCAATGCTTAGAATCCTCAATGCTTAGAATCCTCAATGCTTAGAATCCTCAATGCTTAGCATCCTCATTGCTTAGCATCCCCAATACTTACCATCCTCAATGCTTAGAATCTTCCATGCTTAGCTTAGAAACCTCAATGCTTAGAATCCTCAATGCTTAGAATCCTCAATGCTTAGAATCCTCAATGCTTAGCATTCTCAATGCTTAGCATCCTCAATGCTTAGCATCCTCAATACTTAGCATCCTCAATGCTTAGAATCCTCCATGCTTAGCTTAGAAACCTCAATGCTTAGAATCCTCAATGCTTAGAATCCTCAATGCTTAGAATCCTCAGTGCTTAGAATCCTCAATGCCTAGATTAGAAAACTCAATGCTTAGAATCCTCAATGCTTAGAAAACTCAATGCTTAGAATCCTCAATGCATACAAACCTCAATGCTGAGAAATTTTATTGTTTGAAACCTCATTGCTTAGCGTCCCAAATGCTTGCAAACCTCAATGCATAGAGGCCTTAATGCTTAGAAACCTCAAAGATTAGAAAACTCAATGCTTGGCTTAGAATCCTCAATGCTTAGAATCCTCAATGCTTAGAATCCTCCATGCATAGCTTAGAATCCTCAATGCTTAGAATCCTCAATGCTTAGCATCCTCCATGCATTGCTTAGAATCCTCAATAGTTAGAATCCTCAATGCTTCGCATCCTCAATGCTTAGCTTAGAATCCTCAATGCTTAGAATCCTCAATGCTTAGCATCCTCAATGCTTAGCATCCTCATTGCTTAGCATCCCAATTGCTTAGCTTAGAATCCTCAAAGCTCAGAATCCTCACTGCTTAGGAACCTCAATGCTTAGCATCCTCCATGCATTGCTTAGAAACCTCAATGCGCAGAATCCTCATTGCTTAGAAATTTTATTGCTCTGAAACCTCAATGCTTAGCAACCCTAATGCTTACAAACCTCATTGCATAGAGGCCTTAATGTTTAGAAACAACAAAGAGTAGAAAACTCAATGCTTCGCTTAGAATCCTCAATGCTTAGCATCCTCAATGCTTAGCTTAGAAACCTCAATGCTTAGAATCCTCAATGCTTAGCATCCTCAATGCATAGCATCCTCATTGCTTAGCATCCTCAATGCTTAGCATCCTCAATGCTTAGCATCCTCAATGCTTAGCATCCTCAATGCTTAGAAAACTGAATGCTTTGCTTAGAAACCTCAATGCTTAGAATCCTCAATGCTTAGAATCCTCAATGCTTAGAATCCTCAATGCCTAGCTTAGAATCCTCAATGCTTAGAATCCTCAATGCTTAGAATCCTCAATGCTTAGCATCCTCAATGCTTAGCTTAGAAACCTCAATGCTTAGAATCCTCAATGCTTAGCATCCTCATTGCTTAGCATCCTCAATGCTTAGCATCCTCAATGCTTAGCATCCTCAATGCTTAGCATCCTCAATGCTTAGAAACCTGAATGCTTTGCTTAGAAACCTCAATGCTTAGAATCCTCAATGCTTAGAATCCTCAATGCTTAGAATCCTCAATGCCTAGATTAGAATCCTCAATGCTTAGAATCCTCAATGCTTAGAATCCTCAATGCTTAGCATCCTCAATGCTTAGCATCCTCAATGCTTAGCATCCTCAATACTTAGCATCCTCAATGCTTAGAATCCTCCATGCTTAGCTTAGAAACCTCAATGCTTAGAATCCTCAATGCTTAGAATCCTCAATGCTTAGAATCCTCAGTGCTTAGAATCCTCAATGCTTAGAATCCTCAATGCTTAGAATCCTCAATGCATAGCTTAGAATCCTCAATGCTTAGAATCCTCAATGCTTAGCATCCTCCATGCATTGCTTAGAATCCTCAATAGTTAGAATCCTCAATGCTTCGCATCCTCAATGCTAATCTTAGAATCCTCAATGCTTAGAATCCTCAATGCTTAGCATCCTCAATGCTTAGCATCCTCATTGCTTAGCATCCTCATTGCTTAGCTTAGAATCCTCAAAGCTCAGAATCATCACTGCTTAGGAACCTCAATGCTTAGCATCCTCCATGCATTGCTTAGAAACCTCAATGCGCAGAATCCTCATTGCTTAGAAATTTTATTGCTCTGAAACCTCAATGCTTAGCAACCCTAATGCTTACAAACCTCATTGCATAGAGGCCTTAATGTTTAGAAACAACAAAGATTAGAAAACTCAATGCTTGGCTTAGAATCCTCAATGCTTAGCATCCTCAATGCTTAGCATCCTCAATGCTTAGCATCTTCAATGCCTAGAATCCTCAATGCTTAGATTCCTCAATGCTTAGCATCCTCAATGCTTAGCATCCTCAATGCTTAGCATCCTCAATGCTTAGAAACCTCAATGCTTTGCTTAGAAACCTCAATGCTTAGAATCCTCAATGCTTAAAATCCTCAATGCTTAGAATCCTCAATGCTTAGCATCCTCAATGCTTAGCATCCTCAATGCTTAGCATCCTCAATACTTAGCATCCTCAATGCTTAGAATCCTCCATGCTTAGCTTAGAAACCTCAATGCTTAGAATCCTCAATGCTTAGAATCCTCAATGCTTAGAATCCTCAATGCCTAGATTAGAATCCTCAATGCTTAGAATCCTCAATGCTTAGAATCCTCAATGCTTAGCATCCTCAATGCTTAGCTTAGAAAACTCAATGCTTAGAATCCTCAATGCTTAACATCCTCAATGTTTAGAATCCTCAATGCATAGCTTAGAATCCTCAATGCTTAGAATCCTCAATGCTTAGCATCCTCAATCCTTAGTATGCTTTATGCTTAGCTTAGAATCATCAATGCTTAGAATCCTCAATGCTTACAAACCTCAATGCTGAGAAATTTTATTGTTTGAAACCTCATTGCTTAGCATCCCAAATGCTTACAAACCTCAATGCATAGAGGCCTTAATGCTTAGAAACCTCAAAGATTAGAAAACTCAATGCTTGGCTTAGAATCCTCTATGCTTAGAATCCTCAATGCTTAGAATCCTCCATGCATAGCTTAGAATCCTCAATGCTTAGAGTCCTCAATGCTTAGAATCCTCAATGCTTAGCATCCTCATTGCTTAGCATCCTCAATGCTTAGCATCCTCAATGCTTAGCATCCTCAATGCTTAGAAACCTAAATGCTTTGCTTAGAAACCTCAATGCTTAGAATCCTCAATGCCTAGCTTAGAATCCTCAATACTTAGAATCCTCAATGCTTAGAATCCTCAATGCTTAGCATCCTCAATGCTTAGCTTCCTCAATGCTTAGCATCCTCAATACTTAGAATCCTCCATGCTCAGCTTAGAAACCTCAATGCTTAGAATTCTCAATGCTTAGAATCCTCAATGCTTAGCATCCTCAATGCTTAGCATCCTCATTGCTTAGCATCCTCAATGCTTAGCATCCTCAATGCTTAGCATCCTCAATGCTTAGAAACCTGAATGCTTTGCTTAGAAACCTCAATGCTTAGAATCCTCAATGCCTAGCTTAGAATCCTCAATACTTAGAATCCTCAATGCTTAGAATCCTCAATGCTTAGCATCCTCAATGCTTAGCATCCTCAATGTGTAGCATCCTCAATGCTTAGCATCCTCAATGCTTAGCATCCTCAATACTTAGAATCCTCCATGCTCAGCTTAGAAACCTCAATGCTTAGAATCCTCAAGGCTTAGAATCCTCAATGCCTAGATTAGAATCCTCAATGCTTAGAATCCTCAATGCTTAGCATCCACAATGCTTAGAATCCTCAATGCTTAGAATCCTCAATGCTTAGCGTCCTCAATGCTTAGCATCCTCAATGCTTAGAATCCTCAATGCTTAGAATCCTCAAAGCTTAGCATCCTCAATCCCTAGTATGCTCTATGCTTAGCTTAGAATCCTCAATGCTTAACATCCTCAATGTTTAGAATCCTCAATGCATAGCTTAGAATCCTCAATGCTTAGAATCCTCAATGCTTAGCATCCTCAATCCCTAGTATACTCTATGCTTAGCTTAGAATCCTCAATGCTTAGAATCCTCAATGCTTACAAACCTCAATGCTGAGAAATTTTATTGTTTGAAACCTCATTGCTTAGCATCCCAAATGCTTGCAAACCTGAATGCATAGAGGCCTTAATGCTTAGAAACCTCAAAGATTAGAAAACTCAATGCTTGGCTTAGAATCCTCTATGCTTAGAATCCTCAATGCTTAGAATCCTCCATGCATAGCTTAGAATCCTCAATGCTTAGAATCCTCAATGCTTAGCATCCTCAATGCTTAGCTTAGAAATCTCAATGCTTAGAATCCTCATTGCTTAGCATCCTCAATGCTTAGCATCCTCAATGCTTAGCATCCTCAATGCTTAGCATCCTCAATGCTTAGAAACCTGAATGCTTTGCTTAGAAACCTCAATGCTTAGAATCCTCAATGCCTAGCTTAGAATCCTCAATACTATGAATCCTCAATGCTTAGAATCCTCAATGCTTAGCATCCTCAATGCTTAGCATCCTCAATGCTTAGCTTCCTCAATGCTTAGCATCCTCAATACTTAGAATATTCCATGCTCAGCTTAGAAACCTCAATGCTTAGAATCCTCAAGGCTTAGAATCCTCAATGCTTAGAATCCTCAATGCCTAGATTAGAATCCTAAATGCTTAGAATCCTCAATGCTTAGAAACCTCAATGCTTAGAATCCTCAATGCTTAGCATCCTCAATGCTTAGCATCCTCATTGCTTAGCATCCTCAATGCTTAGCATCCTCAATGCTTAGCATCCTCAATGCTTCGAAACCTGAATGCTTTGCTTAGAAACCTCAATGCTTAGAATCCTCAATACTTAGAATCCTCAAAGCTTAGAATCCTCAATGCTTAGAAACCTCATTGCTTAGCATCCCAAATGCTTACAAACCTCAATGTATAGAGGCCTTAATGCTTAGAAACCTCAAAGATTAGAAAACTCAATGCTTGGCTTAGAATCCTCTATGCTTAGAATCCTCAATGCTTAGAATCCTCCATGCATAGCTTAGAATCCTCAATGCTTAGAGTCCTCAATGCTTAGAATCCTCAATGCTTAGCATCCTCATTGCTTAGCATCCTCAATGCTTAGCATCCTCAATGCTTAGCATCCTCAATGCTTAGAAACCTAAATGCTTTGCTTAGAAACCTCAATGCTTAGAATCCTCAATGCCTAGCTTAGAATCCTCAATACTTAGAATCCTCAATGCTTAGAATCCTCAATGCTTAGAATCCTCAATGCTTAGCTTCCTCAATGCTTAGCATCCTCAATACTTAGAATCCTCCATGCTCAGCTTAGAAACCTCAATGCTTAGAATTCTCAATGCTTAGAATCCTCAATGCTTAGCATCCTCAATGCTTAGCATCCTCATTGCTTAGCATCCTCAATGCTTAGCATCCTCAATGCTTAGCATCCTCAATGCTTAGAAACCTGAATGCTTTGCTTAGAAACCTCAATGCTTAGAATCCTCAATGCCTAGCTTAGAATCCTCAATACTTAGAATCCTCAATGCTTAGAATCCTCAATGCTTAGCATCCTCAATGCTTAGCATCCTCAATGTGTAGCATCCTCAATGCTTAGCATCCTCAATGCTTAGCATCCTCAATACTTAGAATCCTCCATGCTCAGCTTAGAAACCTCAATGCTTAGAATCCTCAAGGCTTAGAATCCTCAATGCCTAGATTAGAATCCTCAATGCTTAGAATCCTCAATGCTTAGCATCCACAATGCTTAGAATCCTCAATGCTTAGAATCCTCAATGCTTAGCGTCCTCAATGCTTAGCATCCTCAATGCTTAGAATCCTCAATGCTTAGAATCCTCAAAGCTTAGCATCCTCAATCCCTAGTATGCTCTATGCTTAGCTTAGAATCCTCAATGCTTAACATCCTCAATGTTTAGAATCCTCAATGCATAGCTTAGAATCCTCAATGCTTAGAATCCTCAATGCTTAGCATCCTCAATCCCTAGTATACTCTATGCTTAGCTTAGAATCCTCAATGCTTAGAATCCTCAATGCTTACAAACCTCAATGCTGAGAAATTTTATTGTTTGAAACCTCATTGCTTAGCATCCCAAATGCTTGCAAACCTGAATGCATAGAGGCCTTAATGCTTAGAAACCTCAAAGATTAGAAAACTCAATGCTTGGCTTAGAATCCTCTATGCTTAGAATCCTCAATGCTTAGAATCCTCCATGCATAGCTTAGAATCCTCAATGCTTAGAATCCTCAATGCTTAGCATCCTCAATGCTTAGCTTAGAAATCTCAATGCTTAGAATCCTCATTGCTTAGCATCCTCAATGCTTAGCATCCTCAATGCTTAGCATCCTCAATGCTTAGCATCCTCAATGCTTAGAAACCTGAATGCTTTGCTTAGAAACCTCAATGCTTAGAATCCTCAATGCCTAGCTTAGAATCCTCAATACTATGAATCCTCAATGCTTAGAATCCTCAATGCTTAGCATCCTCAATGCTTAGCATCCTCAATGCTTAGCTTCCTCAATGCTTAGCATCCTCAATACTTAGAATATTCCATGCTCAGCTTAGAAACCTCAATGCTTAGAATCCTCAAGGCTTAGAATCCTCAATGCTTAGAATCCTCAATGCCTAGATTAGAATCCTAAATGCTTAGAATCCTCAATGCTTAGAATCCTCAATGCTTAGAATCCTCAATGCTTAGAATCCTCCATGCATTGCTTAGAATCCTCAATAGTTAGAATCCTCAATGCTTCGCATCCTCAATACTTAGCATAGAAACCTCAATACTTAGAATCCTCAATGCTTAGCATCCTCATTACATAGCTTAGAATCCTCAATGCTTAGAATCCTCAATGCTTAGCATCCTCAATGCTTAGCATCCTCAATGCTTAGCATCCTGAATGCTTAGCATCCTCAAAGCTTAGAATCCTCAATGCTTAGAATCCTCAATGCTTAGCATCCTCCATGCATTGCTTAGAATCCTCAATAGTTAGAATCCTCAATGCCTCGCATCCTCAATGCTTAGCTTAGAAACCTCAATGCTTAGAATCGTCAATGCTTAGCATCCTCAATGCTTAGCATCCTCATTGCTTAGCATCCTCAATGCTTAGCATCCTCAATGCTTAGCATCCTCAATGCTTCGAAACCTGAATGCTTTGCTTAGAAACCTCAATGCTTAGAATCCTCAATACTTAGAATCCTCAAAGCTTAGAATCCTCAATGCTTAGAATCCTCAATGCTTAGCATCCTCAATGCTTAGCATCCCCAATGCTTAGCATCCTCAATACTTAGAATCCTCCTTGCTCAGCTTAGAAACCTCAATGCTTAGAATCCTCAAGGCTTAGAATCCTCTATGCTTAGAATCCTCAATGCCTAGATTAGAATCCTAAATGCCTAGAATCCTCAATGCTTAGAATCCTCAATGCTTAGAATCCTCAATGGTTAGAATCCTCAATGCTTAGCATCCTCAATGCTTAGCATCCTCAATGCTTAGCTTAGAAAACTCAATGCTTAGAATCCTCAATGCTTAACATCCTCAATGTTTAGAATCCTCAATGCATAGCTTAGAATCCTTAATGCTTAGAATCCTCAATGCTTAGCATCCTAAATCCTTAGTATGCTTTATTCTTAGCTTAGAATCCTCAATGCTTAGAATCCTCAATGCTTACAAACCTCAATGCTGAGAAATTTTATTGTTTGAAACCTCATTGCTTAGCATCCCAAATGCTTGCAAACCTGAATGCATAGAGGCCTTAATGCTTAGAAACCTCAAAGATTAGAAAACTCAATGCTTGGCTTAGAATCCTCTATGCTTAGAATCCTCAATTCTTAGTATCTTCCATGCATAGCTTAGAATCCTCAATGCTTAGAATCCTCAATGCTTAGAATCCTCCATGCATAGCTTAGAATCCTCAATAGTTAGAATCCTCAATGCTTCGCATCCTCAATGCTTAGCTTAGAAACCTCAATGCTTAGAATCCTCAATGCTTAGCATCCTCAATGCTTAGCATCCTCATTGCTTAGCATCCTCATTGCTTAGCATCCTCATTGCTTAGCTTAGAATCCTCAAAGCTCAGAATCCTCACTGCTTAGGAACCTCAATGCTTAGCATCCTCCATGCATTGCTTAGAAATCTCAATGCGCAGAATCCTCATTGCTTAGAAATTTTATTGCTCTGAAACCTCAATGCTTAGCAACCCTAATGCTTACAATCCTGAATGCAAAGAGGCCTTAATGTTTAGAAACAACAAAGATTAGAAAACTCAATGCTTGGCTTAGAATCCTCAATGCTTAGCATCCTCAATGCTTAGCATCCTCAATGCTTAGCATCCTCAATGCCTAGAATCCTCAATGCCTAGAATCCTCAATGCTTAGCATCCTCAATGCTTAGCATCCTCAATGCTTAGCATCCTCAATGCTTAGAATCCTCAATGCTTTGCTTAGAAACCTCAATGCTTAGAATCCTCAATGCTTAGAATCCTCAATGCCTAGATTAGAATCCTCAATGCTTAGAATCCTCAATGCTTAGCATCCACAATGCTTAGAATCCTCAATGCTTAGAATCCTCAATGCTTAGCATCCTCAATGCTTAGCATCCTCAATGCTTAGAATCCTCAATGCTTAGAATCCTCAAAGCTTTGCTTAGAAACCTCAATGCTTAGAATCCTCAATGCTTAGAATCCTCAATGCCTAGCTTACAATCCTCAATGCTTAGAATCCTCAATGCCTAGATTAGAATCCTCAATGCTTAGAATCCTCAATGCTTAGAATCCTCAATGCTTAGAATCCTCAATGCTTAGCATCCTCAATGCTTAGCTTACAAAACTCAATGCTTAGCATCCTCAATGCTTAACAGCCTCAATGCTTAGCATCCTCAATGCATATCTTAGAATCCTCAAAGCTCAGGATCCTCAATGCTTAGAAACCTCAATGCACAGAATCCTTAATGCTTAGAAACCTCAATACTTAGCATCCTCAATGCTTAGCTTAGAATCCTAACTGCTTAGAAACCTCAATGCTTATAATCCTCAGTGCTTAGCATCCTCAATGCGTAGAATCGCCAATCCTTAGAAACCTCAATGCTTCGCATCCTCAATCCTTAGTATGCTAGATGCTTAGCTTAGAATCCTCAATGCTTAGAATCCTCAATGCTTACAAACCTCAATGCTGTGAAATTTTATTGTTTGAAACCTCATTGCTTAGCATCCCAAATGCTTACAAACCTCAATGCTTAGAATCCTCAATGCTTAGAATCCTCAATGCTTAGAATCCTCAATGCATAGATTAGAATCCTCAATGCTTAGAATCCTCAATGCTTAGAATCCTCAAAGCTTAGCATCCTCAGAGCTTACCATAGAATCCTCACTGCTTACAAACCAGAAAGCTTATAATCCTCAGTGCTTAGCATCCTCAATGAGTAGAATCCCCAATGCTTAGAAACCTCAATGCTTAGCATCCACAATCCTTAGTATGCTCTATGCTTAGATTAGAATCCTCAATGCTTAGCATCCTCAATGCTTAGCATCCCCATTACATAGCTTAGAATCCTCAATGCTTAGCATCCTCATTGGTTAGCATCCTCATTGCTTAGCTTCGAATCCTCAAAGCTCAGAATCCTCACAGCTTAGGAACCTCAATGCTTAGCATCCTCCATGCATTGCTTAGAAACCTCAATGCGTAGAATCCTCATTGCTTAGAAATTTTATTGCTTTGAATCCTCAATGCTTAGCATCCCTAATGCTTACAAACCTGAGTGCATAGAGGCCTTAATGTTTAGAAACCTCAAAGATTAGAAAACTCAATGCTTGGCTTGGAATCCTCAATGCTTAGCATCCTCAATGCTTAGCATCCTCAATGCTTAGAATCCTCAATGCTTAGAATCCTCAGTGTCTAGCTTAGAATCCTCAATGCTTAGAATCCTCAATGCTTAGAATCCTCAATGCTTAGAAACCTCAATGCACACAGTCCTTAATGCTTAGAAACCTCAATACTTAGCATCCTCAGTGCTTAGCTTAGAATCCTCACTGCTTAAAAACCTCAATGCTTATAATCCTCAGTGCTTAGCATCCTCAATGCGTAGAATACCCAATGCTTAGAAACCTCAATGCTTAGCATCCTCAATCCTTAGCATGCTCTATGCTTAGCTTAGAATCCTCAATGCTTAGAATCCTCAATGCACAGAGTCCTTAATGCTTAGAAACCTCAATACTTAGCATCCTCAATCCTTAGTATGCTCTATGCTTAGCTTAGAATCCTCAATGCTTAGAATCCTCAGTGCTTAGCATCCTCCATGCATTGCTTAGAAATCTCAATGCGTAGAATCCTCATACCTTAGAATCCTCTACGCTGAGAAATTTTATTGCTTGGAAACCTCAATGCTTAGCATCCCTAATGCTTACAAACCTCAATGCTTAGAATCCTCAGTGCTTAGCATCCTCCATGCATTGCTTAGAAATCTCAATGCGTAGAATCCTCATACCTTAGAATCCTCTACGCTGAGAAATTTTATTGCTTGGAAACCTCAATGCTTAGCATCCCTAATGCTTACAAACCTCAATGCGTACAGTCCTTAATGCTTAGAAACCTCAATGCATAGCATCCTCAATTCATACCTTAGAATCCTCAATGCATAGAATCCTCAATGCTTAGAATCCTTAATCTTCGAATCCTCAATGCTTAGAATCCTCAACGCTTAGCATCCTCAATGCTCAACTTAGAACCTTCAATGCCTAGAATCCTCAATGCTTAGAATCCCCCCAATGATTAGAGCCCTTAAAGCTTAGAAACCTCAATACTTAGCATCGTCACTGCATAGCTTAGAATCCTCAATGCTTAGAAACCGTAATGCTTAGCATCCTCAATCCTTAGTATGCTCAATGCTTAGCTTAGAATACTCAATGATTAGAAACCTCATTGCTTAGCATCCTCCATTCTTTGCTTTGAAACCTCATTCCATAGAATCCTCAATGCGTAGAATCCTCAACGCTGAGAAAACTTATTGCTTTGAAACCTCAATGCTTAGCATCCCTAATGCTTAGAAACCTCAGTGCATAGCTTAGAATCCTCAATGCTTAGAATCCTCAATGCACAGCATCCTCAATGCTTAGCTTATAAACCTCAATGCATAGAATTCTCAATGCGTAGAATCCGCATTCCTTAGAATCTTCAACGCTGAGAAACTTTCTTGCTTTGAAACCTCAATCCTTAGCATCCTTAATGCTAAGAAACCTCACTGCATAGCGTCCTTAATGCTTAGAATCCTCAATGCTTAGAAAGCTCAGTACTTAGACTTCTTAAGGCTTAGAAACCTCAAAGCTTAGAATCCTCATTGCTTAGCATCCTCATTGCTCAGCACCCTCAATGCTTTGAAACCTCAATGCATTGAGTCGTTAATGCTTAGAATCCTCAATACTTGGAATCCACAATGCTATGCTCAGAATCCTCAATGCCTAAAATCCTCAATGCTTAGAATCCCCAAAGATTAGAGTCCTTAATGCTTAGAAACCTCAATGCTTAGAATCCTCAGTGCTTAGCATTCTCAAACCTTGCAATCCTCAATGCATAGAATCTTTATGTCTTAGAATCTGTAATGCTTAGCATCCTCAATGCTTAGCATCCTTAATGATTAGAAACCTCAATGCACAGAGTCCTTAATGCTTGAAACATTTATGCTTAGAAACCTCAATTCATAGAACCCACAATGCTTAACCTAGTATCCTCAGTGCTTAGAATCGTCAATGCTTAGAACCCTCAATGTTTACCTTAGAATCCTCAATGCTTAGCATCTTGAATGCTTAGTATCCTCAATGCATAGAATCCCCAATGCTTAGAATCCTCAATGAAAAGAGTCCTTAATGCTTAGAAAGCTCAATGCTTAGAAACGTCAATGCATAGAGTCCTCAATGCTTAGAACCCTCAATGCTTAGAACCCTCAATGCTTAGAATCCTCAATGCTTAGAAAACTCAATGCTTAGAAACTTCAATGCATAGAGTCCTCAGTGCTTAGCTTAGGATCCTCAATGTGTACCATCCTCAATGCTTACAAACCTCAAAGCTTAGAAACCTCAATGCTTAGAAACCTCATTGCTTAGAATCCTCAACGATGAGAAACCTTATTGCATAGAAACCACAAAGCTTAGAAACCACAATGCATAGAGTCCTTAATGCTTAGCAACCTCAATGCATAGAAAACTTAAAGCATAGAAACGTCAATGTTTAGAATCCTCAATGCTTAGAAACCTCACTGCTTAGAAAGCTCAATGCATAGAGTCGTTAATGCATAGAAACCTCAATGCTTAGAATCCTCAATGCTCAGCTTAGAAACCTCAATGCTTAGAAACCTCATGGCATAGCATGCTCAATGCATAGCATAGAATCATCAATGCTTAGAACCCTCAATGCTTAGAATCTTCATTGCTTTCCATTCTCAAAGCTCAGCAGCCTCAATACTTAGCATCCTCAATGCTTAGAATCCGCAATGCTTAGCATCCTCAATGCTTAGCATCCACAATGCTTAGATTAGAATCCTCAATGCTTAGAAACCTCAATGCTTAGAATCCTTAATCCTTAGCATCCTCAATGCTTAGCATCCTCAATGCTTAGCTTAGAATACTCAATGCTTAGAATCCTCGGTGCTTAGCAACCTCAATGCACAGAGTCCTTAAAACTTAGAAACCTCAAAACTTAGCATCCTCAGTGCTTAGCTTAGAATCCTCACTGCTTAGAAACCTGAGTGCTTAGAATACTCAATGCTTAGAATCCTCAATGCTTAGAATCCTCAATGCTTAGCATCCTTAATGCTTAGCATCCTCAATGCTTAGATTAGAATCATCAATGCTTAGAATCCTCATGGCTTAGATACCTCAATGCTTAGTATCCTTAATGATTGGAAACGTCAATGCTTAGAGTCCTCAATGCTTAGCGTAGAATCCTCAAGGCGTAGAATCCTCAGGGCGTAGAATCCTCAGGGCGTAGAATCCCCAAGGCGTAGAATCCTCAGGGCGTAGAATCCTCAAGGCGTAGAATCCCCAAGGCGTAGAATCCTCAGGGCGTAGAATCCTCAGGGCGTAGAATCCTCAAGGCGTAGAATCCCCAAGGCGTAGAATCCCCAAGGCGTAGAATCCTCAGGGCGTAGAATCCTCAGGGCGTAGAATCCTCAAGGCGTAGAGCCCTTAAAGCATAGAAACCTCAATGCTTATAGTCCTTTATTTTTAGAAACCTCAATGCTTAGAAACCTGAACGCTTAGAATCCTCAATGCATAGAGTCCTTATTGCTTATCATCCTCAATGCTTAGAATCCTCAATGCTTAGCATCCTCAATGCTTAGAAACATCAATGCTTAGAAACCTTTGATGATTAGAATCCTCAATGCTTAGCGTCCTTAATGTGTAGAAATCTCAATGCATAAAGTCCTTAAAGCTTAGAAACCTCAGTGCATAGAAACCTGAATGCTTAGATTCCTCAATGCTTAGAAACCTCAATGCCTAGAATCGTCATTGCTTAGCTCAGAATCCACAATGCTCAGATTCCTCCATGCTTAGAAATCTCCTTGCTTACTCAGTGCTTAGAATCCTCAATGCTTAGCATACTCAAAGTTTAGAAACCTCAATGCTTAACATCCTCAATGCTTAGCTTAGAATCCTCAATGCTTAGAATCCTTAATGCTTAGAAAGCTCAATGCTTAGCATCCTGTTTTCTTTGCTAAAAAACCTCAATGCTTAGAAACTTCCCTGCTTAGAAACCGCAATGCTTTGCATCCTCAATGATTTGCATCCTCAATGCTTACAAACATTAATGCTTAGCATCCTCCTTGCTTAGAAACCTTAATTCTTAGAAACCTCAATGCTTAGAATCCTCATTGCTTAGAAACCTCAATGCTTAAAATCTTCAATGCTTTGCTTAGAATTCTCAATGCTTAGGAACCTCATTGCTTAGAAACCTATGTGGTTAAAATCCTCAGTGGTTAGAAACCTTAATGATTAGAATACAGAATACTTAGAATCCTCAATGCTTAGCTTAGAATCTTCAGTGCTTTGCATCCTCAATGCTTAGCATCCTCAATGCTTAGCTTCAAATCCTCAATGCTTAGAAACCTCAACGCTTAGCATTCTCTGTGCTTAGCTTAGAATCCTCAATGTTTAGAATCCTTAATGATTAGAATACTCAGTACTTAGATTCCTCAATGTTTAGCTTAGAATCCTCAACACTTAGAAACCTCAATACTTAGAATCCTCAATGCTTAGCATACTCAATGCTCAGCATACTCAGTGCTTAACTTAGAATCCTCAATGCTTAGAAACCACAATGCGTAGAATCCTCAATGCTTAGCTTAGAATCCTCATTGGTTAGAAACCTCAATGCTTAGGAACCTCATTGCTGAGAAACCACAGTGCTTAAAGTCCTCAATGCTTTGAATACTGTTTAAGTTTTTAACTAACATCTCCATCTAAGCAGTTGCATCTGCATTAGTATAGCATGATATTACAACCACTGCATTTTGAACCAGATATGCAACTCAACATTCATTGGCATTCTTTATCTCACTCTGCCAGTCCTCTGAGCTATGCATATACAACTGAGTTTCAAAATTTAAACTGCATACCTATTATATTGCTGCTAATGTTAGCTTCACAGGTACTCATCACAAACTAACCTTGCATTTACTGTAGGGTAAGAACGTTCCCATCCACGATTGTATGCCACACATTCTCAGTCTAGCCTGGCGGCAATATCCAGAGACAGAGTATTGAGACAAATTCCATCGGAATCAAATTAAGATGGAGGACAGCTGGCTAGCAAGGATTACTGCCAAAAACAACTGGGGATTATACTGGATGAGCTGATGATGTAAATAAATTCCCAAAAATGACATTTCTCCTTCTGGGACACACTAACATCAATGTCTCAGCTAACACAAGTAATGCTGTTCTATTGGTCTTTTTTTCCCTACCTTGTTCAACCCAATGAACAAAAACAACTTGCTTAAGTATGGTGTCTACTGCTGGCCACCAAAGTTTAAAAATTTAAACTGGTGAAAAAGCCATTAAGGAACGATAACATGTTTGGTGTTAACAATGTATTAAGAAAATTAGGGAAAATGGATTTTAAGCTAGAAAAGGAAAGATGAACAGAGAAGAAACAACAGTGTTATTGTCTATCTGCTAAACCTATCTACAGTAACTTGACTGCATTCATGTGTGCCTCCATATTTACACTACCCTCCCGCTAGTCTTTGTCTATAAAAGTTCTGTATGAAGCTACTCCACCACAGAGCTCAGAGTAGAATCAGTGCTAAGTCTATTATCACATAGGTCATCCTAGCTACAGGTTTAGAAATTAGGTCCAAGAATGCCCTCTATACCACTGAAACCAACTCTTGGATCCTGAGATTGGCTTGAGATTATTTTTTTTCCTGCAGCACCAGGTAATTTCAGGTATCCAAGTATTTCCTACTAGCATGTATTTTCTACTACTAATCATCAGTCCATATGTTTTTCAGTCTATGTGAGAAAAACATAGATTGCCTTGTAGAAACAGTAGAAGATGCAGTCAGCAGATGCAGAAGACACTGGAGATCCATAAAACAGACTGCAACAATATGCTCATTCAGGATGAGCAAAGCAGTGGAACCATTGCCCTAAACTGTCCCATACGTAAAATGAAGTATAGGCAGGACACGAGAGCAGCAGAGACCTGCAGGATAAGTGCTGCAAAGGCAAAGCAAAGAAATCCACAGAGCTATGAAATCCACTGGCTATTTTCTGAGAGAAGGATTTCATCTGAAATGAAATCAGGCAGGAGAAGCAGACTGAGAAAGTTTCCATTGTCATAAAAATATCTCCCTGGGTAATCCACGCTGATGGGAAAAGGAAACTCTGATAATTTATGTGACAGTTTAATGGGATTTTGGTGACACATGATACTTTAGAAAGAATTTGCCCAAATCGGACAGACAGGACTTTAATAAGGTTTCAGCCTCAAAACAGCAATATTTTCACCCTTTATTTTGCATTTTATCCTACACATACACTGCTCACTCATAGCCCATCTATCTCATTTGCAGGGCATATTTCTATATTGTGAGAACAACAACTCCTCTGCACTTTCTGGTGACATTCTCAGCTAGAGAAACCTCTGCCTATCTGAGATCCCTAAAGGGATCAAGCTGACTTTGCATCTTCAGGGCAGAGCAGCAGAGCTTTGAATTCTGAGCCATAAGCTGCCCATGGGCCACATCCCCAGCTCTGTGGATGTCATTAATAGCTTCTCTGTAGAAATCAAGGGTAGCAGATGGACAGTCTGCAGTAGCGATCACAAACAATAGGATGCACCCAGGGCACACTCCAGGAGTAAACGTCTCTCACGCTGACTTACACCTCAACCCATTTCTTCTCCTTATGAGAGACAGCCTTCACCCCAGTGCAGCATTCCCCTGCCCTTCATTGCCATCACTCAGAGAACAGGCACAGTACCAAAAGTAGTTGCTTAGAACACTCAACTATGGCGAAGCCAGGGTTAACAGGACGAAACTTTGCAGAAGTTGAATATCAGTGAATTATATGGAAGAGTTTCCCCCGTGGAGAAGTAGAAGTTAACATTAAATATACATTGCCCTGAGCACTAGAAGCCATTCTGTACATAACAGCCTCACAGAGGCTGGAGACAGAGATAACCCGACAGGCATTTGTTTTCTTACTCATTCCTATGGATCTACCCCTGAAGCCCTTATTTTTTTCTGGAAAAGCACCTTGTGGGAATCTGGGCAGGTGAGGAACGGTGTGCAAATGATTCAATGTTTTGCCCAGTGTTTCTTTATTCCATGAAGCTAAGATCAGCGTGGGACATGAAATGATACCTGTTGGCCCTACGATGGGCGTGGAAAACAGAGCACCTGTCACTATTTCTTTCACCATTGGGACTACCAGCCAAATTTAACAGGGAAACAAGCTGTGTTGTGTAGTCCCTCGAGCTCTTCTGCTCTACGTGAGACACATTCTGTAGTAAAGAGAAGAATTTAAACCCACCTAATCCCACCAGCAGCATAAAGCAGTGCTCATTCTTAAACATGGGTTGTGTCTTTAAGAGGTACAGATCCATCTCTGCCTCTGACTTGAGGTCTTCCTCAGGGAATGGCTCATAAGAAATGAGATATATTAAAAGGAAGTGAAATCAGAGCCTCCCATTATCAAAGGGATAAAATATCAATTTTTTGTCAAGATAAAAAGCATCGTAGATTGGCTCAGATGGGAAAAATTAAATTCTTGGTCTTCAGTTGATTTGATATTTATCACTCCACCGCTCTAGAAATATTCTGACAGGGAATGTTTCTTAAAATATTATCCTGCATTTCTCCTCAGTTAGCAAGCTGGGAGAGTATGAACTTGTGTGTCTTGTTACACCTAAAAAACTCATAGGAAAAGAGAAAAAGGAAAGAAAACAAAGTCTAGAAAATACACCTTCTAACACTTCATTTCACCAAGAGCTTCTCAATAAAGGACCTCAATTGGGGAATCACTGCTGTCCAAGTCTACCTACCCCATATTGTAGAATATCCCAAAAGCAATTCTCTCTTCCCATATAAAGAGACTAATAAGCAAGAACTGTCTCCCAGTTCATAACAATTAATCTTATCTTGACAGCAAGAGCTCAGATGAACTCAGAGAATTGAGTAAGAAATTGAAAGTAGGGGAATAACGTAGAAGGTCTTTCAGGGAGTCCTGCTGCCCACCCTCCAATGGTGAGGACTGATGTATCCTTCAGCCTGGACAAGCTTACTTCTAGATATACAGTGTTGTCTTGATAAAGAATTAAGTGGAATGAGCCAGTGTTTGTGTCTAAAACATGATTAATGGAACTTGATCACGCACGTAAAAAAAAAAAGTGTTTAGGAGAACTGTCAATTCAATGTTAGTGGCTGCTCCTAATCTGTATTCCCCTGGCTAAAGAGCGACTTGGAAACACTGCAGTGTTTTAACAGCTTGTGTTCAAACCCTCAAATCAAAGGCTCCTCAGTAGCTGTTTAGATCATGGACAGAACATCAGTTTTCCAAGAGAACACGGATGAACCTTGGAGCTCACAGGCAAGCTCAGAACTAAGCAATACTTACATATCATCAAGATGATCAGGCAACTGAGATCCTATGGCATAATCAGAATCTCAGCATACTTGGCAGAAAGATAGATAAAGCAAGATTCGCCATTGCAATAAAGTAGATAGCATGAGGAAATTTCAACCAGTGTGTGTATGCCAAGACACTGTGCAGCCACCATGAGATCAGGAAGATCTTCCATTCAGTGAAGAGATTTCTGATGAATCACACCTTTCTACATCAATCACTATTGGGAGTGGAACATCAAGCCAGGAAGACTACTGGGCAGAGGAAAACTGTCTCCTCTTAGGTCTACTAGTAGGAAGGTTGGACAAATGAAATATATATATATATATATATATATAATTTTTTGCCCCAGAAGTTGCTACAAAGCATGGAATAAAGGTATACCTGAATAAAGGAGTCAGGTTGTGAAACAGTCTTATCAGCTCCAGAAGGAAAACTAACAGAAGTGAACACAATGTCCAGCACCCAATTGCTTTTCCTTAATAACACGCTATGTATCATTAAAGTGGGAGTTTTCACACAAGAGATCAGTTTGTTCTTTAATTCCTATCTTCATAAGTGATATTCTGTTTTGAATACAATCTCCAGAAGGTTCTTTTTTGTCAAATAATTTAACAGCATGAATGATGGCTGCTGATCAGTTTGAATTTCTGATGCCTACTACAAACAATGCAGACTTACACTATATGTTTGTGAAGCTGATACTGCCTGATATGTTTCTCCAATTCTGGTGCCTCCTTGTATATTCAACCCAACATTTTCCTAGCAGAACTCTTCCAATTTATGTTGCCAAGGAATCCTTCCACTGCAGCTCAGCCATTCTTCACAGTCTGAACAAATCCTTACTTGAAATGAAGCACTTGCAATGAAACAGTTCTATTTCAGAGCATTCGCTGCCACTTCATCTTCCGCTCTGTAAACTATCGGAATGCTTTTAAAGGAAACACTTATTTAAATAAAAGAAAATCCCTGTAAATCACAGTCGTGACAAGCTAACAGCAAGCACTGCAAAGATGATTTATCTTCCTGCTACATCTAACAAAGCTTCGCACATCAACACATTGTTTGTAAAGACTTCTAACTCACGATTTCTAACTACAAGAATATACTAGTAACAAAAACCTTCTTATATCAGTAATCTCTCCCTGTCATCTAATATCCCATCAACCTCAAAATCTGAGAGTCTCCTTCAATTATTTCTGTTTACTGTCTTATCCAGCATGCCTTCTTCATGGATGAAGAAACCAACTATTTAGTCTCACTGCCTGCTTGTAATCCAAATTCATTTCAGAGCTTGCATGCATTAGCTGCATGCTTTAATTTGATTTATTTTATTTGACTTCTATTAAATTACATTTGAGACAGGTTAGCAGATGGCCTCATGGGGAGCATCTCGCCAGCATCACCCCCTGTGCAAACAGCAATTATTGTATCTTAGCTGAGCCCAATTTCAAGTTATATCTTGACAAGCTAACAAATAAGGTCACAGTATCTGCATTGCAAGTAATATCCCAACTGGTGGGAAAGACACTTGACAAGCTTGAAGGTGGGCCCAGAGAGCGTTCTGATTGCAAGGGGAAGATGTAAAGGAAATTAAGCAGCAAGTCACCACTTAAGAGCGGGGATGCTGTTTCAAGTCTATCCACATTCTGCATTGCTTGCAGGCCCGCCACCTATGTTAGTACAGAGACTCCACGTCACTACGTGGATTGCTCATTCACAGTCTGTTAGTGCTAAACACGGGAGATGATGGATAGTGAGGGCACCACAGCCACCGAGGCCCCCTCTTTCTTCATATTTCTCACTCTTCTTTTGCCCCTGGCCAGTCGCTCTTTGTGAAAAACAATTCCTGCACGTTGCATTACCCTCCACGGTGACCCTCGAGCTGTTTTTTTTTTTTTGCCCTTTCAAAACACTTGACAAAGCTGTCACAGAAGGAGTTCTGCATCTGGAAGCTGTGACAGACACGATATGACCTCATTCATAAAACATAACTAAACAGCTTGGGCTGCCAGAGGCCAGGATTTACAGGACTGCGTTTCAAGAATGGCCTTCAACGCCTGCTCTACCAAACACACTCCTACTCTGCCGCAATACAAATTCCCCAGCTCCGATGGGGTGACCTGCAACACTACAAAATGACAGAGCAGCTGAGACACTAATCTTGTTACAGTCTACCCTGTCTCCTGCTGGTCAAGAAGGGGAAGGGATGACCTTGGTGTTGGCTGCACCTTTTACACCAGGCTACAAGGGAAGGGAATGCTATAAAAATAAAAGACATCATTTTTTTTTTTTCAGAAATGACTCCAGCACAGCAAGTACAAAGGAAACAAATCAAGGCACTGATAGTTTCTGTTATATTATCCCTACAGCCTCACTTTTACAATAAAAGCCTCTCTGCATTTTTATTTCCTGAAGGTGCAACCTGACCGACAGTGTATTTAAGGACTTTCTGCCATCCTATCCATCAACCCTTTTTCCTTCATTTTCCCTTCAATCACTAGTTATAGTCTGTTAGGTGATTGCCATGGTAGCAAAAGGCAAACATCATTAACAATTACACTTTCTTATACCATCAAAACAGTTTGTCAAACAGTACAGTTCTTCAGTTCACATAAACTCCCTTAATACAGTCTGTATTCTTCAGTTATAAACACTGTGCCACAGAACCAGCACTGATTGAACCACCTCCCTCACACACTTCCTCACAAGAAGTACATAGTATTACATAAATGGGTTGACATTCATTGGTCAGGTGGAATGTACACCTCTCCTCAGGACAATCTTACTAATCTACAGAGTACAAACTCCTGTCTTCTTACATACAAGCAGAAAGTACATATGAGTGGACAGACAACACAGTCTTTCACTTTGTCCGTGTCTGGCCATTTCCCTCACGGGAGGAAGGAAACATGGATCGGGACTCGGCACTCACCCTGCAGCTGTTCTGTGTCTCACTCACACCACACTCACTCTGACATTTAGATCAAAAACCATGGTTTATTCATACTACACAATGCTGACAACGTTTTCTAGCTGGAATCTTAATAACACTCATACTCTGGTCGACCAGTTGCAAACGTTAATGTTTTTCCCAGAGTCGGCTTGACACACGGTACCAAACACTTAAAGCAGATGATAATATTGAACATACAACCTATAACCCCCGTGATTACAACTTGGAGAACCCAGGCTACCATTTGACAGGCTATCCACTATATCCCATACCTGTAGGAGAGACCAACCTAGGCCCCTCCTATTGTCAACTACCTGGGAGAGAGTATTTGTTCTTGTTTCCATTCATATGACATACAGTTCCCTTTCATAGGAACTCACCCAAGGAGTCTTCCTACCCCAGCTGGCAACCAAAGCCATGAGCTCACCTCCCTGGGAGCAGCACGTATGGCTGTAAACTGTGTAGGATGTCTCCTCAAGACATATGGGCTCCACTTACCATACACATACCTGGTCCACCTATGGGTGGTCCTTGTCTGTCCCTGCAGTGATCAGGTGAGGAAGGGAGTCCTTCAGAGAAATCTCAGGGTGCGCCAAAAGTGTCTCCCTCTCAGCTGGTCCTGCAGCGAACAGAGCTGGTCCCACCTGGGCCGCCAAATTGACTACAGGAATTGAACTCTATAACCTCTATAACTGATACAGTCTCCCATGACATACTTATACCAAAGTTGAGGAAGTATGGGATAGGTGAGTGGACAGTGAAGTGGGTCGAGAATTGGCTGACTGGCAGAGTGCAGAGGGTTGTCGTTGGCGGTGCAGTGTCTGGCTGCAGGGCTGTAACTAGCGGCATCCCCCAGGGGTCTGTGCTGGGTCCGGTCTTGTTCAACATCTTCATCAATGACCACCCTCAGCAAGTTTGCTGATGACACGAAGTTGGGAGGATTGGCTGACACGCCTGAAGGCTGTGCTGCCATTCAGCGAGACCTGGACAGGCTGGAGAGCTGGGCAGTAAGAAACCGGATGAGGTTTAACAAAAGCAAGTGTAGAGTCTTGCACCTGGGTAGAAATAATTGCATGCACCAGTACAGGCTGGGGGAAGAGCTGCTGGAGAGGAGCTCTGCTGAGAGGGACCTGGGCGTCCTGGTGGACGACAGATTAACCATGAGCCAGCAGTGTGCCCTTGTAGCCAAAAAAGCCAATGGCATCCTGGGGTGCATTAAAAAGAGCGTGTCCAGCAGGTCGAAGGAGGTGATCCTCCCCCTCTACTCTGCCCTGGTGAGGCCTCATCTGGAATATTGTGTCCAGTTCTGGGCTCCCCAGTAAAAAAAGACAGGGATCTCTTGGAAAGAGTCCAGCAGAGGGCCACAAAGATGGTGAAGGGCCTGGAGCATCTCCCCAATGAGGAGAGACTGAGGGAACTGGGTCTGTTTAGCCTTGAGAAAAGAAGGCTGAGAGGGGACCTGATCCAGGTCTATAAATATTTGAGGTGTGAGGGGCAAAGTGTTGAGGCCAGACTCTTGTCAGCAGTGTGTGGAGACGGGACAAGGGGAAACAGACAGAAACTGGACCATAGGAAATTCTGCACTAATGTGTGCAATAACTTCTTTATGGTGAGAGTGACAGAGCACTGGAACAGGCTGCCCAGGGTGGTTGTGGAATCTCCTTCTCTGGAGATATTCAAGACCTGCCTGGATGCTGAGCTGTGCAACGTGGTGTAGGGAACCTGCTTTGGCAGGGGGGTTGGACTCAATGGTCTCTGGAGGTCCCTTCCAACCCCTACAATTCTGTGATTCTGTGAATATCATGGGGTGGTTTGGATGAGGAAAGACGACCCCTTTGAATGACCTTTTGTCAGGGCATGTCCTGGGATTCCTAGGATCCTCAAAATGCAGCACTGCTTCTGTCACTGAAAAATGGGGCCGTGTGTGGGACGGAGGGAGGGTCCATGAGTCCCTGGCCCACCTGACTGAGTATTTCCATGGTCTTAGCAAAGACATACGTACAACTTGAGAATGACAGTTAGCTGTGTTCATGGTGGCATGGCCACTTTTAATGGCCTTGAACTGTCTGAACATAACTGAAGAGGCTCAGGCTGATGCAAATCAGCTATTGAATGACAGTGTTGAAAAACTGGAAAGACAGGTGGCAGTTTTGATGGGGAAAAAACCTAATTCAATCATTCTCCTATGGAAGATCAGGAACATCTTTCTGGAAGACCATGGGGAACCTGTACAAGGGAATCTGTATAAAATGGACTCTGTAAATGAAGGCACTAAAAGGTCAGATTTTGAGGTTCCATTTGGACTAGATCTATTTGAGATCTGACTGATTGTAACCCTAAAATGAAAAAAAAAAAATGCAGGATAGGCTGGTGGGAGTGCCCTGACCAGTGTCCAAGCCCCCAAACCCTGCTGCCCATAATACAGCAGCTGAACTGATGGATATAGTACAGTGGTTTAGACAGAAACCAAGAGAGCATGCCAGCATAGCTGCTCTGGTTATGGGACATGGAGGCAGAAAGCGCTGTGGTGAACGGAATGGAAATTTCAAAACTGACATCCATTACTACTCACCCTGCCCTCAGGCAAAGACTGTATGCTCTGTCCAACATAATGAGGATAGCCATTTGATCAGTGAATGATTTATGGTTGTCTGTCATATAACATGGCTAAATAAGAATGACATACCATTAAATATCAGCCTGTGGTCCTCTATGGAGGACTAACAAAATTATATTAGAGAATTAGGCATGAAAGAGGCAATCTATGAAGATGATTTTGAGAGCCCAGTCAATAAATTTTTCATCAGGAACGAGGGATCTCATCCTACAGCCATCACCTTTACATCAGGATGGGTCTATGTTATCCATACTGAACCCCCCAGTGGCCCTCAGGTGCAGTAATACAACAGGCTGCCCAATTGATGGGGAGACAAGAGTGCCTGCAGCCAGATGCAGTCTCTGAATGGTAGTGGAAAGGTCAGAGAACCATCTGCTGCCATGACTTAGGCGTCCAGCCCCTAAGGTAATCCAGTCTGGACCCATTAGGGTCTTGAGACAACAAATGTTTAAAGACCAGATTAGAGCAGGAGTTCAGTTTAAAAAGATCGATGGACAGCATAATCAGGAAAAAATATCTGTTAAACAGGCCCAAGCACTGAGTATTTATAGTCCAACCTTTTCAGCCAAACTAGATGTGAATGTAACTCAAGAAGGGTCTGGATGGGGGCTCTGGCAGAGCCAGAGTTCTTTGTGAACCCCTATGAGGTTTTGGCCACAGGTTTGGCATGGAGCAGAATAAAGATACATCACAGTTGAAAAGCATTTATTGGCTACCTATTCTACACTACAGGTGGTAGAACCAGTAGCTCAGATTTCAGAGGTTATCGTTAAACAACAAGGCCAGTCCAGGGGTGGGTAAAAGATCTAACACACATCTCTATGATGGGGGTGGCCCAATCACAAGCAGTGGTGCGCTCAGTTGTTCTGCTTGCCTGCTCCTCAAGGAGTTAAGAGAAATCTATGCCTGTTGCGTGTTCGAGTGCATGCGCAATGCCATGTGGAGGGCTTATCGCAATAATGATTGGCGGATTTGCTGCGTAGACCGGTCAGAACTCAGATCTGCGTTGTGCTTCCTGCGGCACCAAACGCCCACCAGTGGCAGTTCCGTGTATTGGCCAGCAGGTGGCAGCAGAGACCACGGAAAGAACGTCTGCGGGACAGACCCTGGGGATCCGTTCTCTTTTGATTATAGGGGAAGAACACAAAGATGGAAGAGGAGGGAAGGGGAAAAAAAAAAGAAAAAAAGAAAAAAACAAACCACAGCAAACAAATAAAAACTTCTCCAAACGTAGCAAACATGAATGTCTGTCAATAAATAAATGAGTAATTGAATTGATTTCTGTTTCCACTCTCCCCCGCCCCCCTCAACTTCCGAGATGAAGAAACACCTGGTATCAATTGGACAGATGCACACAGTGAAGCCAGGGATGGTCTGAAACGCAAAGCAGCTGAGCAGCTTTTAGAAGAAAACAGAGTAGTAACAACTTCTGTACCTACATTCACCACTCTGAGATCCTGTCTGGGTCTCCCAAGGCTTGTAAATAACCACTGGGTCGGTTCTGATGTCGAGTGATTTGTTGTCAGTTCTCTCATGGTTCTCCGGTCAGTTCTCCGGTGCCAGGATCTGCCACAGGGCATTCTGACCACGGGCATCATGTTTCTACGCTGCCGCCTGCATTTAACAGGCAATGGGACTGCCCAGCATGTGCAAGGCAGCACCTCTTTCACACCACCAGAATGTTTAAGGCTGTTGGGATTGTTGTTAGCGTCCCATTAACACTGAGGCTAGAGATACCCTTAGGATTGACATTACTATTAGCAGTACTTTAATGGTGCCCTATCTGGGTCATTTCCAGGGGATGTCAGGAGTAAGGCACAGTGTCAGGAGAAAAAGAACAGACTCTGTTACTTTATAAAAGTGATAATAGAGAGAGTTCATTGGAAAAAATACAACTCTTAAATAATACAAAGCATGCTTCTGATTGGATGCAGGCATCATCTGGGCTCTGATTAATATTACTTTTAAGGTAAAGATTATTGTTACCTTAATGATTGTTTTTTGGATTATGATCAGGGTTAAGGTTCCTTTTGCTACAAACTTCTAGCATCATTTTTGTTGTTACATTTGGAGTTAGAGACGATTTTAGAATCAGGGTAAGGGTTAGGATTAGAGTTACATTGCGGGTTATTGCTGTTATCTTTACAGCTCCTGTGAGGGTTGGGGTCTGGGTCAGGTGTTTAAAAAATGAAATGAGAAAAGAATAAAAAAAATATATTGAAAGCTTCAGATTTCCTTAATCTTTGTGGGAATCATATAATGTGCAACTCAGATCTACCTCTTTGTGCAGTGAGTGCCTGTAAATTTGCTAGAGCCTAATATAATATGGCCTTGTGCTTTCCGCTAACTCACCTTCATTTCATTTTCATTACATTTGCTTGGTAGTCAGATTTTGGTGTGTGGATATTTTAAAACAATCTAACTGACACTGGCAAAAAATTAAAAATAAATTAAAAAATGCACGACAGCATCGTATCAATTTTTATAGATAAGATAAAGAAGAGCAGTTTTCCTTAGTTTTCTGTGCCTCTTTACTTTCTTACCCTCTCCCCTTGTGTGAGAAACTCTCAAAGTCAAAGATTTCTAGTTAAGCAAAGATGGCAGCGATAGCAGCAGTGCTTATTCATTATTGCAATACTGCGCGCACATCCCCTATTGGCAAGGGAGAAACTGCACACCAGTCAGTGAAATCAATTCTGTTCTATGCCCTAAACCCAATGCAGGTGATGCTCTCATGGCTCTCATTGGTTGAGCATCTCAGGCTCACAGACTCCTCCAGACTGTTGCTAGGTTTCATTTCCATATAAGGTCAATTACCAACCTCTTGTTTTTAGGTCTGCCTTGTATTTTTCTGCAGAGAGAGAAGGGCAATGTTTCCAAAAGTCAGTACATTCATTCTGTCCTGTGCTGGGCTCTACCCACCCTGTGTATTTATCTTGTGCTTGTCTCAATTCTCCCCATGTCAGAATGCCCCCAGTCTGAACTTAACTCTGTTCTGCAACTTTCTTGGTGGAAAAACTACTTATACAGCTGTTTTACAAGAGGGTTATACATTCAGTTAGGGCCTACACTATGTACTGAAAATACTGGAAACTTCCACTGCAAAAACACAATCTACCTCTCCCATCTGTGCAGCCTTGCAGACCCAGAGCATGCCAGGTTATTTCTGCTTTCATAGCATTTGCATGCTGTAGGGTGAGCAAAAGGTTCTGCTGCTTGATTCTTCTGCAAGAGCTGCCTACCGGCAAATGGTTGCAGGGATGGAGGATGTGACAGAAAGCATTTGTCTCCACAAGAGCAGAGTTACATTCAGTGCAGAGTGTGAGAGTCAGGTTGGTGTGGAAAAGCACTGACACGCTGGGGATGATGCAGTGCTCACATGTCTAACACTCACAGACATTACTGTCAGAAGGATGGTGCTGTGTTGTGCTTCTACCTTTGGCAGCCCCTGGAGAAATGCTATGGCACACAGAACACCTTTGAATTGCACTGACTGCTGCCATGCAGCATGGATTTAACACACCAAATCCAGAGGAGCATGACTGCATCTAACTGCCCTGAGAAAAACTACTGTAGCTGAAGAGATGAGGAGGCAGCTGCTCATCTGCAGAACAAGCAGTACTGCCAGACATTGGGCCAGGTGAGCACCTCCTGCTGCAGCGTGATGATGACAGGGCTGGAGATGATCTGCAAAGCCAGCTTAAAAGTGGGAGACGTGAGTCAACATGGCAGGAGGACAGAGGTGTTAGGGAGCAGCCAAGGCATCAAAGAGTATCAGAAGGCTTTGAAAAGTATCACAAAGTGACAGCCAGGAAGACTGGGATATACCATGAGCAGCAACCTGGATGCTAGAGATTATTTGCTCCCATACAAAATGGTAGAGATCTTGCTGCAGACATCCCAAAGCCAGGCAAAATGGGAACCCAGAGCTCTGCCTGCACGAACCCCACAGCCATAGCATTGCAAGCTGAGCTGCCTTGCTGTTTGTTGCATTCATCCCAATCCCTGTGATTGAAGACTCAGAATGCAGTCGAGGCGATGACTGAGCATGAGAGTGACTTTATTCAATAAAAGACAGGAGGGCTTGAGAGGTCAAGGGTGAAGATGGGACTCCTCTTGTCAAGATGAGAGTGGCTCAGAGCTGGTGCTGCTGCCTGGTGCCTGGGACTGGCAGCCTGACTCTAAGTCCCCATCTAAGATGCTCAGCTTCACCTCACTGATGCTGACCTGCTCCTGCATGGTGGTGCTGCTGCTGGGACACTCGGGCTGTGCTTGGGATGGGCAGCACTGCAAAGGCGCTGGGTCACAATCCAGGCAGGTGACTGCTGTGTCTGGCAGGCTCAGGTCAGGAGCTTCAGCAGAGCCAGGAGATATGAGAGCATGAACGTGGATGAGCCCCTTGTGTCCATCACTGTTACCATGTGGAAGGCTGTCATCCGAATTGCAGCGATTCATGCTTAATAAGAACTCTCCATTGATGGAAAGACACTGCTTGGTTTGGATCTTTGGGGTTGACAAGGGCTCGAATCACCTAGGAAGGCATAGAAACACAAGGGTTAGTTTCAAACATTTGCAAGTTGAATCATGAAAGGTTGTTGATACTTGGTAATAGAGTGGCGGCAGGAAGAAGCAAGTAGGCTTGAAGCAGCATAGCCACTGTCTTGAAAGTGATCCTCATTCAGGCCCAGCTCGTGTTTTGTTTCACTGTAATCTGCTTCTTTGGGTCTACCTAGTGGGCAGCAACACTCGAGCTGTTACTGATATCATTGAAAAGAACTGGAGACAATTGTTCTATTCCTAAGAGCTTCAAGGTGCCTAGAAGCACAAATAGAAACCAGCAGTATTTCATCACTTCACCAAAAGGAAGGTCAAACACCTGAGCTGTGAAGAGCAGTTACAGAACCTATGCATAAGATCACACCAGACATACTTTGTTCTAACAACAGTTATGGCACATAGTCCATTTCCTTCAATATTCCCAAAATGAAATGATGTGGAGCATTACAGGGAAAGAAACACTGCACACAGACACTATGACCCTGATTAGACTCAAGCAGCAGACTTAAAACAAGTCAGAGTTTTTGATTCCAGGATATTTCAGGACCTATCGTGTGAAATTCAGTTACACAACAGTGCCTAGGTGCCTGCGTTTCAAGCAACTTTCAGATCACAGCCATGTAAAATAAAAACAAATTCAGTGCAGAAATAGCAAGCCTGTACCTTAATACTCATGAGATTATCCATTTTTTACTGCATTCTGACTAAGTTCTAAAACTTGCTCATCCCAGTTCACTTCAACAAGTTCCACCAGTTCAAGCAATGCAGTTCTGAGATCCGGTGTATGTTAGGCAGATAGAATTGAACAGTGCAGAAATAATCTCTGACAGCTTTAAGAGCTCTGTTCTGCTTACAAACTCTCAGTCCAAAACTATTCACAGTTTTAAGGAAATGAACACCTGAAGCAGTTGGATCATCTGCCATTTGCCGCATTCTGCTTCTTGGCATCATGATTAGCACAAAGGGTTTTCTGCTGTCCTGCAGAGATGGACAAAGTCCTGCTTACAAATGGACCAGGTTTCAGTGTACAGCAGAGTTTGTACCAGACTAAAAAGCCACGCCATTCAATTCATGTGCTCAGGTTGTTATGCACTCCGAAAGGAAACAGAACTAACTGTTGGATTCTGAAGGCAATCTGTGGGGTCCTACATTACCTCCTGATTCTGGAAGAGGAAATTCTAATAGCAAATGCAGAACTTTGATCTTTGTAGACATGAGAAGAGCTGGCATTTAGGAACATTCATTTCAGGGAAATCAAATGATGTGTCTATATTTTTACTACAGATAGTATAGGGAGCAGCCAGTTGAAGAACCAGATACAAAAAAATCCAGCCCATTGGCAGGAAAATACTTCTCCTTAAATTCTGTATGCTATCATGGTACAGAATTAGGCTACAGTGCCACATAGGCCAACCAAGCGTAGAACCAAATCCACAAAATACTGGTAGACAAAGCAGCAAAAACAGGGACAATATTCAGCAGACTGTGCTGTGGCCTTTCTACCCACAGCTCAGCATGTTCTGCCATCCGAAAAGCAAGGCCTCTTGTCAAGCTCAGCTATTTCCCTTCTCAGTGTATTCTAGCACCACTGATACCCACTGGTATCCTCCTGTAGAGTGCCATCATATTGTCATCATCCAAAGGAAAAACCCACACAGCAGAGCATACAGCAGTACACCCATGCTCCAAATATCCGCCTGAAAAACAAAAAGACAAGCTTACAAACCTGAAGCATTTCAAATGGCTTCCTGACAGACTGGATTGTCTGCCCTTGCCAAAGCCCACATATAGCCCATGAAAAGCTGGCTCTTTCCCTCAGGAAATAAAACCTTATCGTCCCAGAGAAAGCATATAACCCTCATTCAATTGCCCTTTCACTCAGCTTAGAGCACTACTAAAACCAGCATCTTCACCTTAGCTCATCACACTGCTGCAGTTCCTTTTACAAGGATTTCACTGGCAAAAATGAAATCAAAGCCGTCACAAGGGATTTAGCACAGTTACGTGTTACTGGCTACGAGAGCTGTCAGCACAGTCACCTGTCTGGCTTTGCTGCTGTTCTATTTATGTACAGGCACAACAAGGTTCAGACACCTCACAGTGCAATTCTCACTTTGACTGTAAAGAAAAAGGAGGCTTGAAAAGCAGCGAGTGGAAAACAAAGAAACAAGAATTAGAACAACAGTGGGGCCATGGCACTTGTAGGAATTGCTCCGCCTTTAACAGCGATTCAAGAAGTACGAGGGCATCCCAAACCAGGCCAGTTTGGACAGATTAACAACTGCAAGTAGTGGGTTCCAAAATTCCAGACATGAAATCAAAGCTGGAAAAACTCTTCACATTTTCATCTCTCAATTTTTAGTACATTGTGCATTACAACGGAAACAATTCTTCACATACAACTTGGAAGCTAAAGACAAGTCTGACAAAACAGACTGCACAGAAATGATGGATAATTAACAGAGCAAATTGCTCTTTCAAACACTTAGTAATAGAAAGAGATCTCTGAAGTTGCTGTTCTGTAGAGCCCCAAAGCAGTCGCTTGAGGCAGTTCAGGATTAGCCTGAGACAAACCAGCCAGCTGTGTGAACTGAGACCAATTGCACTTTTCTAGTCTGTGGCCACTGACAGCTTCTGAGAGCTACCAAGCGATGCAACCTAGCAGAATTCAGAAGGGAAACCAAGAGAGCCTACCTGAGCTCCACTGCCTTTAAATGCTCTGTGGAGAGGGAAGGGAAAGAGGGGAAAACAAACACCGCTCTACATCCCTCTGAGCCAATAGACACTTTGCCCTGGATTAGCTCTGGTGCTGCATAAGCTGGGCTTCCACAGCATGTGTTCAGGCGGTAATCAAGGCCTGCCTGGAATAACACAAAAAAGAGAGAGAAACGTTTGCTTTAACAGAGTTTATGTCTTCTGGTCATAACACTTGAGAAGCCTCAGAGGCTTCTTCTCCTGTGCATATTTTCATTCATCTTAGAGTTTGCTTTCATTCAATGTGACCTCTCTAGGCAAATATTGTCTAAGACCATGAGCATCACATAAATGTGCAGATCTCAAGCTGCTCACTTATCTAGTACCCTTCGCATGATGCTTTATTTTCCTCAGCTGATCATCTAGATTGTGTCTGTTGATTGTGCAACAACAGCCTGTTGATCTCGATTACCTGTGAGAGGCTCTAACTTTGGCCAGGAAAAATCATTTGAGGATAAGTAATTATCTGGGACTCAGTAAGTCTTCCCATGCTTTCATAACAGCAGAGATACACACACACACAAACTCATGGAACCCCACTGCTTTGCACAATCCTGTGCACACTCACGTGTGTCATGCACTGATTTCCCAGCCAGTCCTCATGGGGTCTCTTACTTAGGACGGGAGTGTAGGGGAGCAGCCAGAAGCTGTTTGCATTCCCTGCTGTCTGCTGGGCAGCTTTGCTGGAGATGCTTGGGTTGCTTTGTTTTTCCTTGGGAGGTGGGAAGGAGCTTTGGGTTGGAGGCACATCCCGTGCCAGAGCATCCCAATGGCACGTGTGGGGCACTGATCTGCAGCAGATGAAGGGGAAGAGGTCCCAGCACAGCTCTGCACCATGCTCTGCCACACTGGGCAGCTTGTTCCTGGCTCAGCAGCGTCATCAGACAAGAAGCAGGGAAGGAAATCAAGGATGGGGGGTACCATCAAACGCAGTTAGTGCATGCCTGTGCAAGACAAACAGACCCAGAGCTTGCAGGTTGTTCCTGCTTTTGTAGCATTTGTGTGCTGTAGCTGAGCAAAAGGTTCTGCTGCTTGAATCTTCTTCTGCAAGAGCCACCTACCGGTAAATGTCTGCAGGGATGTACTCGGTGTGCACGTCTGAAGCCATTTGAGAACCTAGTCGTTCTTGCTGCAGGACCCCTGTCTTCTGTTAAAAGCTGAACGGTCCCCAGAGCACCTGTTTCCATCAGCTACCACCATCCAAAGCAGCCAGCCTTCTTACAGTCACCTGGCCCAAACATCCCTTTTGCTCTACACTTGATTCCTGCAAGAGATGGGAGCTCGGCACGCACACCAACCTTCCAACACCCCATCCCTGCAGCAAGGGATCACAGCGCTGGCACAGCTGAAACAAAAAGGGTGTGCGAGTTTCCTGTTAGCACTCAGTGTGAACCAATCTACCACTGAGCAACACCGTGAGTCCCCACTCACCTCAGCACAGGTCAACCTGTAACCCCAACCTTCCCCTATCCATGTGCACACGCACACCCATTCACCACCCTGCCTGCTTTGCACACCCCCATGCACACTCTGCATCGTGTGCCCTCCTTTGCATTCACAGACGTGTGCAAACCATCCCTGGGAACACCTACGTGCCTACACCTTCCACAAACACCCCTTTGTGTGCACCTGTGTGCAACCCAACTCCTCAGCACACGCACGCGTTTGTGCCACCCTGTCCATGCACTCACCACGTGCCCTCCAGCAACCAAGGATTGCAGAGATGCTCCAGACTGTGCCAGAGATGGAATCTCAGAGTGCTGGGACATTATTGATCACTAAGGAAAACACTTGGAAGCATATTCAATCTGCAGAAGCTGTAATTACTGGGCACAGTTAGCTTTCCTATGGCTCAGCTGGAGGAGGCGGGTGCTCTCATACATCTGAGACACTCGCACAATGTTGGGATCATTCTGATGGAAACTATGTCTTCAGATATCATGGTTAAAACCATCCAAGATGATCATGCAGAGCCTTAGCTCTTGAGCAGCACTTCCTCCCCACCCTTCACTACTCCAAGCAGCTCCAACAAACTTCTCAGAAGAAATCCAGGCCAGCACAGACCTGGCAGACCAGAACCAAGTGCAGCTTGTGGGACGGCAGTGCCCACTCCTTGCTTCCACCCTGCTCCAGCAGGTTAAGGAGTCTGAGCCTCACTGGCCTTTGACAACTCAAGACTTTCAGCACCTCATGCCAACATTTCTCACTAAGATACACCTAAGGCATTGAATTCTCTTCTCACTACCTCCTCCCAGTCCTCCCCTAGGAACAGAAACAATTCAGATTCTACAGCAAACTACAGCATCTGCACTGCAAGAGCACACTGAACCACCTGCAACAATGAAACATGGTTTTGGAGAGTGGGTATGAAAACACACCTTTAGACAGCTGTCTCCCTGTAGCCAAAAGGAAACCAAGAAGGAAAAGTCCAGCCTGAAACATGCCCATGCTACTAGCCCAGGTTTTTCACAGTCAATGCAGAATCCATCCTGCTCTTGAGTTAACAAATGACCAGTGGGTCTCCTCTTGCTCCACCCCTTCTCCTTCAAAGCCAGAAAAAGAAAGAAAAACAAGTAGAAGAAAACCCAGACGTACCTTTCCACACACAAAGCAGAAAGTGCAACAGCAGTTGTCTCCTTCCTGAGACATGGTGGGGCGCATCCCAGAGGAAGCCCAAGTTCTTTGCTTCTCTCCACAGGGCAGCACTCTTGGCAAGAGCTGCTTTGGTTCTTTCTTCAATTGCTTCCATCACCAGAATCTCCTTTGGAAAAGGAACCCGAATGAAAGAATCAGCAAATGAAAAAGAATGAGCAATAGCCACTTTACCAGCTTTCTTCTGACACTCAATTTAGACTCTTGACTCGGGCAAGGTCTTAAAATCAACTGGTTACAAGAACTGTCCCAAAATATATCCAGCTTCTGTACAGCTGCCATTCTTTCTGACAGCGAGTGTAATCACAGAATCATAGAATGGCCCGGGTTGGAAGGGACCTCAAGGATCATGATGATCAATCACCTCCCTGTCCCTGCTGGCCATCCCCTCTTCTGATGGAGCCCAGGGGACCATTTGCTCTCTGAGCTGCAAGAGCACGCTGATGGCTCACGTTCTGTTTTTCATCCACCAGGACCCCCAGGTCCTTCTCTGCGGGGCTTCTCTTAAGGACTGCTCCTCCCAGTCTGTAGAAATGCCTGGGATTCCTCCAGCCCAAGTGCAAAACCTTGCACTTTGCTGTGTTCAACCTCATTAGATTCACGTAGGCCAACCTCTCGGTTGAGCTCCCTCTGAATGGCATCCCTTCCTTCCACTGCGTCAGCCGCACCACTCAGCAAACAGCAGAAGGTGCACTCCATTGCATCATTGGTGTCTCTGATAACCATGTAAAAAAGCACTGGTCCCAAGACAGACTCCTGGATGACACCACTTGTTATCGGCCTCCACCTGGACATAGAACCATGAATCACCACCCTCTGTCTGTGGCCTTTCAACCAATCCCTTATCCACCAGGTGGTCCACCTGTCAAATCCACATCCCTCCAGTTTAGAGATAAGGATGTGGTGGAGGGCAATGTCAGAGATCTTGCTCAAGTCCAGGTCAATGACATCTGTTACCTTCCTTTTGTCCACAAATGCCGTCACTCCATCATAGAAGGCCACCAGACTGGTTAGGCATGGCCTTCCCCTGCTAAAGCCACGCTGCCTGTCTTGGATCACATGCTCATTTCTTATGTGATCAAGCATGTCTTTGAGGCAGATCTGTTCTTCACCATCTACATCAGTTACACATTTGAATCAAATAATTGGTGTTCCTGTCACCAAGAAAACCTCTTTGTCTTCTACTCCTGCTGCACTTCTGTGCTTTCATCAGAAGCAAAGGAAGAGACCACCTCCTAGATCCAAATTTTAAGAAACCAACACCCAATAGGTGTCATCTGAAGTAAAATAGCAGAGAAATTAAGATGACTCTTCTGCATCCAGCTTGGATCACTCCCTCACTCAGGCACACCACCATCAGATCAAGGAGATGCTGCCTTCAGCTTAGAGACTGTATGGGAAATCACAGCTTGAACCTCTGATTAATCAGCTGAGGCAAGTATTGGGTCAGCTGCGGGAGCACAGGTGAGAGTAATCTAGCTGTGCTCCCAGAAGGGGTGGACCTCGACTCAACCTCCTCTGAGACCTCATTTAAAGGCTGACCACCACTGAGACAGCATGTCTTAGAGATTGCTCCCTAGTTGAGGCTGCCTCAGCTTTCTAGTCAAGGTATCGATATTGGTGAGTTTCCCTTTGCTAATAACCTTAGGCTATTTACCACCATCTTGGTTAATATCTTTTTATTAACCACCCTTACAGAGACCATAAGGGTTTGGGCTTCCAAACTCTCAGCAAGCATTTGGATCAGCCAGCTTCCTGCCGAGGAGCCCCCTGCATCACTGCTGCCTATTCTGGTACCAGACCCGCAGATGCTTCAGAGCTCATTAGCATGGACTTCCTTCCTCCCCTCAGCAGCTGCTCCTGCACTCACCTTCATTCCTACTCAGATACCGGCCGCTTCCAGCACCAGCTGACCTGCAAGACACAGAAAGGAAAGGTGGGAGTCATGCAAACGCACAAGCCCAAGGCTGTGTCACCACCACACATGGCAGCCTCGGGAAGTCAGCTGAAACTACAGCCTTTGTCAGAATGGAAACAGGCACCGTCAATTAAGTGTGACCTCTGAACTCATTGCCACCATCAGAAATAGGCACTGAAATCGCTCACTTCACTGCAGCTGGTTAACTCCAAATTCTTTTGCTTTTGGGAAAATGCGGACACGGAATTGAAGGACACCAGAAAAACGACATCTACTTCATTGTAGGTGGTTAAGCTTGGAAGCAGGACTTGAGCAAGAAATGCTTCTCAGCTCCTTGAAAGGCACTAATCCTGACCTCTGCCACAGGTGGCTGAGTGACACAAAAGTTGAGCTGCCCATTCAGAAGCACATGGAGCAGGCCATGGAGCGGTTACATACCAACACATGAACAGGCATTTTCCCATTGGAAGGGAAATCCCTTCTCCCTGCCATGCCATGCCCACACCGCTCCTCAGGGCTGCACTGACAGCACAGACAGAATTGAAACATCTTTTGTCATCATTGTGGTTTTTCACAGACCCAGACAATGAGATACTGGGTTGCTGTGTGGGTTCCCAGGCGGCACTGCCATTTCCAAGCCATTGCTTCCTAGGGGCACAGAAAGGAAAACGCCTGAACAAAATTTCACCCAGAGATTGCTATTTTACCATTCTTCCATGCAAAACAGGAGGACAGTACAGCGGATTTGTGCAGCTGCATCAACACCCTGGGTGCTAAAGGAATGCAAAGACAGAAATATCAAACCTACAAGGAGGGAAGCTATGTTTAGTAATATCTTTTCTCATTTACAACAGGCAGTTGGCACTACTAAAGGAAAATCCCAGGCCTCAGGTTCTGACAGTGCGACAATCTGGCACGGACTCAGATGTGAGTGATCCAAATGGTTTATTCCAGGTTCTAATACCACTTCTGTGAATTCACACGTTTTCTCTCTTAACTTTCCCACAGCCTTCACATGTCCACAGAACATCCCACAAACTCTCCTTTACGGCGCACGTAGGCACTCATCCCACCAGAGCCATCAGTCATTCCTAGCCATGTGCTTCTCCTCCAGTCACGGACAGTATCACACGGCCATAATGCATCTTAAATGACTTAGTTTTTCTGTTCTTTCTGGAGGTGTCCTTGGTTCCTAGCCTTACCTTCTCATGCCGTTCATCTTCCTCTGCAGCTCCTGCTCTGAAGAGTCTTCTTATGTTCCCACATGACAGGAAGAAAATGAAGACACAACCCCTGCCACCAAGGTCAGCTCTGCAGCACACGTTACCTGAGGAGCACTTGGCTGCTCATGCAAACTGCACAGTGCCAGGAAGATTGTTACATGTTGCACTTCTTCTTCTCCTGGCTCAGAAATTAAATTTTCTACCTAGAAAATGGAAAACAAACAAACAAGCAAACTAAAAACAACAACAAAAAAAAACACCTCACCTGACATAAAGGAGACATGATTGTTACTATGGAATTCCGGAGGGCAAGGTATTTGCCCTCTCTATGAAGAAGCTGACTGCAAAGGACTAAGAACAGCCACGATCACGTTGAGAACTTGCAGGTAAAATTCGGGACTGAACCAATAATGGGCTTCTGGAGGTGAGGGTCTGCTCCAGGCCGCCTGGTCAAGGGAGCCTGTTGATGGGCCCTGCTTACTGCAGCTACCAGAAGCACCGCGCTCACTGACTCTCAACTTGATGGGGGATTCCAGTCAGGCTGGGAAATCAGCATGGCTGGCTGCAAGCTGTCTGAGAGACTGCTGGACTGCACTGGGAATAACTTTGTGGGCCAAGCATTAAGCACACCAAGCAGAAGGGAAGCATTACTGGACATGCTGCACAGCAGGGGTTAAGACTGGAGGTGGTCAGGGCTGTAGTGACCATGCCCTCCTAGAGTTCCTCATCTCAAGGAATGCGGGCCTGGCAAAAAGCAAAGTCAGGACCCTGAGCTTCAGGAGAGTCAGCTGCAGGCTGTTCAAAGAATTCTTGGACGAGGGACACTGGAAAACTGTTCTTAGGGGCAAAGGGTTCAAACATCCCTTTGTGTGCACCTGTGTGCAGCCCAACTCCTCAGCACAGCCCTGTGCAAGCACACATTTGTGCCACCGCATCCACGCACTATCTATGTGCTCACACACACTCACACAACCACATCCCTTAGTGCAGCCCTGTGCGCACACACACTCACACATGTGTAACCCCTTCCTTTCACTCCCAAAGTGCACGCACACACCGGTACCACAATGTCCTTGTGCAGCTCCAACACTCTGCACACCCCTGTGCACGTACATATATGTGCATGCTCGTCCTTGCACACATACCCACAGACCTACACACACCTGAGCAACACCACTGGTTTGTACACTCATGGACACAAATGTGTGTACAACACCATCCATGCACAAATACACACACACACACGGATCCCCACTGCTTTGCACAATGCTGTGCACACTCACGTGTGTCATGCACTGATTTCCCATCCAGTCCTCGAGGGGTCACTTACTTAGGACAGGAGTGCAGGGGAGCAGCCAGAAGCTGTTTGCATTCCCTGCTGTCTGCTGGGCAGCTTTGCTGGAGATGCTTGAGTTGCTTTGCTTTTCCTTGGGAGGTGGGAAGGAGCTTTGAATTTGAGGCACATCCCGTGCCAGAGCATCCCGATGGCACAAGGGGGATCAGGGCCCCTCTATTGGTTACCTCGGTGGCTTGCAGCAACTGGAACTTTTTGCCTATTGAGAAAGCTAAAAAGTGTGAGTTCCTCCTGACCCATATCAACAAAAATCTCAACCATAAAAAAGAGACGTCTTCGTATTCAAGCAAATGACAACAGTAAGACCATGCATGTTGTTTTGTTGTATTTCCTCTGTAATCATGGGGAGGATATGAAGAAGTGGTATAATTAATCCACTTCTGCACTTCAGGCACAAGTTCCTTAGAATTGGAAGAGACCCTTAAAGGCCATCTAGCCCAGCTCCCCTGCAATAAAAAGGGACATTCACAGCTAGATCAGGTTGCTCACAGCCTGGTCATTAGTTATCCCAGAGGCAAAACACACACTGAATGATCTCTCCTTCAGTCATAAATCCTTGGAGACAACAGCATTGACACTGCATGTTACTGAAGCAGTAAAAGAAATTGCTCTTGTAACTCTTCTTGTGTTAAGTAAAATGATGATAAAAAGCAATGGAATGCTTTGGCAGGACACCAAAACCATCCTCCTTCCTTGATATCTGCTGCAATGGAACCTTCCACTGGAAGAAACCCTCTGATGACTTGTCACCCCAGAGAGGTCAGCTTTAGAAGCAGGACTGCTGCACAATAGAATGAACTGGAGCTCCTTAGCATCTCTTACATCCAGGAGGGGTGTGATCAGACCCACCTATCACCTTCAGGTGCGCTTTCTGACACCTTGTCTGACTTCACTGTCACTGTGCCAGCATCCTCAGGCTTAACCTGCTTCATTGTCAGTGTGCAGCAATTGCCAACGTTCTTGATGTCATTGTAATTGTTGGTGTAAAGGACGTTGCCATTCAGGAACCATTCCACGTCCTCGTCATTATGGGACAGCTCGCAGGAGAAGACAGCAGAGCTCTCTTCTTCAATTTCTACATCCTGCAGGTGCTTCGTTACTTCTACATTGCGGGCTGTGGGGAAACAAGGTGAACTGTTACCACTGTTACTATAAATCATACTGGGATGTGGTAGAATGGTTGGACTAGATGATCTTTGTGTAATCATCTATGTGAAGATAATACATGTATAAAGTTAGCAGGAGAGAACGGCAGAAGTCAACCTCAAGAAGAGAAATCTGAGGTGAAATATGACATGGAAGAGGCCACCCTCCCTGCTCATACCTTCAGCTGTCAGCGTGGCCTCAGTCTCTGCAATTCCTGCCTTGCACTTGTACACACCAGCATCATCGGGCTTCAGCTTCAGAATTCTGAGCTCTACTGAATGCTTATCCCTCTTGATCTTGTACTTCTCAGAGGGCTCGATGGGTGTGCGGCCCTTGAACCATTTCACAACCTTTGGAGAAGGCCTGAAGTCACAGGACAGGATGACAGAATGACGTTCCAAAGCTGTCTTGTCCTCCAACTTCCTGGTGATTTCTATATGGTAATCTGCAAAGCAGGGGTGGAAGAGAAGAAAGGATGAGGACAATTGGAAGAAGAGGAAAGTCTCTTGCGTGTATTCCATTCCAATTAATGTCAAGTTCACAATGGTTCTTTGAACGACTCTAAAGATAAAACAAACGATTGTCTATAGGGAATGCCATTGACTACATTTCTATGAAGTAATACTGTACAGTATCTACCAAATGCAAGGTCCAGCTCTTGTTCTGTGCTTATTAAATTGCTCCCAATTGTTGAGGCTTTTATTCAAATAAGAGTGAGTTGAAAATATAACAAGTACTTTAGGATGTGAATGGATAATCTTACGCTGGGGACAACAGCAGATAAAAAGCCTGCAAGTTTCTTTCAGATGAAATCAATGACAAACCGCACCAAATTTAGGTGCTACCAAACTTAAACTTATCTAGTTCAGAAATACAATTAATTTCACCTGATTTGACTTCTTTGCTATAGCCAAGGACAAAACCTCAGCTCTGTAAATCTGAATAGTAAGCACATCACAGCTATTCAAACACATCTTTTACTGAGATGCAGCTGTCTCATTTAGTGTCCAACGACTTTGAACTGGAAATGGAGCAGACCAAAGCAGAATCTAAACATGGCTTCTACAAGGACTGATCAAATGCGGCCACCGTCAAATTCAAAGTATCTGATACAGAAGGATCACACTCACTGTCAGACAAAACCTCTTTGGAGAGGTGAACTGACTGCCCTGTTCACCCCCACTTTGGAAATAACTGCACTCATTTCCTACCTGCTCCCAGCAGTGTGGGATGGTGGGATAGCATCACACTTCCCACACTAAGCATCCCACCATGTCACTTGTTCCACCTAAACCTCAGTCCCAAAACAAAAGGGGAACTCGCTTCTGAACCCTCTTCACTTCATTTCAGATGTCTTATATGCTTGATCTCCAACCCACCCCCCACTCAGGAGAAAGACCCCCCGCTTACACCCTACCATCTTGTTGCATTCTGATGTTGTCATCAGCCTTCAGCTTGTTGTCCTCTTTGTACCACTGGGTCTGAACCTCATCGTGTGAAATCTCACAGACAAAAGATGCACTCCCATATTCATTCACTTCCACATCTTCCAGTGCTTTAACAATCTTGATATCTCCAGCTGTGAAACACTAGAGATATATTTGTCAGGGTATTTCCAGAACTGAGTGCAGCATCTTTTCCTTACACATATTTGCATAGAAAATAAGTAGGATTATGTTTTATTCTAAACCATCATCCATTCCTGAGTCATTTCTCTCTTCAACACAGTCAATGCATTATTGCCCTTGAACTTAAAGACAGACCTACTAGCTACAATGGAGCTCCCTGCAAACAGTTTTCATGGAAACCAGAATCTCATTTATTCTAAAACCTTTCAAGCAAAATTAAGGGTAGAAAAACAATAGAACTGACTGAATCTTTAAGGTCATTTAGTTCCAGTCCCCCTGCTATAGGCAGGGACACCTCCCTCCACACCAACTCTTCTCCTCAGGGTCAAGGCTTCTCTCAAATCATTCTCCTCTAAGCCTGTGCCTGTGCTTGGGATTGCCCTGACCCAGGTGCAGGGCCTTGTACTTGGCCACACTCAAGTTCATGAGGCTGCCAAGGGCCCACCTCTCCAGCCTGTCCAGGTCCCTCTGAGTAGCATCCCTTCCCTCTAGCACATCAACAGCACCGCTCAGCTTGGTGTCATCTGCAAACTTGCTGAGGCTGCATTTGATTCCACTCTCCATGTTGCCTACAAAAATGTTAAATAACACTGGTCCCAACACCACCCTCCACCTGGACACTGAGCTATTGACTGCAGCTCTCTGAGTGTGACCATCCAGACAGTTCCCTATCCTGCAACTGGTCCATCCATCAAAACCATTTTTCTCCAGTTTGGTGACCAGGATGTCATGCAGGACGGGATCAAATGCTCTGCACAAGTCCAAGTAGATGATGTCAGTTGCTCTCCCATTATCCACTGATGCTGTTACTCCATCATGAAAGGCCACCAAGTTTGTCAGACATGGCTTGACCTTGATGAAGCCATATTGGTTACCACCAATTACCTCATCTTTATTTTCCAAACTATGCCAAGGAGAACTAGACAGAACTCTACAGTGTTGTGTCACTACAAACCTGTCTGAACCATTGGCTTCTCTGCATGCTCATCACTAGTCTCTCCTTAGCTTGTGTGCCTACAAACAATGTATGGGGAATGTCAGCCACAAATCTTACCTAGGGGACATCTTTGCTTCAAAATCCTTTGAACATCACACAATCCCTTTTAACTCTCCAGGTCTGCATTTAGTTATGTCAGAATCAGGCCATATTTCTGTGCTGCTATATCCCTTTCCTTCTGAAGGGCCTGGATACAACTTGGATTAACCTCAGGAGAAGAGTTCCTGCATAGAATCATAGATTTACCCAGGTTGGAAAAGACATTGAAGATCATCAAGTCCAACCGCAGCCTAACCAGTACCCTAACTCTAAAAACCCTACACTAAATCATATCCCTGAGTACCACATCCAAAAGGCTCTTAAACACAACCAGGGATGGTGATTCAACCACCTTTCTGGGGAGCCTATTCCAGTACCTAAAATCTCTAGTATCTAAATCTCTCTAAAAGAGCACAGGTATTAATCTGACCAGAAAGGTTCCTGTTTGTTCATAAAATGAGCCTTTTCCGCTCCATCTTGCATAGGCCACTGGGCACAGGGTAGCTGGGAGACCACAGAAAAAGTGGTTCTGTGAGCAATAGGGAAACTACTGCCTAATCCAACTCCTCCAATCTCTGCGCTCTGCCAGCATGTCTAAATAGGGTGGCAGATACACACAGGAGATAAATATTTCCACTTCCCTCAGCCAACACTGCTCTGAATTTCTATGGGACACACAGTTAGATGAAAAGGCATTTGACAAAGAAGGAAATGAAAGAGTTTAATCTGCTGTGTCATTCTCTCGGTAGCCAGAATAACTAACCCTCGCCAGTGTTAGTTCAAAGAATAGGCAGATTTTATCTCCTGACATGAGCAGTAATTCAAAGAAGCTGGTATATGATCCAGTATCCTGCATATTCACTGCAGGCAGGCAAAGACATTATGAGATAAGGGAGATCTACACATCACTTGTTATGAACACCTCATAAAGATAAAACCACACACAAGAGGAGAGTTTATGAAGAGGACCACTCTTGGACTACTTTCCAAGAGGCATCAATTAGTAACTCTCTTCGCTCATTTTTCACACTACTCCACAGTGTCCTCCTGAGCCCCCTTACTCCTGTTGCCAACTGCTGATGCAGGGAATCCTGAGGAACCAAGGATTCATAGTTGTTCCATCAGTAGTCCTTGGTCAGCTCTCCCTCCCTGCCCCTTCTGTTTTGATCCCACTAACCAAATTTTAGTTAGTCTGAAAAGAGGATGGAAACCTCCGCAGCAATTAGTTTCTAAATATCTTGCAATGGGCAGCTTGTAGGAGCCCCATCTCAATGCCCACAGCACAGGAGGCAGGACTGCTTAGCCCATGCACTAGTGCATTTACCAGCACAGATGTAAGCCCAGATCTATGCACACCAAATACAGGCTCTCAGTTTGCACAAGGAGGCATCCATGGAGCTGAAGTATTAGGCAGATATTGTGGTGGGGCAGCAGTTATTGAGACGCCAGACAGAAAGGACACAGATAACGTGGCAACTCAGCTTTACCATTATGACTGATGATGGAACATCTAATTTCACTGCTCAAAAGAGAACTTCCATATAACTGGAAAGAATGAAATTCACAGGGGAAACCACACACAGACACACACAAAAGCAATACAAAGGAGATGAAGGATGGTTCACATACTAGTGATTCACTCTGAGACGCAAGCAAACGAAAGAGTATCCCCAACCATTTGCCTCCTGAAATGCTAAGTATATAAACTCATTGCTGTGATAACTCTGCCAGACGTGAGTCATACACTGTAAAACCTTATGGGGTCAATCAGTTTAACTTCATAAATTCATTACACCAACAAAAACAGACCATCGTGTCCAGGCTGGTTCATTTCAGCTCTTCAAAGCTGTTGGTAAAACTGCCTGAGAGCTGAAATGCTTACCAGCAAAAGCTAAAAACTTTAAATCAAATGTAATAGGCTGGCTTTGTCTACTGTATAGAAATGATGCCTGAAAAAAAGAAAATAAAAAAGAACGTAAACCAGAACAAATGGAATGGCTACATAAAACAGCCAGTACTGAAACAGCAACCCAACCTGGTTGCAGAATGAGAGAGAAAATGAGAGTTCACCAAAGTCATGGGACAGGACACATGTTCATGTTCATGCTAACACTGAACCCAAGTGGCCACATGAGGACAGCATCTAGTAGGAAATCAGAAAAAAGCATCATTTCATACGTCCCTTGGGAAGGTGGCATCTACCAGGGCACAGCAGACCCGTGTGTTCAGTAACAAGTCTGATGCTTCAGAGCCCAATGATGAGCTACAAACTGGGGTTTAACCAATGCAACACATGGAGGGAAAATCTGTCTTGAGCATAAAGAAGAAAGAGAAAGGTATCCAAAAGGACTAACCAAGAAATGCCCAAACTGCCCATGATGCATTTCTTCCCGTGGTGCAAAATACCACAAGAGGATTTATTTGCTCTTTCAGTTAAACATAAAATGAACCTTTCGGGTAGCTGATGTCTTGTCTTAGGCTGCTCAGCATGTGGATGTTCCCTGATCTTCATATTCACACTTGTGAATAATGAGACTTCTCTTATTTCCCTGGGAAGTAATGCCCACTTTTTTACTTTGACAGAGCTCCTTCCCATCCTAGAAGGGAAAATATCAAGTCAGATCTCCATTAGTCCTTCCATCTCTGCACTGAGCAAAGGGAGCCTTCAGATCTATGCTTAATTCACCCACTCCCCTAGAATTAATGGAACTGTGCTTACTGGAACATATGCTGAAGCTTAAGCACAGTGCAGTGTTTCCAACATGAAGGAATGGCTATAGAACATGCATAAATTCTGGCTGACCTATGACAGCTTAAAGCACTGCGGAGGACTGTTAACAAGCCTGTTTGGACATCACCTTGAATAAATGACGTTATCCCCAAGTAAGGGAAGGAACAGCTGAGCACCAGGGAGGTACACAAAGTGCCAGAGCAAATTCTCACACTGTCAGGTGCAAAGAAAACTGAGATTTCACCCCAAAAACCCAGTTCACAACAAGGCTACAAAATCCCAGCTGAGAATTTCTGCGTTAGACTTGAAGCTCAAGACTGTACTGTAGTTCAACCAACAATATTTTGTGCAGCATGACCTAAAAAGTTCACAATAAAACCAAAACAAACTTCAATTTCAACTTGATAAATGAACTCAGGACATAATAACAAAGAGTGCTGATCTGGGCAAATAAAAGAGCATAAAGAAAAGAGAGCAGTGAAAAAGCTATCAAGGAAAAGCTCAGACTCGCATCCCTTGGAAGTGAAATTAAAGGCTCTCATTCATTTCCAGAGAAGTCAGAAAGGAAAATACCATTACATGCCATACCTTGAACCACTTGACGTCCATGTTGGGCCTGGACAGCTCACACTCAAATGTGACCTTGTCCTTCTCAATGACGCTACTGTCTGCCAATGGTTTGCTGATTTTCACAGGCAATTCTGAGAAGAAGAAAGAAGAATGTGGATTTAGTTGGGAACTTAGTTTTGTTCATAACCAGGTCCATGGGTGCTGTTAAATGGATCCTTCCAGATGGAAAAAACATTTCAGGTGGCCTCCTAGATTTTACCCCTTTTTGTGTTGCACGCAAGACTGAAAAAAAAAATTACTTCTGCAAAGTTCTTCTTGTCATAAGGAAACAAATATTTGGGGAATGGCAGAACCAGGTAAAATTTTCCTTCAGGTCAAGAAAGTATAAATTTCACTCTCATGCTCTTGGTGTGGTTTCTGCTATGATTATTTGGACTAATTAAGCTTCTCCCTGATGAAAGCCTAGAAGTATATCACAAGAAGGACCAACTTACCCGTGACCTTTTATTTGTCTTACTCAAGCATCTCCTCCTGACCAAAACTGACAATAAAAGATTCAGCCAGACTACAGGTTTGAGCAGCTGAGTTGTTTCTAGGATCTCCTGCAATCTCAAGCTTGGAACACACACTTGTCTTTTGACTAAGTGTCTCTTATAGTGCAGTAAAACAACAGGTTTTCACACGGCGATTCCTCATTTACCTTGATCTGAAATCATTCTCAAACCATGTGGGATCAGTCCAGGGAGAAGGGAAGGAGAGGGGAAGGGAAAGGGGAAGTCCACAGTCCTCTAAAATCAGGCTTCTTAGCCTAAAGCTCAACAGCAAATAGCAGTCCACTTCCCCACATTGCTAGACTCCGAGCATTTAAAGAACATCAGCTGACCTCATTATGAGCTCTAACATAGCCAAAGGAATTCATATATTCAAATATTCTCTTGAGTGATGAGAAATATGGAGCATAACTTCAGACTTCTGCTGTTAAACTCTCACTTCTATCATAAACCAGAGTAAGAGTTCAATGCTGTTTTAGATGGAGGACTCATATTTTAAATAACTCATCTCATTAAGGCTTGGATTCCCTACTACAATTAGTTAAATTCCAGTTTGGATCATGCTTCACCTTGGATCACTTAGGGCTTCAGCCACTTATTGGAACTAACTCAATTTGTCTACAGAGAAGCTGTTTTCTATAGCAACAATAAGCTGTGATTGCAACTGGATGTCGGGAGAGCACAAATCCCGCAGTTATCCTGTACCAACATCCTCTCCTTCCATCAGAACAGCAAGTTTTTAAACCAGACTCATGCAAGCTTGCATGACACACCTTGTGTAAAACTGTTGGCAGCCATCAGGACAGCCAGTTGCTTCCTGTATAGACACTGTTCCATCAGTTTTGGTTTTTTGTCTCGCTAGAACAACAGCCAGTGTCTGAAAACTCCCACAACTGAAGCAACCACGCTGATATACCACAGTCACTGGAGGTGCTCAAGAGCCACGGGTATGTGGCACTGGGGACGTGGTTAGTAAGTCCAGTGAGGGTGGGCTGGGTTGGACTCACCTATCTCAGTGGTCTTTTCCAGCCTTGGGTGCAACTTGTAAGAGGGAATGAAGCAGCAAACTGCCCAGCACTGAGCTGCATTCTTCTGACACATGGTATCAGTGAACTGCTGTATTTCCCTATCTTCTCTGGAGCTATTGATCTAACCTAACTGAAAAAGTAAGCCTGAACCTAGATATAAATCAGGATCATAGTCACCCATGGTTGCTTATATATTCAGAAAGACACTCCAGAGGGTAATTCAGCGCATCTAGAAATTAAAGTAGAAGTTCCTTAGTCAAAAATATTCCACAGCCAGATTTTCACCTCGCTACCACTACATTAAAAAGGAGAATCCAACTTGTGGTGTGGGTCATTGATGTTGTTCCGGGGGGAACTGTGGCTGTTCCATGCCCACAGGGTAGAAGACAGCCAGTCTTCCTCTAAGCCACATAAAAAGCTGCTTAGTGCTCCCAAAGCGAATGCTCACCAGTTGTTTCCAACTTGAAGGTCATCTTCTGGCCAGCAGCCTCGCAGATGTATTCTCCAGCATCTTTCTTCTCCAGCTGCTCCACAACCAGACGCCGTGTTTTGCCCACAGATTCCATTCTGAACTTTCTGGAGGAGGCAAGCAGTCTTCCATCCTTGTACCATTTTACTTCGGTTGGATCCTGTGCTACTTCACAGCTGAGGGAGGCACTTGCTGCCAGGGCAGCACTCACCTCTTTCTGCACCTGCTCCTGGTTTATAAACACAGGTTTTGGCTCTGAGGGAAGAAAAGAGAAAGTATTGACTGAGGGACCGAAATGAGACCAACTTGCAGGTTTGTATGTACAGGTTGGAACAGGTTTAGGTTACCACTTGTGCCCAAACTAATAGCCTTCACTAGAGAATATCAGCTCTTCTGTTGAAACAAAGTGTCAAATCTAGGCAAGAAAGAACCTAGGAACTGAAGGAACCAAGAGGGTCCTTGAACACCAGTCCCATGGTTGCAAGTCACTATGCAAACATATTGAACCCAAAAGAACATCTGTCCTGCAGGCAACCAAAACCTGAGTTCCTTTTACTTAAGACCCACTGTGAAACATCAAAACACATAAACATGTGATAGTCAAACCACTGGCTGCCTTTTCATGACCCAGAACAGTACTCCTGGCTTCCTGAACAGACTCCTCATGGCCTCTACCATTGCCACAACTGTGACTGTCAAAGGCACAAAGGAAATATGCTCACCAACGCAGTCCTTTGTTCTTTGTGTGTGATTTGCAGATATCTATCTTACTTTGAGCTCTGGCAATAGTCAGCTCTACCAGGTCTCTTACTGTGAGTAGCAGACTCACCTATCCAGATGCAGCCTCCAACATAAAGGCATAGTAAAAAGGCAGTGTACTACTAGGAGAAGTTCCTGCTTCTCCTGCCATGAAAGGCTGCACGTAGAACATGCACTCCAGCCTCACTGCACATACTTATCTTAGTCAAATGTTTAGGTGAACAAGAATTACAGTTTGGGATCTCAGGCACAGGAGAGATTTGAATAATATCTTGAATATTGCTTCCACTGTACATATATTACTAATTATTGCTCTACAGACAGACTGAAACAGGTCTTTGTGTCATACTGAAACCAAATACTTTCTACAAACCCAGGCAATCAAGTATAGGGAAAAAACCTCAGCACAGACTACAGTGATCCAGGTGCAGTATAATAGAAACTAGATTTTACTTTACTGTTCTCTGCTGTATTTCATACAACACCTGTCTTACCTGTGACATGAATCTTGAAGGTGAGTTTCTGGCCAGCAGCCTCGCAGCTGTACTCCCCTGCATCTTTCTTCTCCACCTGGCTCACCACCAGCCGACGCTGTTTGCCCTCTGACTCTACCTTGAACTTCTTGCTCGAGGTGATCAGTTTCCCCTCCTTTTATCACTTGACCTCTGTGATAAAATGTTTGCTCATTAAGACCGGGATGTGGTAGCATTGTGGTGGAGTGCTTGTTCATTAGGACCGGGATATAATGGTGGAATATGGAGGCCACAAAGGTTGCAGAACACTCTAATTTTATGGGTAGATTGTGTACTCTGCGTAGTTACAGGCAAAGCGCGCCCCGATGGATACAAAGTTCCACGGAAGGACCAACCAAGGAACGACACACCAAGTCGCACGATCACAACTGACCAATTAAAGGACAATACGCTCGGGATGGACAATACAAAAGAAGTTGCAAGGGACGGGACGGCGCGGCAGTTGGAGGAACAATAATCCCCCTGTCGCCCAGCGCTGAATTGCCTTTTAGTTTTACCCGCTACAATTAATAAAAGTTTATAATTGGAACATTATTGGCTCATTGCTTATAAATTGATGACAACCTCCATCTTCTCCTGGGCCACCTCGCAGCTCAGCGTGGCATTTTTCTGTTGTTGCAGCCTTCACCACCTTCTGTACCTTCTCCTTGTTTGTAAATACAAATTCTGGCTCTGAAAAGAGAGAGATACATTAGTTTGGCCTCTTGAAAGAAGAGCAGGTTTTGGGGAAGGAGTCAGAAAAATGAATCAGTTCTCCCAGTCTGATGCCCCAAGAGAATGATGTGGAGAGAAGTTGTGCAATTTATGGATGCCCCATCCCTGAAAACATTCAAGTCTAGGCTGGATGGGTGTTAGAGCAACCTAGTCTCAAAGAATGTGTTCCTTTCCAGGACAGAGATTGGAACTGGATGATCCTCCAGGTCCCTTCCAACAAAAGGCATTCTGTGATGCTTCTTGTATGACTCTCATGACTCTTTCGTCCCCTAGCTGCCATTTACTTATGTCTTCAAAACATCAACTTATACAAAACATTCCTGTAGTATTCTCTCCCATGCTAAATGAGCCCTTCCAAGACAAAAACATGTTACATAGAGCACACCCCCTAGTGCTTGACACAAAGCCCCTGTTCTGAAACTTCCTGAGACGCAGCTGCATTGCAGAGTTGTTCTAGTGGTACAGGCACGTGGGAACGGAGAAGTGCAATCAGAACTTTCTTGTCTATGGCCTCATTCCCACAGCAAAAGGAAATTCCTGAAGATTTTAAAAGATGGAGCTGCCTCACAACTGTATTTAGAATAATTTGTTCAATTTCCTCATCAGAAATTAACCACCCCAAAGTTCAGCTCCAAAAATTTTAAGCATAGCAGGGAAAACTTACAAACTAATGACCGTTTTCTAAAACATTCTAGAATGAAAGGCCAAAATGTGTTCTCTCTCACCTGTGACATGAATCTTGAAGGTGAGTTTCTGGCCAGCAGCCTCGCAGCTGTACTCCCCTGCATCTTTCTTCTCTACCTGGATCACCACCAGCCGACACTGTTTGCCCTCTGACTCCACCTTGAACTTCTTGCTCGAGGTGATCAGTTTCCCCTCCTTGTACCACTTCACCTCCATCTTCTCCTGGGCCACCTCGCAGCTCAGCGTGGCATTTTGAGTCAGTGCAGCCTTCACCTCCTTTTCTACCTTGTCCTTGTTTGTAAACACGTCTTCTTTCTCTGCAGGGACATCACAACAGTCACACCATTTTGCTGTAGTCTGCTGCAGAGCTTACTCCAGTTCCCCATTTTCATTATACTTGCCCTTCACAGGGACCATCATGATGCCTCATTAAGACAGGAAAATACTTTCCCCTCTATTTTGCCTTGGGAAATGAATAGGCATATCATTTCATATCATATCATAAATCTAAACATTTCGCAGTCTGATAGCAGATTTGGACATGAGATTTAGAACACCTGCATGCACTGCTGAACCTCCTCCCTTCTCTTTGTTTCTTCTGATGTCTCTCTACATTTCCAGTAAATCAGAAGGGAATGGCCCTCTAGAACAGGTTGCCCAAGGAGACTGTGGATGCTCCATCCCTGCAGGCATTCAAGGCCAGGCTGGATGTGGTTCTGGGCAGCCTGGGCTGCTGGTTGGCAACCCTGCACATAGGAAGAAGGGGGTTGGAACTGGATGAGCACTGTGGGCCTTTGCAACCCAGGCCATTTATGAGTCTGATTAGTGGCATTTTCCACCTCATTGTGTCATTCAAATTTTGTAACCAGATCTCTTCAAACACCTCCCCTTTTCTCACTCCTTGCATGCCTGGTGTGCTCTTGCACTGTAACCCTGCAGACACCAGCTGACTACAAGAGCTGCACAAGTTACCCTCCTTGCCTATTGTTTGTTGCAGTAATTCATTCCTGGATGGAAAAGCACATGTAGAAAAGTGTTGCTATGACACTAGATGACAAAGAAAGTCCTATAGCCAAAATGTTTTGCACCAGAGAGGCTGTAAGTTGATCCTCCAAATGCAAGACACACAAAATGAAGTGTTCCTTTATCTCTGGGATTCCAAGCATTTTCTCACCTCTGACTTTCACTTGGAATGTTGCTTTGTCATCTTTTGTTTCACAGCTGTAGCTCCCTTGGTCTTTCAGGGTCACATTTTTGACCATGAGCTTGCGGTGCGTCCCCTGGGAGATGATGGTTGTCCTCTGGTCCTGCTTCACCTCTATTTGATCTTTCTTCTATACGACAGCTCCGCTTGCAGCTGACACCTCACACACCAGCTCCAGGTCTTCAGAAGGACTGACTGATATTTCTGGAGTCGTTTTGGACTTGCTGACAAAATTAATGGCTTCATCTGAAGAAAAAAAGAGAAAGTGGTTTACATCCTGACTCAGGCTTATTCAGCACAGCATTAAGATACAGTTAGAACTGATTGTAATGTCTCTGCTCATTACATCTGGGGGATCAAGTTTCACCTCTGGAGGTACTCACATACAAACGTGTGCTTGATTCTCCTGTGTAAGGAAAGAGTAAGTTCTATGCAGACAGTTCTTATTTCTTCTAATCAATTCTGTATTCTGCACATGTTCTTCTGAAGCTAAAACGAAGGCAGCTAAGTAACCTGTTTGCAATACATGAACAAACCAATTCAACACCTTGTCTCTAAGCTAACAAGCAGCGTTTGATGAGCACATCAGTATTTCATGCCCTTCATTCCATCCAGACTGTATTGGCAATAACTATGCTGGTATTAACAAGGATAGCAATTACAAGTAAAATGGTAGAAATACAGAAGATATAAGGAAAAGGGAACTCACCAGAGCTGAGGCGATCCTCCCTGGTGAGCGATCTCCAAGAGATGCTGCCTCAGTGAGGGTCAGCCCTTAAATGAGGTCTCAGAGGAGGTGGAGTCGAACTCCACCCCTCCAGGGAGCACAGCTACATAACTTTCACTTGTGCTCCCACAGCTGACCCCACACTTGCCTCAGCTGATCAATCAGTGGTTCACATTGTGATCTCCCATACACTCCACCCCTTCACAACGTGAACCAATGATTAGGTGAGTTCCCCTTATTACAGAGACCCAATCACGACGCTGATACAATCTCCCGTCGCATTAGATGTTGATATTATTCAAATGATGATGATTGGATGGGTGTTTATGATCTTCCATGGGCCAGTGCTTGATAGATGTTACCGGAGACAAATCATCTTGAAGTGCAGGTCCGTCTGCGTTTCATCAGTCCAGAGTAATGGTCCTAGAGGCTTAGAATCAATCTTAAGGGGAGTAATATAGATGTTTCAAGGGTACTAGGAGGGGAAGATCCGCCCTCCAGGGCAAGATACAGGCCGTATTCTTATCTTGGGTCAATACTTCTGCTTGTACTGGATTATGTCCCGGCCTCCGATACCATACCCTCTGGCCAGATATCTGTGGCTGTATAACTATATCTGGCACCAGAGGAGGAGTCTTGATCTGCCATAGGGACATAATAGGTGTTCCTTTAGCAATAAAGGCCGGAGTATTGACCACGATGTCAGTAGGCCATGTACCTATCACCGAGGGGGTGACTGAACCTCCCACCTCCAATAATCTCCCCCAAGGTGCAAGTAGGCCACACCATTTGGGTCCTACCTGCACCTTCCAAGGCCAATTTATCTTATGGATTCCCGGTTCTAAATTCTCAGGGGCAGGGAGCAGAAGATTATTTTCAGTAGTTATTATCGGTGCCTGTAATTTGGATCCTAAGAGGGGAGGCCCATATAGTTTGTAACATTTTCAGGGCACTGGGTCTGCCATCCCGAGGTCTTTCATTCAGGTCCCGCACGGTTTCATATAATCTTTTTGTCCACCCCTGCAGGGACTGAGAGTCTGTTTTCAGGGCAGCCTTAAGGATACCATTATAACGTTCAATAAGGCCTGCCCCTGTTGGGTTATATGGCAGGTGGAATCGCCATTCAATGTTGTTTTCTTCTGCCCAGCGCTGTATCATCGCTCCAGTGAAGTGAGTCCCTTGGTCACTCTCGATAACTTGAGGTGTCCCGTATGCAGACATCAGTTTAGTAAGTGCCTTAACTGTGTATGCTTGATTTGCCTTTGGTACAGGATAGGCTTGCAGCAGTCCACTTACAGTGTCAACGCAGGTCAGGGCATATCTCGCCCCCTCAGACCGAGGGAGGGGCCCAATGTAGTCGACCTGCCATCTCTGAAGAGGACTATATCCTCTAGCAATGTGGGATGTTGTTTCAGGCAACGGTCTCGGTCTCATCTTTGAGCAAGCATCGCAATCCTGACATGCTTGAACGATATCAGATAGTTGTACAGGCAGCCCCCATGCTTTAGCAGCTGCCCACATTATCTTCTGTCCAGCATGCCGTAGCTTCTGATGTAACCAACGGGCAATATTTTCAGATTGTGAATTCTCAATCCATCGGATTCGGGCCAGTGTGTCAGCTTCATCATTTCCTGGTGACTGCAAGGGTTGATGACCAGAGACATGGTAGACACATACTGTCCTGTGTTTGACCGTATTCCAAATGTCTACCCACATGTCTTTACCCCAAATCGGTCGGGCGTGGATAGTCCATTCCTGGGTAGCCCATTGCGTAATCCACAGAGTGAGCCCCCGGTACACAGCCCAACTATCTGTACAGATGTTCAGAACGCCGTCACCAGGTTCTTTAGTTATAACCATCCACACGGCTCGCAATTCTGCCCATTGGCTGCTTTGACCATCCCCCTCATCAAACCAGATGGTCTCAGTAGAGGGATGGTATGCTATTGCTCGCCACTTGCTCGGGTTGCCTCTGCTGGACCCATCCGTATACCAGGCATCTTCAGGAATAGGATATCTTCCTTCCTGAACGGGACTCTTCTCTGGTGGAGCAACCATCGGTTCTTTTGATGTATCACTGTGATACGTCACTGGGCCTAGGATCTTCTGTAGTTCTTCTTTAAGTGGAGATGAAGACAGACTGCTTCTCTGGCTTAGATAGGCGACCCATCGTGCCACCGTTTGTGCTTGGGCCACCCCCGTCTTAGGAAGGTGAGTCAAATCTCTCACCCACCCCTGGATTGGTAATGAAGTCTTAACTATGACCTCTGCTGTTTGCGTTATCGGCTCTACTGCTTGTAATGCCGAATAGGCAGCCAATAACTGTTTCTCAATCATGCTATATCGTTCTTCTGCTCCGTGCCAAACCTGAGACCAGAATCCAATGGGGGTTCGAACAGAACTCTGGCGTTGCCACAGGCCCCAGCCAAAACCATCTTGAGTAACATGAACATCTAGTTCAGCTGGGAGGGTCGGATCAAATATACCCAACGCCTGAGCTTGTTTAACTGCCAGTTTTGCCTGTTGGAAAGCATCCTGTTCTATCTTTCCCCAATTCCATGATTGACCCTTCTTTGTAAGCTTGTATAATGGCCTTAATAGCTGAGCTAAATGAGGTATAAAGGAGCGCCAATACCCCAATATACCCAAACATTCTTGCAATTGTTTTGATGTTGTAGGGACTGGAAACGCTTGGACTTTATCTACTACCGCACTGGGTAGTACTTTGGTTTTCCCGGACCAAATTACTCCCAGGAATTTTACAGATAGCCCCGGACCTTGCACCTTCTGTGGGTTTATAGCCCACCCTCTTTTCTGCAGGTAAGCTATCAACAAATCTGCTGCTTGTCTCACCGCCTCTAACGAATCGGATGTTAACAGGAGGTCATCAATATAATGATATAAATTGACATTATTTGGCTTTTCCCACTTAGCCAGATCACGTGCCACTAAATTATGACAAAAAGTGGGCGAACGTACGTACCCTTGGGGTAGGACCTGGAAAGTCCATTGCCTCCCTTCCCATGTAAATGCAAACTGATCTTGCGATTCTTCACTGATTGGAATACTGAAGAATGCATTCGCCAAATCCAAGACACAGTGATATGTTTTGATTTCCCTGCTTAGTGTGTCCATTAGGGAGGCAATATTGGGTACAGCCGCATGAACAGGTGGCGTGACCTTATTTAATTCCCTATAGTCTACTGTCATCCTCCATGTTCCATCCAGTTTTCGCACTGGCCATATTGGGGAGTTATATGGGCTATGTGCAGGCCTTATAATACCCACTCTTTCTAATTCCTGCACCGTCTTTGTTATTTCATCCTGCCCACCCGGGAGTCTGTACTGTTTCACATTAGTAATCCGGCGTGGCTTCGGCAAACAAATAGGCTCATGTTTTGCATGGCCTCTCAATATTGTCTGGATTGCCCGGATACTAATGCATCTCTGCCGCAATCGGAACTCTCCCACTGTTGTATGGAGAGCCAGACCCCACAGGATATCAATTCCTAATATATACTCTGGAATTGGGGCAATGGATACCTTGTACTCCCGTGGTGGAAGACGCCCGACCCCCAGTTTTACCCAGGTTTGGGTGACCGGAATGGTTTGTCCCCCAAAACCTCCAATCATCACTCTATTACCTTTAAATTTAGTTGGGTCTCCATATATTATAGATGTCTCTGCCCCGGTATCAACTAGGGCCATAACCTTCTGTATATTCTTTCGGGACCAGTATATCGTCAGTTCCACATAGGGCCTCCGGTCCCGTCTAGAGGCCCTAGGAGGACTGACATCCCTCGTCAAGCCATGAACTGAGCCAGATTCAAGTCTTTTACCTCCGATACCTCCGGTGTCATAACCCGAGGCACCTGAGGTGGCTTCTTTTTCCTATTTGGAACTATAAAATCTTCTAAATTCCATGTTGTTGTTGGTCGCCGCTCTATAAATCTTATCCCTGGCCTTTTGGGTTTATTCTGAAATTTTTGTTCATCCTGCAGTTGCTTCCACAACTGAAGGAGAACCTGATTGGGCTGCCCATCAATTTTTGAAAACTGAACGCCTGCCCGGAGCAGATCATTAAACATTTGTTTCCGGGATACCCTAACAGGTCCTGCCCGAGAAGTTCGCGGGGCCGATCTTCTGGCTCGCACTATTGGAAAAGCCTCGGCATCCTCAATCACCCTGATATTGCGCTTAGCTCGTAAACGCTCAGTTTCTCCGAGGTCTGCTACCAATTGGGCGGCTTGTTGGACTACTGCCTCTGCGGATACTACTGGATTAAGTATGGAAACCAAGGTTCCATACATATGAGAGGGTGCTTACTGTAAAATTAGGTCCCTCATTCCCGCAGAAAATTTAACCATATCAGGGCTATCGAATGTGTCTTCGTAGATAGCCTCTCTCATACCTAATTCGCGTATATAATTTTGAAGGTCTTCCATAGAAGACCACATCCCTGTGTTTACTGGCATGTCAGTTTTATTTGTCCACACCATGCGGCAAGCAGCCATTATCCATTCTACAATTGAATGGTTTTCTTCAAGGAACTGAGTCCCAGCATACAGTCTCTGCCGAAGGGCAGGATGTACTGTTATTGTGGCCAACTTAGATACTTCGGGGCCACTAACCAGTACACTATCTGCCCCTGAATCCCATAACCGTAATAACCAAGCCGGAACACTTTCCCTTGGCCTTTGCCTAAATCGTTGCACTAGGTCCATGAGTTCAGTAGGCGTATATGGACGGGCTGTTACATGTAAAACAGATTCGGCAGGGGGCCATTGATCAGGAGGCACTCCTGCTGGTCGATCTTGAATTTTCTTTGTTTTTTGAGTTATTACTGGACGGACTTCTAGTGAGTCCATCTCAGATGGTTTTTCTAGATCAGATTTAGTGATCTTATTTTGATTCATTTCTTCAGGATCTTGATCGTCATTAAATGAAATGTATCTAATTTGAGGGTTGGAGGAAGAAAATGACCGTTTTTTTCCTGTCAATAGATTGATCTCACCCTCCAATTTTTCAATACGGGCCTTTAACAATTCATTTTCATGTGCAATGTTGTTTGATTTTATCTCTGCCTGATTTAAAGCATTTAATAATGGCCAGGCTGCCATAGATGCAGCCATTCGCTTTTCTTTTGTAATTAAGATATCTTTTTGTAGTCCTAGAAAGTAATCAGTTAGACAATAGGCGTCCATGTTATTTGGTACTCTTAAAGGGCCCCATTGTTCAATAATTGTTGCTAATTGGTAATATGGGGACGCCTCAAAACCTGGAATTTGTCCAGGAAGGCATGTCCCTAAGGGGGTGGTCTTCTCCCCCTTGTACCAATTAAAGATTTTCCACACAAAGGACATTTTTTTTTTCCTTATATTTCTAGATGCCAAGTCAGTGGCTCCTGCCTGGCTTGCCAAATGTATTGGCAATAACTATGCTGGTATTAACAAGGATAGCAATTACAAGTAAAATGGTAGAAATACAGAAGATATAAGGAAAAGGGAACTCACCAGAGCTGAGGTGATCCTCCCTGGTGAGCAATCTCCAAGAGATGCTGCCTCAGTGAGGGTCAGCCCTTAAATGAGGTCTCAGAGGAGGTGGAGTCGAACTCCACCCCTCCAGGGAGCACAGCTACATAACTTTCACCTGTGCTCCCACAGCTGACCCCACACTTGCCTCAGCTGATCAATCAGTGGTTCACATTGTGATCTCCCATACACAGACAGAACCTGCCTGAGGAGCAAGCTGATGGCTGTCAGCTACAGGCAGACCTAGCTTTGTACTGCATTTCTTAGAGCAACAACTGTTGCTTTCAGTCACTGAATATACCAAGGCCAATTACTATGCCAGGAACATTTATGGCATCAGTGAACAAAAAATGCGTTAAAAATTGTAATAGACAGGAGCCATTTATTCTTTTATAACTAGGTGACCAAAGAACAACAGTCCTTCTAGAGTCAAGCTGTTAAGAACTAATAGCATCAATCAATATCACATAGATAGATTACTTCCCTGCCCTAAGACCATCTTGCGACCATTTGGTGCTCCTAATTAAGCCCTCTTGATGGCATTTTGTCTGAGCCATGCGACATTTTGTGATAGGAGTTACTGCTAGTGTTCCCTTAACCCTACACCAAAGTAGGAGGCATCCATTCTCAGGGAATCATGCAGGCTTCCTCTGTATTTGATGCTCAGAGACAGCCCCAGAACTTTTTAAATCTTAGCTTAGCTCTCATCCAATAATGTTCATCAAACAGTGCAACTTGTCCTTTGGGGATGCCTTTGTTCTGCATCAACCAGTTCCAACGGAGTCTTCTTGGCTTGTTTTAGATCAGTTTTTCAACAGATAAAGCCAGGGTCTTTGAATTACAAAGTGAAATTGCAGAATGCATGATTCTCAACCAAACAGAACAGCAGGTGGGATGCAGGGTGAATACCTGAACCAACACCACCTGCAAGCAATCCTTCAATATCTTAGGAATCTCTAGCCACCCCAAATCCAGTGTTGTGCTTGATCTATCATCTCTGCTGAGTTTTTAGCTAAGCTGATGGTGAGCATCACGGTGGTGATGGGTGAGCAGTCAGACTAGAGGGTCTTAATCAACCGTAAGGATCCTGTGATCAGAGGAACGTGAATGTGCTGTTAAAGGTCACAAGCGCTGCACTGCAGCATGAGCATACACAGCGAAAGGCTTTCAGTAGAGCTTCAGTTCATAAATGAGGACTGAGTTATGGAAAATAGGCTCAAGATATAAAACAGAAAACAGATCTTAACGCCAGGTTCTGTGAATGCAACCAGCTGAATTTCACAGCTATTGAATTTCAATGACAATTTCTTGTGTTATTTTACCCTCCAGCTCCACCCTGAACAGGAACATGTCAGTGACAAGCATTACTCCTCCAGGCTTGACCTAACAGTGCTTTACTTGCACTATGAGCTAATGGCTGTGCTTACAGCACCTCAGGGAGACACCTCAGAGATCACAATGTCCTTCGGGTACAGCAGGAGACACTCAACTCTCCAAATGTGGAGTTTAATTTGTCCAAAGAGGAGACAGGATTCCCATGCTAATAACTTAGGACCATTTCAGTCATAGGTTTAAAGATGATGTAAGTGCTGAGGCAATACATGAACTAGATGAATGAAGCCCAGATGTCAGGGCTCAAGTCGTGACTCCAGCCCCAGCTGGAGCTAAGGCTGTCTTGAATTCATCACAACACAGTTACATTATTTGCTCATACTGTGGATTTGCATAGGGACAACAGGAAGGTCAGAATTGCTTCAATAGAGCTATGCAATCTTTGTCCTAAATACTGGAAACCCACAGCGTTGGACAAATAAAATGAATTAAGTCTGAAGTGCTTTACATGGATTGTGATCCTATGTTTGCCTCACAAACTTACCTGAGACTTTCCAATCAAAAATCAGAGTGTCATCTCCAATTGTGTAGATGTATGTTCCCTCGTCTTCTTTCGTTACAGCTGAAGCCACAAGCTTATGCAGTTTCCCTTTATCTTCCATTGTGAATTTCTTACTGGTCTTGATTTCTTTGCCATTTTTGTACCACTTCACCATGACATTGGCTTCAGAGGTCTCAGAAACAAATTCAGCTTGTTTTCCAGCAACGGCCCTGATTACTCCTCCACTTGTCTCTTTGATTACGAAGTTTGCCAGTGCTGAAACAAAATATGAAGACACAAAATACATATGATGGTAAAGAACTGCAGGGACATTGGTGACCATGAGGCATTCATTTATCATAAGATCAAACGTGCACGTTTAATCCTAGTTCTAATTGCTAGATTCTAATTCAGAAGCTGGCAAATTGGCAGCTTTTATAAACCACGTACCAGATTACCTTATCTCCACAAGTTGAAGGACGTACACTGTACAGGGGACAGAGCCAAAGGAAGAAGCCCAAGGCTTCAAGAAAATGTCTAAAATAGGAAAACTGAGGAAAGAATTGGAACAAGCAAACTAGAAGGAAATCAATGGAGGGGGTATCTATTACTGCACTGTAACCCCCTGGCAAACAAATCAAGCCTAAAAGATAGAGATATCACTTAGGACTGAAAAGAAAAAAGAAAAAAAAGAATTCCTTTATGGAAATTAATTGGAGTGCAAAAGTTAGATGATAAAACTGGCCCTTATTAACACACAGTGGAATAATTGACTTCAAAGATTCAAAATCTCACCACTGTCTTAGCCAAAAGTTCAAGCCTAAGTCCACGGTCCTATTTTACTGAGGGTAATTGAGCTTGTTTTCCAACTTCTTGTTAACATATCATTTCAAAACAGCGCACACAACTGAGTTGGGTCTGTTGAGACAGCGCAGTCAGAGCTGCTAAAATCAAAGTCTGGATTATGCATGCATTTGTTCTGCAGTTCCAAGAACACGCATGTATAATACAAATTCAACAACGTTCTACAGAATGCCTGTATTTAGTAGCTCGAGAGCCAGCTGATGGACACTGGGATGACTGAGATCCTGTCAATACATTTAACTCCATCCTATCATATAGTCAAATTTCATTCATTTTTTCAGGAACTGTCTCTTATCATTGTAGTCCCCTCACCACTGCTGGATGTGAGCCCAACCACACAAAAGCAGCTGCTGGTTTTCACTGCAGATACTGCAGTAAGGAGAAACAGCCTCCAGACTGGACCAGCTGAGCGTGGCCCAACCAGGATTTGCCTCAAAGGTCTTATTACCAGTAGTGCTTCCCGATGAAATACATGGGGGTCCTCCTTTGATTCCAACCCCAACCCACCCCACCATGCCCCCTGATAACATCCATCAGGGCCACATCTCGACAGCTCCTGAACACCTCCAGGGATCCCACCACCTACCTGGGCAGCCTGTGCCAGTTAATTCTATGGGCAGACCTGCCAGTATGAAATATTATGCTAACATGACAAAGAGAGAGAAGAAAAGCAAAATTAAGACTAGCTGACAAGCCTTGGCAGGAAGTTCTGCTCTCCATCAATTTAGTCCCTGTGACTCTTCACAGGTGTTTTCTACATTTGGGATCACTGCTACAAAAAGAGATGTTGACATCATCTCTTGTGGCCACCCTGACAGAAGAGCAGGAAGGCTGGGATGCTCTTTTTCCTGTCTTTCCCTTGATTTCCTCTATATCTTAGGGACGAATCACAGGACAGAACACAGAAATCAAATGGCTCTACAAAGCAGATTGGCCAGTTCAAGTCAAAACAGCCACTGAAAACACCCCAGATGCTGTCTGACAACAGCTGGACTGTCGGGGAGTCAGGTGAATGCAGTCTGCTGGCCCTGGGCAGGAAGAGGACAGCCCAGACTGTCACATACCTTTCACTGAAAGCTGATAGAGCATTTTATCCCCCTCACAGATGCACTGATAACTTGCAGCATCATCCATTGAGTCGTTGTGAATTTTCAGGGTGTGTTTCTTCCCCACAATTTGCAGTTCATAATTTTCACTGGCCTTGAGCTCCTTCCCATCCTTCATCCACTCCACAGTAGCGCCTGTGTCTGAAAGCTCAGCCTGCAGTTTGGCTTCCTCACGCAGCCAAGCGCAGATCTTTTCTACATCTTTGCTCTTCTTGGTAAATCTCACTGCAGCACCTGTCAGGAGCAAAGGCCTCGTTATTTCAATTTATATCAGGCTAACGTGGTCAATGTTTGCTGCAACATCTCTGAAAAAGTATCACCTTCTGTTCCTGCACTCATCATTGTGTCAGTGCTGAGCAATTCACGATATTTCATTTGGTCTTCTTGCTGGATTTACTAAGTAAAAATCAACCAAACATCTCCTTCTACTGATTAATAATGCTCTAAACATGCTTCTGCAGAGGTTTCCACCCAATGACAAACAGGTCCTCCCATCATGAATGTTTATTTGTTCTACTTTGTCATGCAAAGCTGATTGATAGAGATATTATTGGAATGATTGCTCCCCTACTTCTAAACTATTCCAGTGCAATCAGAAAGGCTGTCTGAACCTGCAGCTGAAAGTACTGCTCTATGGTCATGCAGTGGTAAACCTGGTGACTGAATGCACTGGCCAATAGCTGTGAACTGCAGACATTCATCAGCTGGCATGCTTGCACGTTGTTGTAAGGTCAATAGTAAACATGGCATCCCCTCCAGGTACAGCTTCACCAGTTGTTAGGGGGGATTTCACAGCCAGGACTGGGTCTGAGGAAGAACATGTATGTCTTAATGCTCTTTAGATGCAAGTCTGGTATCTCATTTAGAGATGGAAGATTAAATCATAGGTACATTTCTACTTCTCCCTTTGCATGAGTGCTAGAAGAAGCACTTCTGTGCTTAAGATCTGTTACAGAAAGTTCTGCCTCTTGCACATGTGAGATATCAAAAGATAAGGATATTCATGTCTCTGTCACAGAAACAACTCGTATCACTTTAGTGGTAGCTGGAGGTTGATAGGAGATAGGAGAACTAGGAATAAAGGAAAGCCTTTGGTGTGTTAATGCACTGCTAACCTTAAAGTCAAAGGAAGCATCTTTAGGGAACCAACACAGCTGCTCAGCACACACTGACCCATTTCCATTGGGGTTTTTGTGCTTACCAAGGTGCACGCTCCCTGGGAATTCCAGAGACGGGCTCTGTCCATGCGCATTGACTGCAGACACTCGGAACTGATCATCAGCCTCTGCAGACAGATTGCTCACCGTGAACTCTGGGACGGGGACATGAGACTCGTGGCACCTCACCCAGGTGAAGCCAGTTAGTTTCTTGCATTCCACAATGTAGCCATCGACTGGAATGGGGCGGTGCATCTTCGGAGGGGACCATGCCAGCGTCACTGAGGTTTCTGTTTTATTTTTCACCACGGGGTCAGTTGGGGGCTGGGTGGGAGGTTTTCTGGGAGCTGAACAGAAATAAATTTCAGAAATATTAGCATAAGGTCATGTAGGCTGGAAAAGACCTTCAAAAGACCTTCAAAATCAGCAGACTCAACTTTCAGCATGACCTACTGAGTCCCACCATTAACTACTGTGGTACCTGAGGACATACATGACAAGCTTATTCCTGCAGGTATTTACATAGTGAATATATTCACCCTCTGGTTGCTTTGGAACATTTTAGAGGTTAAAATCCCATCAGACTTTTTCACTGTGTGCAGCCACTGATACAGGCAGGAGGCTGGGAATTACCTGATGGGCTCTAGTTACAGACTACTGACACAGTAAAGGATTGATTTCATTTAATTTTGGCCATCAGAAAGTTTGGTGTCTGGTTTCAGTCACCCATCTGGACTCCAATTATAATCATATGGAGAACAGCACATTCAGGAGAACTCATCTCAATAAACCTGAATGAAATCACAGAATCATAGGATCATGGGAGGGCTTGGGTTGGAAGAAACCTTCAAGATCATTAAGTGCTAGATGCCAAAGGTCCCACTAACACAGTATTAAGCCAAAAGCTAGATGCTGGAATCAGATCTCCTGACCTTACCATCAGAAACTGAGATGTCATATTTTGCTCAGAGGTGCCTGCTTGTAGGAGGGACAGCTTCCGAGCTTTTTCTGCTCCAGGAACCAGCTCGAGCTTCAGAATTTAAACAGCAGTCAGAAATTAAACTGAGCTTTGTCACCTCCATCAAATAGAAGGAGTGGTTGGGTGGTACAGCTTTCCAAATCGCTTAGAAACTGTCACAACAATCAGATGCCTACCTTTTCTTTTTTAACTTGTTAATACATAGAGCTTAATAGCATCAGAATGCCCCAAGCACTTCAGACAACAGGACAGCTGTAAAACCTTCTTTAAGGATTCCTTTGTTTAACCACTGAGTAACTGTAATTCAGTGGTGCTGGTAGGAGAAGGGAAGTCCTAATCTTCCCAGATGGTGAACAGAGTTGATGTTCACATGCAGACTGGTGCTGCAGCAGAGCCAGAAACCACTCATTTGGGAAACACAGCACCAAGAAAATAATGGGAATAGCTTCATAAAATCAGGAGCTTCACTCAAATTTCATGTCAGATCTATAATTCTTCCTATTTTCAGGAAGAAATGATTTCCCTTTTTCTTGTAGTTTTATTTTCTTTTCCTTTCCAGCAAGCAGCTTTGTAGCTTACAAATTGTTTTCTAATCACCTCCTGGTGTGGACAAATCACACAGGTCTGACTCCATGTTTTACATAGTTAGCATATTATATTTGTTCCACTATGGAACTGTACAGTCATAGAATGGCCTGGGTTGAAAAGGATCCCAAAAATCATCCAGTTCCAACCCCCTGCTATGTGCAGGGACGCCATCCACCAGACCAGGCTGCCCAGAGCCACATCCAGCCTGGCCTTGAATGCCTGCAGGGATGGGGCATCCACAGCCTCCTTGGGCAACCTGTTCCAGTGCGTCACCACCCTCTGAGTGAAAAACATCTTCCTAAGATCCAACCTGATCCACAACCCCTACACACCCTCAGAGCCCCCTAGAGCCCCTAGTCCTCCTATTGCCCACCACAGCCCCATATGCCCACTAGAGTCCCCCTCAACTCTCTTTACAGGCCCTGCACAGCTCTATATAACAGTCTTATAGAACTACCTCTAGTAGAAGCAATCTCCACACAGAGATCCTTTCCCAGCACACTGCGCCACGGGGGGAGCAAAACGGGGGGGGGCACATACACACACAGCGCCGGGGGGGCCCGTAACCGACCCCCACCCATCCTTTAAAGGGGTGGGGGGTCCGTTTTAATGGGGGGGGGGGCGAGATCACCTTCACCCCCCACGCCCCCATCCCCACCCCATCCTTTAAAAGGGGGGTGTCCATTTTGGTGTTGGGGGGCAGTGACAATCCGCCCCCCCACCCCATCGTTTAAAGGAGGGGGGGTCCGAGACCACCCCCCCCACCCCATCTTTTAAGGGGGGGGGGTCAGGGGCTCATGGGGGGCAGCACATCGTGCACAACATTGGGGGGGGGGGGGGCTTTAAAAGGGGGGGGTTACAAAAAGCATAGCTCTCAACTATAGATGGGATTGGGGGGGGCTCAATCGATGGGGGGGGGCCCTTCATGCAGGGGGGGCACAGCATAAGTCAGCGGCTTTGAGGGGGGGTGTTGGGGCTGTTTGGCCTTTGGGGGGGTTATTGTGTGCCCCACCCCCACCACCCCCACACACAATGGGGTGTTAATGTGGGGGGGGGGGGCTTAGATTAGTTGCGTTCCCTATAGCACTGCCCCCCCCCGTCATTAACCCCCCCGCTTTATCCTTACAGCTGAGCCCCCCCCCGACAGCGCCCCATTCATCTTGATGGGGGGGGGGGTTTGTCACACGACCCCGGTGCGGCTTACGGCACATCGTCGACCCCACCCCACCCCCCATAACCCCACCCGGGGGGGGAGGGGGCGATGTGGTGAGTGGGGGGGGGGTTCCGGAGGTGGGGGTGAGCAAAGCGCAATATGGGGGGGGGGGTCCTATAACTGGAGGGCAGCGGCTGCACAAAGAGCCCGCGGGGGTCGGAGAGCAGCACTTTGGCTGGGGGGGGTCCACGGGGTCCGGGGGTAATGCTGCCCCACCCCCTCCCCTACCCCCCACTGCCGACCCCCCCCCCGCGTTGCCCCCCCGCCCCAACGTCAGCTCCTGCGGCAGCTCCTCGTCGCTCTCCTCCTCCTCTTCCTCGTCTGGGGGGTCAATATGTGGGGGGGGGGTCCCATCGGGCAGCGGCAGCTCCGCCGGCTCCGATTGGCTGAGCCGCAGTGCGCGGGAGCGGCTGTTGTGTGCCGGTCGGTGGAGGGGAGGCTCTTCATGGAGCTGCCCCGCAGCCAACAAGAGCCTGAATGAGATCCTGGAGTCCCAGACGCTGGAGGATGAGCTGGGAAAGAGCAGAGGCTCCCCACAGAAGGGCAAATCACGTCTGATAACGTGAGTGTGGAGCACAGCCAGCCCCTTCCTCACATGTGTGGGGCTTCCATGTTCCTCTGTGCCCATTGCAATGTGCCACCCCAATCCTGCTGCCCAGCCAGGAGTGGATGGGATGAGCAGGTTGGGATGCACAGAGCAGTGCTCAGACATTGCTGGGACATTTGTGCACTGCTGTTGAGCTTCCCTTTGTGCAGCAGGGGAGAGGATGGAGGTTTACAGGTGGATGGTTGTTATTTCTATGGCATTGCACAGGTGGTAGAACCATGTCCATTCCCAAACTTATTCCAGGGCATGCGGGAATTTGTGCAGTTGTAGTTCCTGAATTGTGCTATTTAAAACCCTCCTGTAAATGGGGATGTTTTGTAATGCCTGCTGGGGCTGCAGGCAGCATTGCCTTCCTCCTTAGGGGGCAGGTTTAATCACAAGCCTCCCTATTTCCTCTCACAAACGTCCTACAAACCATGTCTGGGCATTGCTGTCTCGGCCTGGATCTCAGCTCCTGAGACTGTCAGATGTGAAGCAGCAGCAGCTGGGACAGGGCTGGCTCTGTGTGCCCTCTCTGGGTCTGTGGGCACAGAGTGGGGCAGAGGGATGACTGTGAGAGGGAGGAATTGCCCAGCCACAAGAAAGAGGAAATCAGCTGAAAAGGGGAGATTTGAGAAGCACTGAGGCTGTGGCTGCTTTGACAGTAAGAAGAAACCAAGCTGTCACTGTGCAGATGGGAACTCCAGTAGGAGAGCTGTGGTGGCTTTACAGATGGCAGACAGCAGCTGGAGTGTAGAGCCAAGGGTAGGGGGGGGATCTTCCTCTTAGCAATGCCATGCAAAGAATGATGCAGACTCCTGCAGGGTCGGCTTTGCTGTGTGACCCTGGGTGGAAGCAGCTGGAAGGTCTCAGCCCTTCTGCATTATCCCAGGAGCTGGGGCAGTGCTCGGTCTCATCCCACCTCTGCTAATAGCAAATGCAGAATCCCTTATCTGAGTGCCCTTTTCTCTCATGTAGAGTCACCAACCCTGGGAAGTTCACAAAAAGTTTGGGTGTTGTGTTGAGGGATGTGATTTAACTGGGAAGTATTGGTGATGGTTGGACTGGATGATCATAAGATCATCCAGATCATAAGATCTGAGATCATAAGATCATAAGATCATCCAGGTCTTTTCCAACCTTGAAAATTCTATGGAGTTGTAGCAGATTGTGGGGGTGTAGGTGTGGTATATATATGTACACAGATGGGAATATCCGTATGGAAAAGATAGATCCATGTGTGTTCTGGGCTGCACTGAAAAAGGGGTGGCCAGCAGGAGAGGGAGGTGATTGTCCACTCCTGCTCAGCTCTTGTGAGGCCATATTTGCAGCACTGTGTCCAGGCCTGGGAAGGATGTGGAGCTGTTGGGGGGGGTCCAGAGGAGGGCCACTGTGATGATCAGAGGGCTGGAGCAGCTCTCCTATGAGGAAAGGTGGAGGGATCTGGGCTTGTTTAGCCTGGAGAATGGAAGGCTGTGGGGAGACCTCATTGTGGCCTTTGAGTACTTGAAGGGAGCGTATAAACAGGAGGGGGAATGGCTGTTTATGAGGGTGGATAATGATAGGACAAGGGGGAATGGTTTAAAACTGAGACTGGGGAGGTATAGGTTGGATCTTAGGTAGATGTTTTTTGCTCAGAGGGTGGTGACACACTGGAACAGGTTGCCCAAGGAGGCTGTGGATGCCCCATTCAAGGCCTGCAGGCATTCAAGGCCAGGTTGGATGGGCTCTGTCCATGAGCATTGACTGCAGACACTTGGAACTGATCATCACCCTCTGCAGACAGATTTACAGCCCCTGCACAGCTCTATATAACAGTCTTATAGAACTACCTCTAGTAGAAGCAATCTCCACACAGAGATCTTTTCCCAGCGCCCCTTTGTGACATCATAATGCCCCTTTGTGACATCATAACACCCTTTGTGACATCATAATGCACCTTTCTGATGCCATAATGCCCCTTTCTGACGTCATAATGACCCATTGTGATGTCTTAATGCCCCTTTGTGACGTCATAATGCCCTTTGTGATGTCATAATGCCATTTGAGACGTCATAAGGCTCCTTTGTTTTCATAATGCCTCTTTATGACGTGATAATGCCTCTTTGTGACGTCATAATGCCCTTTGTGACGTCTTAATTCCCCTTTGTGATGTCTTAATGCTCTTTTGTGATGTCACAATACCCCTTTGTGTTGTCATAACACCCCTTTGTGACATCACAATGCCCCTTTCAGACGTCATAATGACCCTTTTTGACGTCATAATTCCCCTTTGTGATGTCATAATGCTTCTTTGTGGTGCCATAATGCTTCTTTGTGATGTCATAATGCTACTTTGTGACGTCATAACGCCCTTTGTGACGTCATAATGCCCTTTGAGACGTCATAATGCTCCTTTGTGATGTCATAATGCTCCTTTGTGATTCATAATGACCTTTGTGATGTCATAATGCCCTTTCTGACGTCATAATGCCCCTTTGTGGTGTCATAATGCTTCTTTGTGAGGTATCTGTGGTGCCATTGATAATGAAGTGTGATGAACTGGAAGGCTTTCAGTAGAATTGCAGCCCTAACATAAACAATGACTTGAACTCTGGAATTCTGTGTAAAATCATTAGCTAGCTTGTGGTCCGGGTCTTCAAACCAAAGGCTGTGAGGTGCTGCTCTTGTTGACGCAGGCTGTGAAAGATGACTTGAGCTCTAAGAGTAATTTCCCTTCTGCTCTTTATATGAACGTCAAATCCACAATTAGAATATTAAGAAGATAATATAAAATTTTGTGCTGCTGGACTGAGGACTTCCATTAGCTGTTAGCCATAGTTTGGAACTTGCAAAGCAATCATATTGGAGCCTTGCTGGGCAACCTGCTCCAGTGTCTCACCACACCCACAGTAAAGCATTTCTTCCTAATATCCAATCCTAATCTACCTTCTTCCCATGTAAAGCCATTTCCCCTCATTCTGTTGCTACCTGCCCTTATGAAAAGTCCCTCCCCAGCCTTCCCTGTAGGCCCTCTTCAGATACTGGAAGGCCACTCTAAGGTCTCCTTGGAGTCTTCTCCAGGCTGAAGAGCCCCATCTCTCTGAGCCTGTGCACATAGTAGAGGTGCTTTCAGCCCTCTCTGATCACCTTCATGGCCCTCCTCTGGACCTGCCTGAACATCTCCAAGTCCTTCTTGTGTTGAGGGCTCCAGAACTGCGTGCAGTGCTCCAGATGGGGTTTCAATGAGAGGAGTGTGGAGGGGCAGCACCACCTCCCTCGACCTGCTGGTCATGCTTCTGTGCTTTAAGCTTATGCTTTAAGGTCCTATATGCTTTAAGGTTTAGATAGTGCAGTCGCCACACCTCTTCAGGTTTATCTGTGAAGGTCCCTTCCAAGTGAACCGTGCTGATCCAGACAGTTCGGATTGCTCATTAAAGTGTTTTAGTAAGTTGGGCTGGTCCTACGAAGCAGTATGACTGCAGTAAGCAGTGTACATGGTGCGCTGTGAGTACTGCACACATTCCTCTTGGCAGCTTGTGGAACAGAAACTGTGCATTGTTTGGATTGTGTAAGTATTCCTGTTGGTCTCTTGTGATGCTTACCTTCTTAGAGCACCTTTCCTCGTTTGGCTCTACATATTTTGGTACCTTACTTGTTCTGTTTGGCTTAGCAGGGAAGGTCTTCTTCTGAAGCATCCTCAGTCTTGGTCTGGGCAGCATACTTAGAAATGACATGGACGTTACATGAGTGGGTGGTCAAAGGGGGGAAGAACTCACCTTTCTGATCTGTTTCCTTTTAGAACACAGTCCTGGAGAGGATTTGCTTTCCTTGTTTCCTGGAGACTTGGATTCTTAGATGGTTTTGACTGCAGCTATTTCTGATGTTAATTCCTTTTTCTGTACTTTAGTAGCCAAGTGCAAGTGGAGTGCTTTGGGAATTGTCTGAAGTTGCCAGGTTGCGTGTGATCACATATGTAACGTGGAGTTATGTGTGGTGCCAGTGATAATTAAGTGTGATGAACTTGAAGGCTTTCAGTACAATTTCAGCCCTAATGTAAACAGTGACTTGAACTCTGGAATTCTGTGTAAAATCATTAGCTAGCTTGTGGTCCAGGTCTTGAAACCAAAGGCTATGAGGTGCTGCTCTTGTTGACGCAGGCTGTGAAAGATGACTTGAGCTCTAAGAGTAATTTCCCTTCTGCTCTTTATATGAACGTCATATCAACAATTAGAATATTAAGAACATAATATAAAAGTTGTTGCTGCTGGCCTGTGGACTTCCATTAGCTGTTAGCCATAGTTTGGAACTTGCAAACCAATCTTATTTAGACTTTAGTGGTGAAATCTTCTGATGAAATCTTCCTTCTAATTCTGCAAAAGAATCTCGGTGGAACATTTCTGTCTGAAAAGGCTCTGGCATATGAAGATGTGCCAGACTGCAGCCATGTGCCAGATGCGTTTGGATCCATGGAATTTTCTGATGTAGCTTCAGTGTTTGAAGAATCTCCACTCGATCTAAATACTCAGAAAACAAAGCAGGTGTGTGAAGATGTACAGCTAGTTTCTTACAGAAAAAATACAGCTCTTAATCTAGAAATCTGCTTCTCATTGTATCTAGTGCTTACTCCATATTTAAGTATCTAGTGGACCTTGACCAAAGGAAGATAAAGATAGAGCAAAGAAGTATGTTAAGCATAAATTTTGTTGCCTTCTACCTGTAGGCCATGGTTGGTTTGACGTGATCCCTAACTCCAGTGTTTGGTTTGCACAGAAACAGCAAGCAAGGGAACAAGTAAAGGAGTCAGTGAGGATTTTAAAACACAATGGGAAGCGATAAGGCACAGTTAATAAGATTCTGGAGTTAGGCTGGAGGTAGGCAGAGGTTGAAAGGTACCGAAAGAAATTCAATCTTACTGTGTTGGACAACAAAATCCACTGTGATATTATTCAAATTTTTAACTAAACCAAGTGATAATTCATATTTATGTTTAGATAAGCTGGTGAGGGTTAATCCTCAATGGAGAATTGAGATGAACAAATAAAAAAATGGTTTTTGACAGTCTATAAGAAACGAACTTATTCTAGGAGAGAATCAGAGTTTTCAACTGTTTTGTTCAATAGCCAAATAATGTATGATATTTTTATAAGCATTGTGTCTGACCTTCTCAGCTGTTAGAATTTCTTTGACAGTAACTTCTCCGGCTGTGATCAGAAAACCTTTTGTTCCGTCTCTGGCACCATTCGAGGCATGATACTCAACTGGGTGATATGGAATTCACACTGTCAACTCCAGTGACAAGAAAAGTGGCATCTAAGAAGCGTGCAAACACAGAGAATGTTGATGCAGAGTCAGTGTTAAGAAATGAGCTGCCCTTTGCATTTCCTGCTCCAAAGGCCTTCTTTTCGAAGAGCCAGACAGAGAAGCAAGTAGAAGGCATATCTTTTTAGGCGCCTACTTCCAAAGGTATGTTGTATCTAACAAATGGAAACCTAGAACATGTGTAGCTTAGGAATTTTTTACTTTTAGTATGAATGCAGTACTTGTAGGTCCTAAAATTCTGAAAGGTTTCAGTGTGGGGTTTATTTGGTCACAGCACATACAGCTGCCATCCTGTACATCTGACAGTGCACTGCAAGCGGTTTAACCATATATCAGGGCATGGTACACGTCTGTTAATGATAGAAGTTCTCACAGTTTCACAAGGAGCATGCCTTGAGATGCATTCAGATAATGAGATAAGTGCTGTGTTCCTAAAACTAGCATGTGTCTCCACTCTCCATCGAGATTTAGTAGATAATTTCTTTAACAATTATGATGAGAGTTTTGTTTTGTTTTTATTTTTTTCTGGGCTATTATTTTGAGTGAAAGAAAAGGGTATGCTTTTATTTAAGCGAGCTTTTGATTGCATCATGCTTCTAAATTAAATGTAACCTACTGAATTCCTCATGATAGCATACGAGTACTTGCGTGTATCTGTTCTCCCTAATAGAGGGAGAAGAGACTCAGTGAACCTGGACAGTGTTACCCAGGGTTGTGAGAACAGCTAAATGATTGTTGAGAACTGGTCAACTCGTGAGCCTGAGACCTGGGATCCTCCATCCTAGGGTGGAACTTTACTGGAGCACGTGGGTGCCACAGCAAAAAAAGGACTGTGTACAATAGACTGAGAGTTTGCTGAGTTTCTTGGTTTACAGAAAGCACAACTAACTCAGCAGCAAGTGACGTATTTGGGATAGGAGATGACAGCTGGACTTTGAACCTTAAGGACTGCCAAGAAAGAAGCCATCTGCTCAACCCCTGAGCTGCAAACTGCCAAGGAACTCCATACGTTGCCAGGAATGACAGGAGGGTGCCAACCATGGATACACAGCTACGGACTGATGGTAAACTTGAAACAGCTTGAAGTGAGTAAGGGATATCCAGGGTGCACTGGTGCTCAATATTCAAGAAGCCCATCAATCTACACTGGGCCAAAGGATACCAGTTTTAATATCTCATGCAGTGTTTACTGTATTGGAGGCAAAAGGGGGACATTGGCTTTCACCCCACAGAATCACAGAATCACAGAATTACCCGGGTTGGAAGGGACCTCAAGGATCATGTAGTTCCAACCCCCCTGCCTAGCAGGGCCACCAAACATACGCCTTTACTAGATCAGGTTGCCCAGGGCCCCGTCCAACCTGGTCTTGAACACCTCCAAGGACGGGGCATCCACAACCTCACTGGGCAGCCTGTTCCAGGACCTAACCACCCTTCTAGTAAAGAACTTTCCCCTAACATCCAACCTAAATCTTCCCTCCTTCAACTTAAAACCATTTCCCCTAGTCCTGCTATTATCAGCCCTTTCGAAGAGTTTACTCCCCTCCTGGGAGTAAGTTCCCTTCAGGTACTGAAAGGCTGCAATGAGGTCACCCCGCAACCTTCTCTTCTCCAGGCTGAACAAACCCAACTCCCTCAGCCTGTCCTCATAGGGGAGGTGCTCCAGCCCCCTGATCATCTTCCTGTCCCTCCTCTGGACCCTTTCCAAAATCTCCATATCTTTTTTTGTACGTAGGGCTCCACACCTGGACACAGTACTCTAGATGGGGCCTCACAAGAGCAGAGTAGAGAGGGACGATCACCTCCCTATCCCTGCTGACCACCCCTCTCCTGATGGAGCCCAGGATCCCATTTGCTTTCCGGGCTGCCAGAGCGCACTGCTGGCTCATGTTAAGTTTCTCATCTATCAGGACCCCTAGGTCTTTTTCAGCCGAGCTGCTCTCAAGGACAACTCCTCCCAGCCTGTACAGGTGCCTGGGGTTCTTCCGGCCCAAGTGCAAAACCTTGCACTTTGCTGTGTTGAACCTCATTAGGTTCACCCGAGCCCAGCTTTCCAGCCTGTCAAGGTCCCTCTGAATGGCATCTGTTCACCCCAAAGATTCCCGAAATACCAGGCCATCCTGGTAGAGCAGGGTGATATAGAAATAATTGTAACTACTATTGCCAACCCAGTATCTTTCCTTAGCGGAACTCCCCTGGTGGAGAACCAGGATGACATCACTGCTTTGAAACAACTGATGCTGCACATTACATCCAGTCGGTCAGAGCTGAAGGACGAACCCTTAGAAGATGCAGAAGACGCCTGATTTACCAGCAGCTGCAGTTTTGTGAGACAAGGAGGCTTTAAGGCAGGACATGCAGTAACTGCTACTGAGCAGGGAATGGAAGCACAACCATCAGCCATGGGGACTACCCCTCAGAAGGCTGAAATAACTGCCTTGACGAGAGCCTTAATGATATGGACAGATGCTAAATATGTGTTTGGGGTGTCACACGCTCATAGTACCATCTGAAAAGAGCAAGGATTGCTCACACACAAGGAAAAGAGCGTGATGTAAATGTACCTATGTTGTAGGGCACAGTTCTCTATCCAGGCCCAAGTCTGTGTGGGTGTCTCCTCTATCCACAAAGCTGCTCACACTGCAGGAGGCACAGGCTGAGAGGAGAGGCCAGAGCAGCTCTCCCACTGTGACACGGAGCAGCAGGATACAAGTAAAGGAAGGCCCCACAGCTGTACTGGGAAGATTCCACACAGTCATCAATTTTTCATCTGAAAGGTAAAGAGGAATTCCCTTTTCTGCCCCTATCATCATTGGTCGGGTGAGTAGCAATGATGCCCGGTGTGCTTCCATCAATGGAGCAGAATAGGCGGAAGGCTGGGGTGCAGGCTGACCTCTGCTGAGGTGAGTGGGGGCTCAGGGTGTTGCTCAGTGGTAGATTTGTTCACACTGAGTTCTAACAGGAAACTTGCTCAACATCGAAGGCCTTGCAAAAGTCTGGCTGAGTGATGTCAGTTGCTTTTCCTTTCCCTACTGATGCTGTCACTCCACTGTAGAAGGCCACCAAAGCGACCAGGCTGCATGTCTCCGTTTCCGCTGTTTCTCCATTTCCTTCTTGTTGCTCCCTGTAACCAGCAGGTTCAGCCATGCTGCTTTCCTGCCTCCTCTGCTGTGTTTCGTGTGGTCGGGATGGAGCTCAGAGCTCCAGCTCTGAGTAAGGTTTTCTGAGAAAGTTACCATCTCTTTTCCATTCCTTTACCCCTAAAAACAGTTTTCCAGTGTCTCTCATGCAAGAATTCTTTGAACAGCCTGCAGCTGACTCTCCTGAAGCTCAGGATCCTGACTTTGCTTTTTGCCAGGCCTGCATTCCTTGAGATGAGGAACTCTAGGAGGGCATGGTCACTACAGCCCTGACCACCTCCAGTCTTAACCCCTGCTGTGCACCATGTCCAGTAATGCTTCCCTTCTGCTTGGTGTGCTTAATACTTGACCCACAAAGTTATTGTCAGTGCACTCCAGCAGGCTCTCAGACAGCTTGCAGCAACTGGGATTGGTGCTGGGTGGTTGCTGGGAGGTGTCTCAGCAGAAAAGCTGGGCTGGGGTGGGCGTGCTATGTCAGTCCTCATCGCAGCTGGCAGAGAGAGTTAGAGGAGGGTGATGGGTGCTGCCTGCTCTCAGTGCTACTGCACTGAATTTGGGGCACAGCAGCACACTGGTGAGTGAGCTGGGAGGGAGACGGACTGCTGCTGTGCATGGCTAGGCCAGAGCTGGAGGATTGTCAAACGTGAGTCATGCTGGTGCAGCCATTGCAGCTGCAGCAGGAGTAGAAGACAAAGAGGTTTTGTAGAGGACAGAGGGTGGTGATTCATGGTTTGATGTCCAGGTGGAGGCCGATAACAAGTGGTGTCATCCAGGAGTCTGTCTTGGGACCAGTGCTTTTTTACATGGTTATCAGAGACACCAATGATGCAATGGAGTGCACCCTCTGCTGTTTGCTGAGTGGTGCGGCTGACGCAGTGGAAGGAAGGGATGCCATTCAGAGGGAGCTCAACCGAGAGGTTGGCCTACGTGAATCTAATGAGGTTGAACACAGCAAAGTGCAAGGTTTTGCACTTGGGCTGGAGGAATCCCAGGCATTTCTACAGACTGGGAGGAGCAGTCCTTAAGAGAAGCCCCGCAGAGAAGGACCTGGGGGTCCTGGTGGATGAAAAACAGAACGTGAGCCATCAGCGTGCTCTTGCAGCTCAGAGAGCAAATGGTCCCCTGGGCTCCATCAGAAGAGGGGATGGCCAGCAGGGACAGGGAGGTGATTGATCTTCATGATCCTTGAGGTCCCTTCCAACCCGGGCCATTCTATGATTCTGTGATTACACTCGCTGTCAGAAAGAATGGCAGCTGTACAGAAGCTGGATATATTTTGGGACAGTTCTTGTAACCAGCTGATTTTAAGACCTTGCCCAAATTGGGGGTCTAAATTGCATGTTAGGAGAAAGCTGGTAAAGTGGCTATTGCTCATTCTTTTTCATTTGCTGATTCTTTCATTCGGGTTCCTTTTCCAAAGGAGATTCTGGTGATGGAAGCAATTGAAGAAAGAACCAAAGCAGCTCTTGCCAAGAATGCTTGAAGTCCCTGTGGAGAGAAGCAAAGAACTTGGGCTTCCTCTGGGATGCTCCCCACCATGTCTCAGGAAGGAGACAACTGCTGTTCCACTTTCTGCTGTTTGTGTGGAAAGGTACGTCTGGGTTTTCTTCTACCTGTTTTTCTTTTTCTGGCTTTGAAGGAGAAGGGGTGGAGCAAGAGGAGACCCACTGGTCATTTGTTACCTCAAGAACAGGATGGATTCTGCATTCACTGTGAGAAACTTGGGCTAGTAGCATGGGCATGTTTCAGGCTGGACTCTTCTTTTGCTACTTGGTTTCCTTTTGGCTACAGGGAGACAGCTGTCTAAAGGTGTGTTTTCAGACCCACTCTCCAAAACCATGTTTCATTGTTGCAGGTGGTTCAGTGTGCTCTTGCAGGGTAGATGCTGTAGTTTGCTGTAGAATCTAAATGGTTTCTGTTCCTAGGGGAGGACTGAGAGGAGGTAGTGAGAAGAGAATTCAATGCCTTAGGTGTATCTTAGTGAGAAATGTTGGCATGAGGTGCTGAAAGTCTTGAGTTGTCAAAGGCCAGTGATGCTCAGACTCCTTAACCTGCTGGAGCAGGGTGGAAGCAAGGAGTGGGCACTGCCGTCACACAAGCTGCACTTGGTTCTGGTCTGCCAGGTCTGTGCTGGCCTGGATTTCTTCTGAGAAGTTTGTTGGAGCTGCTTGGAGTAGTGAAGGGTGGGGAAGAAGTGCTGCTCCAGAGCTATGAGACGTGCAGCTCCTTCTGAAGTGCTCCTGAGAAGGACGGAGCGCAATTGCTGCAGCTTTCTCTGCAGATGTGCTCCTCACCTTGAAATCCTCCTGGTTTGTCCTCAGCTCCTGACCACGGCCTGTTCTCTGTTTTGCAGGCTGATAACATGCAGAAGCCGCAGCTGGTGCGTGCTATGTCATCTTTAAACGTACCAGCATTTGCGGCAGCCCATGTTATTAAGAGCCACGTCACCCAGGGGCCAGATGAGCTCTCTCTGGAGGTAAGCAGTTCCAGGCATTCCGTGTTGTCGTGCATAGAAGAGGGCAGTCCTTTCTGCTTTGTTTTCCTACCAGATTTGCTGAATCTGGGATTGATGTTTCAATCTCTTTCAGGTCAGAGATCTGGTGAGCATTGTTGATATGAGGACATATCAACAGGCTGAGCCCCTGGTGGAGAGGCAAGCGTGGCTTTGAGGTAGGCACACGTTTTTGACTAGAGAGCACAATTCAGTAGAGTTGGGAATCTCAGCTTGGAGCTGCTCTGCCTGCAACGGATGGCTGCTGGATGCAAACAGTTGCCCTGTGTCACTGTCAGTGGACCTTCCCTTTGACTCTGGGCTCGGGCTAATGCTCACCTGTCTTTTTGTTCTAATTACAGGTTGGGCTTTTCCCTGGTGAGTGCATGGAACTCATCAGCGGAAAAGTTCCCGATTCCCTCCTCAATTCATTGCCAAAGCCAGGTGCGTAATTTACATTTGACAACGCGAGTTAGTCAAATAGGGTCAGAACGTTACTTTCAGGGGGTTTGTTTATGCCCAAGTTCAGCAAGCTTAGAAAGAGAACTACAGTAATCTCCTTGGGCACCTCCAGGGATGGGGAAAATCCATTCTTACGTGTCCTTGTTGGGAATGTTCTTCCCGTTGTTACATGCTCTGTCGAATGCATTGCACTCAGCTTCGTCCAACCGAGCCAGGCCTGAAATGAACTGGTTTCTTTGTTTTGTTGCGCAGAGCCAAAGAAATGGGGCAAGCTCATCAACGGCCTTTGTTCCCTGGTGAAGGCCAGCCCCGGGAGAGCAAAGCAGCCTGAGCCTCCGACATTCTCCGGATCCATGTCCTTGCTTGACATCGTTGAGAGGTATTTAGCCTTCAGGACTTGAGGGCTGAGCTGTAGGAATGGAAGCATCCTCTGCTGTTTGAAACAGAGGGCGTTTCTAAGCTGTGTTTCAGCAGAAAGCAGGCAGTGCCCAGAACAGGCAACTTTTGGCCAGGGCTCGGTGCAGCTCTTCCATCACCCTGCACCACGTCTGACAGCATGCTCTGTTTTCTCTGCAGAATGAGTTCTCCCAGGAAGAGGGCAGAGTCAGCAGCTGGCAGTTGGTGTTCCTGCTTCTGCCTGGGCAAACCATCCCCTGTGGCCAAACACCAACTGCAGAGCAGTGCCAGGGAGCCCTCTGAAGCAGAAGTCTTGGTCCTGGCAGGTAAGGGTGCAAGTCCAGCTTACAAAACACTGCTTGTCAGCAACACAGGTAGAATTCATGCTTTCAGTGGGCTTGTACCTCCTTCTGGCGTTCAAGCCCGTCTTGATCCCTGTCTTTCCCAAATGAGTCTCTTGTCAACACAAGAGCTGGACCTGCACGTGGATCACTTTCAAGACAGTGACACTGTTGCTAGAAGCCTATTTGCTTCTGCCCACCACCACTACATAGCCAAATGTCAAGAATCTCCATGGTTCATCTTGTGAACGTTCGACACTAACTGCTGTACATCTGCTCCTTCCTAGGTGACCCGAGCCCTTGTATATCCCCAAGACGCAGGGCATGTTACGATGACGCATCTTCCATCAATGAAGAGTTGTTACTAAGCACAGAATGCTGCAGTTCAGATGAAAGCCTTCCGTATAACATCAGCTATCAAGAGAAGAAGGTCATCATCGTTGAAGCCTTCATTCATCCCATCCCTACTGAAGCTGCTGACCTGAGCCCACCAGACACCTCAGGCACCAGCCTGGACTCAATGTCTCTGCAGTGCAGCCCAGCCCAAGCACAGCCCGAGTGCCCCGACAGCAGCACCACCATGCAGGCTCAGGTCAGCATCACCGAGGAGAAGCTGAGCATCTCGCAGGGGGGCACAGAATCAGGACACGAGTCCCAGGCTCCGGGCAACAGCACGGTCTCTGAGCAGCTCTCATGATTACAAGAGAGGATGAGTCCCATCTTTCCTCCAGACCTCACACCCCCTCCTTTCTCCTATTGAATAAAGGCACGCTCGTGCTCAATCAACGCCTTGACTGAATTCCGAGTTTTCATTCGCAGAGATTGGGATGAGTGCAAGAAACTGCAAGGCAGCTCAGCTTACAACACTCTGGCTGTGGGGTTTGTGCGGCCGAGCTCTGGGTGTGTTCCCATTTTGCCTGACTTTGGGATGCCTGCAGCGAGAGCTCTGCTGCCGTTGTGTATGGCAGCAAATAGTCTCTAGCATCCTGGATGCTGCTCATGAAAACCCCAAGCTTCCTGGCTGTGGCTGTGATGCTTTTCAGGGCCTTTTGATGCTCTTTGATGCCGTGGCTGCTCCCTAACACCTCTGTCCTCCCGCCGTGTCCATTCCTGGCTCTCACCTGTGAGCTGTCCCTGCAGATCATCTCCAGCCCTGCCATCATCGTGCTGCGGCAGGAGGAACTCGCCCTGACCAACATCAGGCAGTGCTGCCTGCCTCTCTCACTCTCTAGACCAAGTGTAACTACGCTGTCATGGAGACAAATGTTTCTGTCACATCCTCCATCCCTGCAGACATTTACCGGTAGGTGGCTCTTGCAGAAGAAGATTCAAGCAGCAGAACCTTTTGCTCAGCTACAGCACACAAATGCTACAAAAGCAGGAATAACCCGCAAGCTCTGGGTCTGTTTGTCTTGCACAGGCATGCACTAACTGCGTTTGATGGTACCCCCCATCCTTGATTTCCTTCCCTGCTCCTTGTCTGATGGCGCTGCTGAGCCAGGAACAAGCTGCCCAGTGTGGCAGAGCATGGTGCAGGGCTGTGCTGGGACCTCCTCCCCTTCATCTGCTGCAGATCAGTGCCACACACGTGCCATCGAGATGCTCTGGCACGGGATGTGCCTCCAACCCAAAGCTCCTTCCCACCTCCCAAGGAAAAGCAAAGCAACCCAAGCATCTCCAGCAAAGCTGCCCAGCAGACAGCAGGGAATGCAAACAGCTTCTGGCTGCTCCCCTACACTCCTGTCCTAAGTAATAGACCCCATGAGGACTGGCTGGGAAATCAGTGCATGACACATGTGAGTGTGCACAGGATTGTGCAAAGCAGTGGGGTTCCATGAGTTTGTGTGTGTGTGTATCTCTGCTGTTATGAAAGCATGGGAAGACTGCCTTACTGAGTCCCAGATAATTACTTATCCTCAAATGATTTTTCCTGGCCAAAGTTAGAGCCTCTCACAGGTAATCGAGACCAACAGGCTGTTGTTGCACAATCAACAGACACAATCTAGATGAATAGCTGAGGAAAATAAAGCATCATGCCAAGGGTACTAGATAAGTGAGCAGCTTGAGATCTGCACATTTATGTGATACTCATGGTCTTAGACAATATTTGCTTAGTGAGGTCACATAGAATGAAAGTAAAATAGAAGAAGTGCAATTGGTCTCAGTTCACAGCTGGCTGGTTCGTCTCAGGCTAATCCTGAACTGCCTCAAGCGACTGCTTTGGTGCTCTACAGAACAGCAACTTCAGAGATCTCTTTCTATTACTAAGTGTTTGAAAGAGCAATTTGCTCTGTTAATTATCCATCATTTCTGTGCAGTCTGTTTTGTCAGACTTGTCTTTAGCTTCCAAGTTGTATGTGAAGAATTGTTTCCGTTGTAATGCACAATGTACTAAAAATTGAGAGATGAAAATGTGAAGAGTTTTTCCAGCTTTGATTTCATGTCTGGAATTTTGGAACCCACTACTTGCAGTTGTTAATCTGTCCAAACTGGTCTGGTTTGGAATGCCCTCATCCTTCTTGAATCGCTGTTAAAGGCGGAGCAATTCCTACAAGTGCCATGGCCCCACTGTTGTTCTAATTCTTGTTTCTTTGTTTTCCACACACTGCTTTTCAAGCCTCCTTTTTCTTTACAGTCAAAGTGAGAACTGCACTGTGAGGTGTCTGAACCTTGTTGTGCCTGTACATAAATAGAACAGCAGCAAAGCCTGACAGGTGACTGTGCTGACAGCTCTCGTAGCCAGTAACACGTAACTGTGCTAAATCCCTTGTGACGGCTTTGATTTCATTTTTGCCAGTGAAATCCTTGTAAAAGGAACTGCAGCAGTGTGATGAGCTAAGGTGAAGATGCTGGTTTTAGTAGTGCTCTAAGCTGAGTGGAAGGGCAATTGAATGAGGGTTATATGCTTTCTCTGGGACGATAAGGTTTTTTTTCCTGAGGGAAAGAGCCAGCTTTTCATGGGCTATATGTGGGCTTTGGCAAGGGCAGACAATCCAGTCTGTCAGGAAGCCATTTGAGGTGCTTCAGGTTTGTAAGCTTGTCTTTTTGTTTTTCAGGCGGATATTTGGAGCATGGGTGTAGTGCTGTATGCTCTGCTGTGTGGGTTTTCCCTTTGGATGATGACAATATGATGGCACTCTACAGGAGGATACCAGTGGGTATCAGTGGTGCTAGAATACACTGAGAAGGGAAATAGCTGAGCTTGACAAGAGGCCTTGCTTTTCGGATGGCAGAACATGCTGAGCTGTGAGTAGAAAGGCCTGTCTGCTGAATATTGTCCCTGTTTTTGCTGCTTTGTCTACCAGTATTTTGTGGATTTGGTTCTACACTTGGTTGGCCTATGTGGCACTGTAGCCTAATTCTGTACCATGATAGCATACAGAATTTAAGGAGAAGTATTTTCTTGCCAATGGGCTGGATTTTTTGTATCTGGTTCTTCAACTGGCTGCTCCCTATACTATCTGTAGTAAAAAATACAGACACATCATTTGATTTCCCTGAAATGAATGTTCCTAAATGCCAGCTCTTCTCATGTCTACAAAGATCAAAGTTCTGCATTTGCTATTAGAATTTCCTCTTCCAGAATCAGGAGGTAATGTAGGACCCCACAGATTGCCTTCAGAATCCAACAGTTAGTTCTGTTTCCTTTCGGAGTGCATAACAACCTGAGCACATGAATTGAATGGCGTGGCTTTTTAGTCTGGTACAAACTCTGCTGTACACTGAAACTTGGTCCATTTGTAAGCAGGACTTTTTCCATCTCTGCAGGACAGCAGAAAACCCTTTGTGCTAATCATGATGCCAAGAAGCAGAATGCGGCAGATGATCCAACTGCTTCAGGTGTTCATTTCCTTAAAACTGAGAATAGTTTTGGACTGAGAGTTTGTAAGCAGAACAGAGCTCTTAAAGCTGTCAGAGATTATTTCTGCACTGTTCAATTCTATCTGCACAACATACACAGGATCTCAGAACTGCATTGCTTGAATTGGTGGAACTTGCTGAAGTGAACTGGGATGAGCAAGTTTTAGAACTTAGTCAGAGTGCTGTAAAAAATGGATAATCTCATGAGTATTAAGGTACAGGCTTGCTATTTCTGCACTGAATTTGTTTTTATTTTACATGGCTGTGATCTGAAAGTTGCTTGAAACGCAGGCACCTAGGCACTGTTGTGTAACTGAATTTCACACGATAGGTCCTGAAATATCCTGGAATCAAAAACTCTGACTTGTTTTAAGTCTGCTGCTTGAGTCTAATCAGGGTCATAGTGTCTGTGTGCAGTGTTTCTTTCCCTGTAATGCTCCACATCATTTCATTTTGGGAATATTGAAGGAAATGGACTATGTGCCATAACTGTTGTTAGAACAAAGTATGTCTGGTGTGATCTTATGCATAGGTTCTGTAACTGCTCTTCACAGCTCAGGTGTTTGACCTTCCTTTTGGTGAAGTGATGAAATACTGCTGGTTTCTATTTGTGCTTCAAAGCACCTTGAAGCTCTTAGGAATAGAACAATTGTCTCCAGTTCTTTTCAATGATATCAGTATCAACTCGAGTGTTGCTGCCCACTAGGTAGACCCAAAGAAGCAGATTACAGTGAAACAACACACGAGCTGGACCTGAATGAGGATCACTTTCAAGACAGTGGCTATGCTGCTTCAAGCCTACTTGCTTCTTCCTGCCGCCACTCTATTACCAAGTATCAACAACCTTTCATGATTCAACTTGCAAATGTTTGAAACTAACCCTTGTGTTTCTATGCCTTCCTAGGTGATTCGAGCCCTTGTCAACCCCAAAGATCCAAACCAAGCAGTGTCTTTCCATCAATGGAGAGTTCTTATTAAGCATGAATCGCTGCAATTCGGATGACAGCCTTCCACATGGTAACAGTGATGGACACAAGGGGCTCATCCACGTTCATGCTCTCATATCTCCTGGCTCTGCTGAAGCTCCTGACCTGAGCCTGCCAGACACAGCAGTCACCTGCCTGGATTGTGACCCAGCGCCTTTGCAGTGCTGCCCATCCCAAGCACAGCCCGAGTGTCCCAGCAGCAGCACCACCATGCAGGAGCAGGGCAGCATCAGTGAGGTGAAGCTGAGCATCTTAGATGGGGACTTAGAGTCAGGCTGCCAGTCCCAGGCACCAGGCAGCAGCACCAGCTCTGAGCCACTCTCATCTTGACAAGAGGAGTCCCATCTTCACCCTTGACCTCTCAAGCCCTCCTGTCTTTTATTGAATAAAGTCACTCTCATGCTCAGTCATCGCCTCGACTGCATTCTGAGTCTTCAATCACAGGGACTGGGATGAATGCAACAAACAGCAAGGCAGCTCAGCTTGCAATGCTATGGCTGTGGGGTTCGTGCAGGCAGAGCTCTGGGTTCCCATTTTGGCTGGCTTTGGGATGTCTGCAGCAAGATCTCTACCATTTTGTATGGGAGCAAATAATCTCTAGCATCCAGGTTGCTGCTCATGATATATCCCAGTCTTCCTGGCTGTCACTTTGTGATACTTTTCAAAGCCTTCTGATACTCTTTGATGCCTTGGCTGCTCCCTAACACCTCTGTCCTCCTGCCATGTTGACTCACGTCTCCCACTTTTAAGCTGGCTTTGCAGATCATCTCCAGCCCTGTCATCATCACGCTGCAGCAGGAGGTGCTCACCTTGCCCAATGTCTGGCAGTACTGCTTGTTCTGCAGATGAGCAGCTGCCTCCTCATCTCTTCAGCTACAGTAGTTTTTCTCAGGGCAGTTAGATGCAGTCATGCTCCTCTGGATTTGGTGTGTTAAATCCATGCTGCATGGCAGCAGTCAGTGCAATACAAAGGTGTTCTGTGTGCCATAGCATTTCTCCAGGGGCTGCCAAAGGTAGAAGCACAACACAGCACCATCCTTCTGACAGTAATGTCTGTGAGTGTTAGACATGTGAGCACTGCATCATCCCCAGCGTGTCAGTGCTTTTCCACACCAACCTGACTCTCACACTCTGCACTGAATGTAACTCTGCTCTTGTGGAGACAAATGCTTTCTGTCACATCCTCCATCCCTGCAACCATTTGCCGGTAGGCAGCTCTTGCAGAAGAATCAAGCAGCAGAACCTTGTGCTCACCCTACAGCATGCAAATGCTATGAAAGCAGAAATAACCTGGCATGCTCTGGGTCTGCAAGGCTGCACAGATGGGAGAGGTAGATTGTGTTTTTGCAGTGGAAGTTTCCAGTATTTTCAGTACATAGTGTAGGCCCTAACTGAATGTATAACCCTCTTGTAAAACAGCTGTATAAGTAGTTTTTCCACCAAGAAAGTTGCTGAACAGAATTAAGTTCAGACTGGGGGCATTCTGACATGGGGAGAATTGAGACAAGCACAAGATAAATACAGGGTGGGTAGAGCCCAGCACAGGACAGAATGAATGTACTGACTTTTGGAAACATTGCCCTTCTCTGTCCGCAGAAAAGTACAAGGCAGACCTAAAAACAAGAGGTTGGTAATTGACCTTCTATGGAAATGAATCCTAGCCACAGTCTCGAGGAGTCTGTGAGCCTGAGATGCTCAACCAATGAGAGCCATGAGAGCATCACCTGCAGTGGGTTTAGGGCACAGAACAGAATTGATTTCACTGACTGGTGTGCAGTTTCTCCCTTGCCAATAGGGGATGTGCGCGCAGTATTGCAATAATGAATAAGCACTGCTGCTATCGCTGCCATCTTTGCCTAACTAGAAATCTTTGACTCTGAGAGTTTCTCACACAAGGGGAGAGGGTAAGAAAGTAAAGAGGCACAGAAAACTAAGGGAAACTGCTCTTCTTTATCTTATCTATAAAAATTGATACGATGCTGTTGTGCATTTTTTTTAATTTTATTTTTAATTTTTTGCTAATGTCAGTTAGATTGTTTTAAAATATCCACACACCAAAATCTGACTACCAAGCAAATGTAATGAAAATGAAATGAAGGTGAGTTAGTGGAAAGCACAAGGCCATATTATATTAGGCTCCAGCAAATTTACAGGCAGTCACTGCACGAAGAGGTAGATCTGAGTTGCACATTATATGATTCCCACAAAGATTAAGGAAATCTGAAGCTTTCAATATATTTTTTTAATTCTTTTTTCATTTCATTTTTAAACACCTGACCCAGACCCCAACCCTCACAGGAGCTGTAAAGATAACAGCATTAACCAGCAATGTAACTCTAATCCTAACCCTTACCCTGATTCTAAAATCGTCCCTAACTCCAAATGCAACAACAAAAATGATGCTAGAAGTTTGTAGCAAAAGGAACCTTAACCCTGATCATAATCCAAAAAAAAAATCATTATGGTAACAATAATCTTTACCTTAAGAGTAATATTAATCAGAGCCCAGATGATGCCTGCATCCAATCAGAAGCATGCTTTGCATTATTTAAGAGTTGTATTTTTTCCAATGAACTCTCTCTATTATCACGTTTATAAAGTAACAGAGTCTGTTCTTTTTCTCCTGACACTGTGCCTTACTCCTGACATCCCCTGGAAATGACCCAGATAGGGCACCATCAAAGTAATGCTAATAGTAATGTCAATCCTAAGGGTATCTCTAGCCTCAGTGTTAATGGGACGCTAACAACAATCCCAACAGCCTTAAACATTCTGGTGGTGTGAAAGAGGTGCTGCCTTGCACATGCTGGGCAGTCCCATTGCCTGTTAAATGCAGGCGGCAGCGTAGAAACATGATGCCCGTGGTCAGAATGCCCTGTGGCAGATCCTGGCACCGGAGAACTGACCGGAGAACCATGAGAGAACTGACAACAAATCACGCGACATCAGAACCGACCCAGTGGTTATTTACAAGCCTTGGGAGACCCAGACAGGATCTCAGAGTGGTGAATGTAGGTACAGAAGTTGTTACTACTCTGTTTTCTTCTAAAAGAAGTGTTTTTTTTTCATCTCAGAAGTTGGGGGGGGGGGGGGGGGGGCGGGAAAGGGATATCAATTTAATTACTCATTAATTTATTGACAGACATTCACGTTTGCTACGTTTGGAGAAGTTTTTATTTGTTTGCTGTGGTTTGATTTTTTTTTTTCTTTTTTTTTTCCCCCTTCCCTCCTCTTCCATCTTTGTGTTCTTCCCCTATAATCAAAAGAACGGATCCCCAGGGTCTGTCCCGCAGACGTTCTTTCCGTGGTCTCTGCTGCCACCTGCTGGCCAATAAGCGGAACTGCCACTGTTGGGCGTTTGGTGCCGCAGGAAGCACAACGCAGATCTGAGTTCTGACCGGTCTACGCAGCAAATCCGCCAATCTTTATTGCGATAAGCCCTCCAGACAAGAGCATAAAGTCTTTGCCTGAGGGCAGGGTTAGTAGTAATGGATGTCAGTTTTGAAATTTCCAGTCCATTCACCATAGCACTTTCTGCCTCCATGTCCCATAACCAGAGCAGCTATGCTGGCATGCTCTCTTGGTTTCTGTCTAAACCACTGTACTATATCCATCAGTTCAGCTGCTGTATTATGGGCAGCAGGGTTTGGGGGGTGGACACTGGTCAGGGCACTCCCACCAGCCTATCCTGCATTTTTTTTTTTTTTTTTTTTTTCATTTTTGGGTTACAATCAGTCAGATCTCAAATAGATCTAGTCCAAATGGAACCTCAAAATCTGACCTTTTAGTGCCTTCATTTACAGAGTCCATTTTATACAGATTCCCTTGTACAGGGTCCCCATGGTCTTCCAGAGAGATGTTCCTGATCTTCCATAGGAGAATGATTGAATTAGGTTTTTTCCCATCAAAACTGCCACCTGTCTTTCCAATTTTTCAACACTATCATTCAATAGCTGATTTGCATCAGTTTGAGCCTCTTCAGTTATGTTCAGACAGTTCAAGGCCATTAAAAGTGGCCATGCCACCATGAACACAGCTAACTGTCATTCTCAAGTTGTAAGTATGTCTTTGCTAAGACCATGGAAATACTCAGTCAGGTGGGCCAGGGACTCATGGACCCTCCCTCCGTCCCACACAGGGCCCCATTTTTCAGTGACAGAAGCAGTGCTGCATTTTGAGGATCCTAGGAATCCCAGGACATGCCCTGACAAAAGGTCATTCAAAGGGGTAGTCTTTCCCCATCCAAACAACTCCATGATATTCACAGAATCACAGAATTGTAGGGGTTGGAAGGGACCTCCAGAGACCACTGAGTCCAGTCCCCCTGCCAAAGCAGGTTCCCTACACCACAAAAGAGGTACGAAGAGGTAGATCTGAGTTGCACATTATATGATTCCCACAAAGATTAAGGAAATCTGAAGCTTTCAATATATTTTTTTAATTCTTTTTTCATTTCATTTTTTAAACACCTGACCCAGACCCCAACCCTCACAGGAGCTGTAAAGATAACAGCATTAACCTGCAATGTAACTCTAATCCTAACCCTTACCCTGATTCTACAGGGGACTGTCTGAAACGGACATCAATTCAATTACTCATTTATTTATTGACAGACATTCAAGTTTGCTACGTTTGGAGAAGTTTTTATTTGTTTGCTGTGGTTTGTTTTTTTCTTTTTTTCTTTTTTTTTTCCCCCTTCCCTCCTCTTCCATCTTTGTGTTCTTCCCCTATAATCAAAAGAGAACGGATCCCCAGGGTCTGTCCCGCAGACGTTCTTTCCGTGGTCTCTGCTGCCACCTGCTGGCCAATACACGGAACTGCCACTGTTGGGCGTTTGGTGCCACAGGAAGCACAACGCAGATCTGAGTTCTGACCGGTCTACGCAGCAAATCCGCCAATCTTTATTGCGATAAGCCCTCCACATGGCATTGCGCATGCACTCGAACACGCAACAGGCATAGATTTCTCTTAACTCCTTGAGGAGCAGGCAAGCAGAACAACTGAGCGCACCACTGCTTGTGATTGGGCCACCCCCATCATAGAGATGTGTGTTAGATCTTTTACCCACCCCTGGACTGGCCTTGTTGTTTAACGATAACCTCTGAAATCTGAGCTACTGGTTCTACCACCTGTAGTGTAGAATAGGTAGCCAATAAATGCTTTTCAACTGTGATGTATCTTTATTCTGCTCCATGCCAAACCTGTGGCCAAAACCTCATAGGGGTTCACAAAGAACTCTGGCTCTGCCAGAGCCCCCATCCAGACCCTTCTTGAGTTACATTCACATCTAGTTTGGCTGAAAAGGTTGGACTATAAATACTCAGTGCTTGGGCCTGTTTAACAGATATTTTTTCCTGATTATGCTGTCCATCGATCTTTTTAAACTGAACTCCTGCTCTAATCTGGTCTTTAAACATTTGTTGTCTCAAGACCCTAATGGGTCCAGACTGGATTACCTTAGGGGCTGGACGCCTAAGTCATGGCAGCAGATGGTTCTCTGCCTTTCTCAGACCTTTCCACCACCATTCAGAGCCTGCATCTGGCCATAGGCACTCTTGTCTCCCCATCAATTGGGCAGCCTGTTGTATTACAGCACCTGAGGGCCACTGGGGGGTTCAGTATGGATAACATAGACCCATACTGATGTAAAGGTGATGGCTGTAGGATGAGATCCCTCGTTCCTGATGAAAAATTTATTGACTGGGCTCTCAAAATCATCTTCATAGATTGCCTCTTTCATGCCTAATTCTCTAATATAATTTTGTTAGTCCTCCATAGAGGACCACAGGCTGATATTTAATGGTATGTCATTCTTATTTGGCCATGTTATATGACACACAGCCATAAATCATTCACTGATCAAATGGCTATCCTCATTATGTTGGACAGAGCATACAGTCTTTGCCTGAGGGCAGGGTGAGTAGTAATGGATGTCAGTTTTGAAATTTCCAGTCCATTCACCACAGCGCTTTCTGCCTCCATGTCCCATAACCAGAGCAGCTATGCTGGCATGCTCTCTTGGTTTCTGTCTAAACCACTGTACTATATCCATCAGTTCAGCTGCTGTATTATGGGCAGCAGGGTTTGGGGGGTTGGATACTGGTCAGGGCACTCCCACCAGCCTATCCTGCATTTTTTTTCTTTTTTTTTTTCATTTTTGGGTTACAATCAGTCAGATCTCAAATAGATCTAGTCCAAATGGAACCTCAAAATCTGACCTTTTAGTGCCTTCATTTACAGAGTCCATTTTATACAGATTCCCTTGTACAGGGTCCCCATGGTCTTCCAGAGAGATGTTCCTGATCTTCCATAGGAGAATGATTGAATTAGGTTTTTTCCCCATCAAAACTGCCACCTGTCTTTCCAGTTTTTCAACACTATCATTCAATAGCTGATTTGCATCAGCCTGAGCCTCTTCAGTTATGTTCAGACAGTTCAAGGCCATTAAAAGTGGCCATGCCACCATGAACACAGCTAACTGTCATTCTCAAGTTGTAAGTATGTCTTTGCTAAGACCATGGAAATACTCAGTCAGGTGGGCCAGGGACTCATGGACCCTCCCTCCGTCCCACACAGGGCCCCATTTTTCAGTGACAGAAGCAGTGCTGCATTTTGAGGATCCTAGGAATCCCAGGACATGCCCTGACAAAAGGTCATTCAAAGGGGTAGTCTTTCCCCATCCAAACAACTCCATGATATTCACAGAATCACAGAATTGTAGGGGTTGGAAGGGACCTCCAGAGACCACTGAGTCCAGCCCCCTGCCAAAGCAGGTTCCCTACACCACGTTGCACAGCTCAGCATCCAGGCAGGTCTTGAATATCTCCAGAGAAGGAGATTCCACAACCACCCTAGGCAGCCTGTTCCAGTGCTCTGTCACTCTCACCGTAAAGAAGTTATTGCACACATTAGTGCAGAACTTCCTATGGTGCAGTTTCTGTCTGTTTCCCCTTGTCCCGTCTCCACACACTGCTGAAAAGAGTCTGGCCTCAACACTTTGCCCCCCACACCTCAAATATTTATAGAACCTGGATCCTGTCCCCTCTCAGCCTTCTTTTCTCAAGGCTAAACAGACCCAGTTCCCTCAGTCTCTCCTCATTGGGGAGATGCTCCAGGCCCTTCACCATCTTAGTGGCCCTCTGCTGGACTCTTTCTAAGAGATCCCTGTCTTTTTTTTACTGGGGAGCCCAGAACTGGACACAATATTCCAGATGAGGCCTCACCAGGGCAGAGTAGAGGGGGAGGATCACCTCCTTCGACCTGCTGGACACGCTCTTTTTAATGCACCCCAGGATGCCATTGGCTTTTTTGGCTACAAGGGCACACTGCTGGCTCATGGTTAATCTGTCGTCCACCAGGACGCCCAGGTCCCTCTCAGCAGAGCTCCTCCCCAGCAGCTCTTCCCCCAGCCTGTACCGGTGCATGCAATTATTTCTCCCTAGGTGCAAGACTCTACACTTGCTTTTGTTAAACCTCATCCGGTTTCTTACTGCCCGGCTCTCCAGCCTGTCCAGGTCTCGCTGAATGGCAGCACAGCCTTCAGGTGTGTCAGCCAATCCTCCCAACTTCGTGTCATCAGCAAACTTGCTGAGGGTGGTCATTGATGAAGATGTTGAACAAGACCGGACTGAGCACAGACCCCTGGGGATGCCGCTCGTTACAGGCCCTCAGCCAGACACTGCACCGCCAACGACAACACTCTGCACTCTGCCAGTCAGCCAATTCTCGACCCACTTCACTGTCCAATCACCTATCCCATACTTCCTCAGCTTTGTTATAAGGATGTCATGGGAGACTGTATCAGTTATAGAGGTTATAGAGTTCAATTCCTGTAGTCAATTTGGCGGCCCAGGTGGGACCAGCTCTGTTCGCTGCAGGACCAGCTGAGAGGGAGACACTTTTGGCGCACCCTGAGATTTCTCTGAAGGACTCCCTTCCTCACCTGATCACTGCAGGGACAGACAAGGACCACCCATAGGTGGACCAGGTATGTGTATGGTAAGTGGAGCCCATATGTCTTGAGGAGACATCCTACACAGTTTACAGCCATACGTGCTGCTCCCAGGGAGGTGAGCTCATGGCTTTGGTTGCCAGCTGGGGTAGGAAGACTCCTTGGGTGAGTTCCTATGAAAGGGAACTGTATGTCATATGAATGGAAACAAGAACAAGTACTCTCTCCCAGGTGGGTGACAATAGGAGGGACCTAGGTTGGTCTCTCCTACGGGTATGGGATATAGTGGATAGCCTGTCAAATGGTAGCCTGGGTTCTCCAAGTTGTAATCACGGGGGTTATAGGTTGTATGTTCAATATTATCATCTGCTTTAAGTGTTTGGTACCGTGTGTCAAGCCGACTCTGGGAAAAACATTAACGTTTGCAACTGGTCGACCAGAGTATGAGTGTTATTAAGATTCCAGCTAGAAAACGTTGTCAGCATTGTGTAGTATGAATAAACCATGGTTTTTGATCTAAATGTCAGAGTGAGTGTGGTGTGAGTGAGACACAGAACAGCTGCAGGGTGAGTGCCGAGTCCCGATCCATGTTTCCTTCCTCCTGTGAGGGAAATGGCCAGACACGGACAAAGTGAAAGACTGTGTTGTGTGTCCACTCATAAGTACTTTCTGCTTGTATGTAAGAAGACAGGAGTTTGTACTCTGTAGATTAGTAAGATTGTCCTGAGGAGAGGTGTACATTCCACCCGACCAATGAGTGTCAACCCATTTATGTAATACTATGTACTGCTTGCGAGGAAGTGTGTGAGGGAGGTGGTTCAATCAGTGCTGGTTCTGTGGCACAGTGTTTATAACTGAAGAATACAGACTGTATTAAGGGAGTTTATGTGAACTGAAGAACTGTACGTTTTGACAAACTGTTTTGATGGTATAAGAAAGTGTAATTGTTAATGATATATGAAAGTGTAGTTGAGGGAATGTGGAAGTGTATCTGAGCATAGAAATAGAGGAAGCATTTACAGAGGAAAAAGGATTAAAGTGAGTTTACCTGCATTGACATGAGAGCAACACCCTGCCAGACCGCTGCCCTGTGAGCTGAGCAGAGCAGAGCAGAGACACAGTCCCCATGTATCAGGTAGTGTTATTCTGCTTACCAAAAGAATGAGTTCACTACAGAAGAGGCAAATCTTCCCCTCTGCTCCATCTGTGGCATACTCTGGAGTTCAAGGCATTGCAAAGCTATGGCACATCTACTTTCTTTCAATGATGAAAACTTAGTGTGCTCTGGGCTCTCATTTCAATTGCATCTAAAGAAGTCTAGGGTCATGCCAGCTGACAGGAAGCTGGCAAATGTTGTCTCATTGTAAGGAAGAGCAAGAAAGATGACATGGGCAATTATGGACCTGTCAGTCCAGAGCCTGGTAAAATTATGGAGAAAATGATGGTGGGAGTTATGGAAAAACAGCTGAAGGACAATTCTGTCATTGGTCGCAGCCAACACAAGTTTGTGAGGCAAAGGTCCTGTTTAATTTAAGCTCATTTTGTGACACAGTTATCCGCTTAGTTGACCAAGGGAAGCCAGTTGATGTAATCCTTGAGGATTTCAGTGGAGATTTTGATACTGTTTCTCACAACAACCTTCTGGACAGAATGTTCTGCATATGGCTAGACAGAAACACAATGTGGTGGGTGAGCAGTTGGCCAGTAGGTCAGTCCCAAAGGATTATAGTCAGTTTTTTCCATCAGGCTGGTAGATGGTCACTGTCGGGGTCCCCAGGGTTCCATTTTGGGGCCACTTTCCTTTCATGTTTATGCAGATGACTTGAATGCAGGACTAGAAGACGTTCTGAGCAAGTTTGCTGATGAGACCAGATGAGGAGGTGCTGTTGCCTCGACTGAGGGTGGAGAGGACTTGCAGAGAGATGTGGACAAGTCAGAGAAGTGGGTACCAGTTGGTACTAAGCACCAAGTGCATAAAGTATAACAAGAACAAGTGCCTGATTGTGCACCTGGGTAGGGGCAATGCTGGACATACACACTGACTGAATATGGGACACTGGAGAGGATTCTGACTGGAAAGGGTTGGGGTGCTGGTCAGCATCACACTGAATGTGAGTCAGCAGTGTGCCAAGGCAGCCAGGAAAGACAACAGTCCCCTGGAGTGCATGAAGCAACTTATTGCCAGCTGGGTGAGGGAAAGGGTTGTCCCTCTGCTCTGCATTGCTACTGCCTCACTATGTTCTGGGCACCACAGAACATAAAGGACTTCAAACTCTGGGAGAATGTGCAAAGGAGGGCACTGAAACCGAGAGATCTGAAGTTCAGAGTTTCACAGGGATTGGCTGCTTGTTCAGACTGGGCCCTTCTCACATCCCTGCTCACATCCTGCAATGAAACATAGGTCTCATATGGGACATGAACCTCACAGCGTCCTTGCACCACATGTAGAGCCTGGGATCTTCTGTCCCCATGTCTTTCATTTAACATCATACAAAATTCCAACACATTGCCCCAGGAAATGCCCAGAGCCAACATGACATACAGGACCTCTCTACCACTGGTCTTGCAATCAGGGCTTGACCTGTCTGCTTCGTAAGGCAAAGGAGAGGTTTCTTAGCATGCCAGTGCCTTTGCCTGCCTGTAGTCATGGCTTCCAGTTATCTTCTCTAACAAGTCCCTTGGGAAGCTTACTTGGTAATGTTCCTCAGCGGGCCCATTAATACTCCAAGAAACTTCACTGTTACTTCTGACTTTGTCTTGTTGAGCACTTTGTGCAAACTTCTCTCTGCACTAGAGGCTGATGAACTCAGCATCAAATGCACCCTGGGACCATTATAACCTAAAGAATCTCCTGTGCCTTATGCCATCTTGTTATCTTCTTCAGGTTATCAGAACTTGTTCAGCAAAAAGGAGGGATATCTGGAGAGAGCTTAAAGAATCCAGTATAAATTTATTGTCTATTTATTTATAGTTGGGTTTAAAGAAGACATTAAAGCAGCACTGTGCAACTGATACCAATCCAGGATGTCCCAATGAGTTCTGTACTGTTACTGTGTTGACAAAGGTCCTTCTCAACCTCCCCACCCAATTTCTGCTCACAATGGACCTATGGGACTTGCATCACTTTTCTTCACATCACTCTTCTCCTCTGCATTCATCCGCTCAGTGTTAAAACTGCTTTGCACCAACTCCCACTGGCTTTCCTCAGAGAACCAGCTACACATGGAAAAGGAAAGATTTCTCTTTTTTATCTGGCCAGCAAATGGAAAGAAAGGTGATGCAATTGAATGAACAGTAAAACACAATGATCAACTGCATGCCATGTTCAAGCTGCATCTATTGAAGTTTGTCTTTCATATGAAATACTTTTAAAAGAAAGGATTTATTCTGAGGTAGGATAGGATAGATTGAATCACAGTGAAGTAGTTGACAACAGAGGCCATCAGACTCTGGTAGATAGAGCAAATTCCAGTAATCTCCCTGGGATAGATCAGCCAGGTAGTTGAGAGGTATCAACTTAAAATTGATCAGGACTTGTGAGTATTTCACACATTGAGACGGGTTAACACATTCTCACTGATTCTCAGACTTTGGGGAGATGGAACAAATTCCAGTAATCCCCCTGAAAGTCAGAAATCAGACAGATAATTGGGAGGTATCTGACTGAACAAAGAGCAAGGGATGGAGAAATCTGGAGGGCAGTGGGAGTAGTTTGTGCCCAAATGGCCTGCTGAAAACATGCCCTTAACCATGGCCATTTATTTAGGAGAGCTGAAAAAACTTGGAGGATGAGACACATCAAATAGGCAGCAGGGAAGAGTAGTGCTGGGCACCAGGCTACAGTCACAGGGCACCACTGTCTGTGTCTCTGAATCTGAAGACATTTGTGTCCAGCGAACACAGTTCTGGAAAACATTGTAGTTTCAGTAAAAGAAAAAAAAAGACATCAAATCACCTCAAAGATTCATATTTACAACTTAAAATGGAACAAGACTCATGAGAATTTTTCATGTTGAGAAGGGTTAACACAATTTCAATGATTTCCATCTTTGTCTTCAATTATTTGTTTCAGTTTTATTGACATTTATGATCAACTATTAAGCTTACAGCCTCAAAATAAATAAATAAATTAAAAGAGATACATTTGCATCTTGCACGTGGCCTGATGCCCCTTTCACCTTCGCAGTTCCCACAAGTCCTTCCATGCCGGAGAGTATGAGATCCAGCAGAGCACCTCTCCTCTTTGGTTCCTCCACTGCTTGGTCAAGAAGCTGCCATCTGTGCTCTCCATGGATCTGCTGGATGCCACATGCCCTGCTGTGCTGTCCCTGCCACAGATAATGGAGTGACAAAGGCCACCAAATGGGACAAGGGACAGACAACATCAGATTCCCATCTGTCTGCAGAGGGCACCTTCCATTTACTCTCCCTGATCAGGAAGACAGGAAAAGACACTGATGGTCTCCTCTGTTTGCCATTTCCATTAGCTCTGACCTGTCTGCTCTTCCATCCCCAGGCAGAGCTCAGTGCACTCTCACAGAGGGCATTCACCCTTCTTTATCTCCTCGCCCATCCATCCTAAAGACTCGGTATCCCCCTTGTGCTACAGTGCAGTTGTGGAAGCCATTAAACTGTGTCCCCATGGTCCAAACAGGAGCTCAGGCCTGCAGCTCTATCAAGATTTCTAGCTTCTTGTGTGTTGGTGTTTGCATTAGTGCAAAACCACAGAAGTAAACATCCTAATTGGAAAGCATCACTGGACATAGCCTGACTGGATAGCTAATCTATGGTATCAGTGTGCAGAAGGTGGCACACAAACATTAGACTGATCGTGGGCCTTGGAGTTGACACAGCAACATGGTCACACCATGGGCATGGCTTTCCTGAAGGCCCTGTGCTGCTCTTGCAGCTGTGAGTGAATTCACCAGACAGCCAGTGCTATCCCCTCTCTGGCCCTCGGCTGATGCCCAGGAAGGAGCTGTCTATCTCAGGGATTTCCCACATGGTTTACAAGCACTGGCACACATCAGGAGCAGCCCAGGCACCTTGGGCATCACCCAGTGTCTGTGTGTGAGCAGCTGCCTCCCAGCTGAAGGTCCGAGGACTCAGAGCAGGAGCTCACATGCAGGCAACTCCTTGTGCTCTTCTGAACTGAACCAGAGGAATCCCAGCTCCTGTGGGTGTGTAGGGAGCTGAATCCCATTTCAGCTCCAGGATTTCTGTCAAGGGATGAGACTCCTGCACTGCCTCAGCTGGATCACTGCCCTGCACAGGGAAAGTCCAAACCTCGCCTTCCTTGTCTGGTTGCCCTTATTGTTTCATCAAACGATCTCTGGGAGCACTCCCCATATGTCTCCAATCAGTCACTGACCACTGGACATGTGGTGGTTAATTGAGCGAATTTCAAAGCACAGTCATGAAGCTGTTGTCTTTCAAGAGCTGTTGGCCATGAGGACCCAGGGACATGTCAGGGGAGACAAGTCGGAAAGATAAAAATGACATAATCTGCTGCTTGCCTGTCCAGGCTCCTGGGACACAGGGAGCTCATAAAAGTGTGCAGGGCTGCAGAGAGACAGCTGTGCCCAGGAGCAGCTCTTGTGCACAGCACAGCCTGCAGGTGACAGAAGGAGAGGAGAGAAACTGAAGAGAGCTTGCAGGATGTGTGTGGTGTGAGCGGGCTGTGAGCTCACTGCAGGAGCATTGCTCACAGACCATGACAGGGTAAGTCTCACTGCAGACCATGAGCTGCTTTTCATAGAGGGTCAACTTAATTTGGGACATCCCATAGGAGATCTGGATGCAGGCACTGCATGTTTCTTTACTGTGGAAAAAGCCTTCTGCTCCAGCTGAGGGCTTCCATACTGCAGTATGAAATCACAGCCCTGAGGGCTGCATGTCCCAGCACGGCTGCAGGCTGTGCAGCCGGGGCTGCAGGCGGGTGCCCAGGGCTGTCCTGCAGAGCAGGGTCCCTGCTGTGCCCCAGGGGCTGTGTGCCGGGTATGGGACTCTGCCGCCTGCCAGGCTCAGCACTCAGCCTGCCCGGGGAGCTGCCCAGGGCGCTGCGGGGAGACGTGTGGGGTAAGGAGCCCCCGGCAGGGTTTGTGCTGCCACAGCTGCTGCCTGGGGCAGGGGATCACAGCTCCACTGCACAACTGAATGTTTCTGAGGGCACTTTGCAAGAGGAGAGCCAAGGCAGGGGGTTTCCATTTCCTGTTCTGAGGCAAAGAGGTTTGGAGTCAGAAATCTAAAAGGGGCAATAAGAGTTCTGAGAATTTTTCATCAATCAATTGCTTGTTTTGTGAACACTCACACATGATGTGCTTTCAGTCTCCCCTTTCTCGAAGGACTGAATTATCTTCATTTTCTGTAGGCATGAATAATTCACTTATCCTACAAACAGGCAGCATTTTCTAACTGAAACTGAATGCCACAGAAGCTCGGGTAGGGGGCTCTAAGAGCACTTGGGGTAAAGATATGAGACATGAAACAGATGAAAATATCCAGGGAGAAGGCATAAGAAAATAAAAGGAAGGTTAGAGCTCCATATGCTGCTTCTGCTTAAGGAATGCTGAAATACATGAAATTAAATGCAAGTAATGGTGCTAAATGTACACTGTTGTAAGAGAATAAAAACATTTCATAGTATAGCAGGAGTAGTGCCTCTGAGAATGGTCTGGACTTGTCATTATCTTCTGCACTCTGAGCAGGACTCCAAGCCCAACAACAGCAGATGTCCAACAGCAGCTCCATCAGCGAGTTCCTCCTGCTGCCGTTGGCAGACACGCGGCAGCTGCAGCTCCTGCACTTCTGGCTCTTCCTGGGCATCTACCTGGCTGCCCTCCTGGGCAACGGCCTCATCAGCACAGCCGTAGCCTGCGACCGCCGCCTGCACACCCTCATGTACTTCTTCCTCCTCAACCTGGCCCTCCTCGACCTGGGCAGCATCTCCACCACTCTCCCCAAAGCCATGGCCAACGCCCTCTGGGACACCAGGGCCATCTCCTACACAGGATGTGCTGCACAGCTCTTTTTCTTTTCCTTCTTCCTCTCAGCAGAGTATTCCCTTCTCACCATCATGTCCTATGACCGCTACGTTGCCATCTGCAAGCCCCTGCACTACGGGACCTTGATGGACAGCAGAGCTTGTGCCACCATGGCAGCAGCATCCTGGGGCACTGGGGTTCTCTATTCCCTGCTGCACACTGCCAGTACGTTTTCACTGCCTCTCTGCCAAGGCAATGTTGTCAACCAGTTTTTCTGTGAAATCCCACAGATCCTCAAGCTCTCCTGCTCTGGCTCCTACCTCATGGAATTTGTATTTCTCTTTTTTGGTGTCAGTTTAGGCTTTGGTTGCTTTGTTTTCATAGTTGTGTCCTATGTGCACATCTTCATGGCTGTGCTGAGGATGCCCTCTGAGCAGGGACGGCACAAAGCCTTCTCCATGTGCCTCCCTCACCTGGCTGTGGTCTCCCTGTTTCTCAGCACTGGTGCTTTTGCCTACCTGAAGCCCCCGTCCATTTCCTCCCCACTCCTGGATCTGACAGTGGCACTTCTGTATGCAGTGGTTCCTCCAACACTAAACCCTATTATCTACAGCATGAGGAACAGGGAGATCAAGCACGCTTTCAGGAAGGTGTTGCAATAAGCACTATTCCAGCTACAATAAAATGCACAACTTCCTCAATAGGATTCCCAGTGGTGGTTCTTTATGTTTTATGCATCTTTGTCTGTTTGATTATGTGAGATATAGGAATGTGCAAAAAAAAAATGTTATTGAACTTATAAATAAAAATGTATTTAAATTCTTTCCTACCTAATTTCCATTTTCTCACTCCAAGAACTAATGTAAACATGGAACCAGATTCCCTGAATATGTTATAAGATACCTAAAAAGCTTTCAAAATAGACTTACTTAGATTTTCTTTCTTCCTACTTTGCCTGGATTTGGGGAGGTACAGCCACAGACAGCAGCTCAACGTGCTCTTTTCATTCATGTGCTCTTACCAGTGCTGCAGTGCTCTTGAGTCCTCTCATTTGTGCAGTCCTGAAGGTCTTGTGTGTCTCACAACAGTCCTGTTGCCTCTACAGCAGCAATCCAGGGCTGCAGTCAGTAGCCGGCAATATGAACAGGTCTGTCAGAGCTGGTCTCCTTGCTGGCACTGCCATAACAAGAGGGCCCCTTTAGAGCAGGACCAGAGAACTGGAGGGAGGCCTCTTCCAAAGCTGGTGTAAGGAATATACCTCAGGAGCTGCTCCCTGAGAAAACCTTGAGATCTTCAGGTGCTCTTCACTGTGTGACCAGATCAGATTGAATAGTCCCAAGGAGATCCGTAAGCATCTCAAGGCAGTGCTGTGGTTTAAGGTTTATGGGTTGAGACAAAGAGAAAAAGAAAAGGATAATAATTATGACAAATGTATTTATACATATATAATATATTTAGTGTATTTTCACACATATACAACATATGCAGTTGCAAACATATATGAACTAATCCCTATGCGCATCTGTCTGCAAGTCCAGGATTAGTTGCAGGGGTTTTAACAGCCACAGGGTTCACTGTAGGAGCTGAAGTGGCTGTTGGGCTGTTGCAGGAGTTGAAGTGACCTCAGAGTTCATTGCCAGAGCTGGAACCACCACAGGACCTGTGACTATGTTGGAGCAGCCACTGGGCTCATTGGAGGGGTTGGAGCCACCGCAGGGCTGTACTTCCTCCCTTGGGAGGAATTTGTACCATTTTCTTATTACCATACTTGGAACAGCTACAGGACCCGTAGCAGGAGTAACTGCAGAGCTCATTATGAGGGGTGGAGTGACAGAGGGATCTGCCCAGAGCTTGGAGCAACTGCAGGACGTGTAGCAAAACCTTGGAGCTGCTGCATGGTCTGTGCCAGGAGTTGCAGAGGCTGCAGCACTGTCAGCAGATCCAGCTCTCTGGATCTGGCACACTGCAGTCATTTGTGCCTCTTGGGGGTTACCAGTGCCACAGCAGACCTGCCCCCAATATTCTACCAGTTTATCAGGATCCTGCAGTTGCTCGGAGATGAAGTTCCAAAGCCCTGGGGGTGCCCACCACTCCAGGCAGCTGCCCAGACCGTCCCACACCCTCTGCCATGCAGAGCCTTCTCACCTTGGGGCAGATCTCTCACTGATATTCCTGAATAATTGTTTAACCTCAATCATAGATTCATAGAATCACCAAGGTTGGAAAAGGCCCAAAAGATCATCCAGTCCAACCGTTCACCTATTACCTATAGCTCCCACTAAACCATGTCCCTCAACACAATATCCAGTACACCCCCGGACTCACAGAGGCGACAATGTAAATTGTGTAATTCCTAATCATATGGACAATATTACTTCCAAAACCCAAAGATGACCGCAGAGCTGAATGTGCACAAAACTTCACTTTGTCAGCTGCCAATTTTATCGTGGTACAAACTGAGGTCAAACAGCATAGCAAAATAAATACCCTAATGCAGCATCCAAGCACCAAGTAAGGAGCTGTGCAGTGAAGCTTCATGAGAAGACTCAACAAGCTCCACACATAGGGAGCACATCCACACATATCAGCACCATGGCCTGCACTTCTCCAGCTCCCACAAAGCCCTGTCCGCTCTGGACAGATGTGCTGCTATCTCAACCCTTGGAGCCTCACATCAGGCACCAAAATGACAGTGGTTGTTGAACCCAACATGTGGCTCAGCAGCACACAGTGCTTTGTGCACTGCCCAATTCCCAGTGGGATGGGGATGAGAACTGGGAAAAAGAGTACAACTTCTGGGATGTAACAAAGCAGTTTACTAAGAGAGATAAAAGAAGTGGAGTAATAGTTATCACTATATATCCGTTGATATGGAATTGTATGTAACAACTGATGCACAAGCACTTGCTCAGCACCACCAGACTGATGCTCAGCTGGGCCCTGAGCAGTGAAGAGACTGAGATGAACTCCCACCCCTTTCAATACAATTTCTGCTTGCTGTCAGCTGATAGAGAACGTCCCTTTGGCCACTATCAGTCAGCTGTCCTCACTCTGTTCCCTCCCAGCTCCATGTGCCCTCCACTGACCATGGCCTTGGCTCTGTACAACACTGCTTAGCAGCAGCTGTAAACATCAGAGTGTTATCAATGGTTTTCTCCTAGAACCAAAACACTGCACCACAGCAGACAGTCTGAAGAAAACAATTCCATTCCAGCTGTAACTCAGATTCCTGCCTGTCCCCTCTTCTTGTTCTTCCTGATCAGGAAGCAAGGAACAGAATCTGCCGCTCTCCTCTCTGAGCCCTTTCCATCAGTTCTCAGCTGGCTCCTCTGCCATCCCCAGGCAGAGCTCAGTGCCCTCTCATGGATGGCAGCAGCCTTTTCTCTTCTTCCTTGCCCATCCGTCATGCAGAATCTGTACCCCATTTGCTACAGTACAGAGCTGAGAATCAACCCACCATGTCTCTGTGAACCAAACAAGACCCTAGGCCTGCAAAGGCACAGAGATTTGGAGTTCGCTGAGTGAATGTTTGTGGTCCTCTCATTAGTGTAAGGATTCTTCAGAAAGGATCCCCTTCCAGAAGCATGTTTTGATTTTGCCTGGCTGGGCCTTGCATCTACACCGTGCTACTGGTGTTCAGAAGATGGCACACAGGTACGAGACCCATTGTGGGGCTCACAGTTGTCCAGTGAACATTGTCACTACCCAGGGCATGTCTTTCCTAAAGGTCCTCAGTGGCATTTGCCAGCTGGCTGGGGGTGTGCTGGAGACCCCAGGGAACTGCCATTCTGTTGTAATACAAGAAGAATTTTACAGAGCAGCAGCCATGGATCAAGATAAGCACTTTACAGAGCAGCAGCTGCAGAGCAGGATAAACAGCATGAGAACCAAGGACACCTCTAGCAAAAGAGTGAAAGGCTCGTGGCTTTGAAGCGGGGTTTTAGGGTTCTTATTGCAGAAGCTTTCTTCCAATTAGTACGTGTGATTTTTGAACACCCTTGTTTGTTTGCTATAAAAGTACGGCTCTTCAGGCAATAGATGGACACAGCTATATTTAACTATATTGGTGTGTGGTTGTTTGTCCTAGAACGCTGACTTTTGCCTTCAGGTTCGCCAACACATGGGGGCCCGCAATGTCATGGGATTTAACTCTTGAACACCTGTGGGATCCCGAGAAACTAAGCCAGTATTTGAGTCAGGGATGGCGCAGCCTAGATAGATCTAAGGGGGTATGACTTATTTGGGGCTTGGCTTGTGCTTACCGTGCTCTATATAACACTGTTCCGAAAAGAGAGAATTTCCGAGCTGAGGTTCTAGCCAAAAAGGGAAATCCCCAAGTCAATTTTGATCAGTCACAGGAGGCACCAGTAACAATATCAGTTGCCCTTGTGGAAGGCAAGAAATGGAAATGGGTGTCCTCACGTCTAGAACGGAAAAAAGAAGTGGAGGAGGAGGCAACAGAAGATCCAGGTGACAGGTCTGGATAAGTACCGAGAAAGGAAAAAGGAAAAGTGTCATGAAGAAGAGAGTGATGAGGAGGAAATCTCTGTTACTGTTTGTCGATCCCTGAAGATGACTGAAATCGAAGGCGTAAGAAAGGAGTTCACACGGCACCAGAATGAATCTCTTGTTACCTGGTTGCTTCGCTGTTGGGACAGCTGGGACGGTAGCTTGTTGTGATGTGACAGGCCCTTCCCCATATTCTGGAAGAATCTTAGTGTAATACAGTGGGTGTAGACAAAAAGGCGTAGGTTATATAAGGATGTGTCTGTTTCAATAAATCGCCATTTTGCCACTTCATCTCCTTGGTGTCACTTGGTAATTGGCCTAGCTGCTGCTTCAGTTGAAGGCGAGAGATCGTAAAGAAATTAACGACCATAAAGCCTTCATGTGTATCATTAAAATTCTCAGCTATTAGACACAAGCGCTTTCCAGATTGAGCAAGGAACAACAGTAAATTGCACTGTGTGTTTCCTTGTGGTGTTACCTACGTGACCACAGAGAAGACACGAGGAAGTGGCATGACCAGCCTACTCCTGTACTATGAGCACGGGTGAGGGAACTACAAAACAGTCCAACCACCAGTACGGCTGCTCCAGTTATCACAGGTAACCAATAGAGGGGCCCTGCCCTCATTCAAGGGAGTGGAAGGGATAATAGAGTTTATTGGACTGTGTGGATTTGATGGCCTAGCACATCAGAACCACAGAAATATAAGGCACTGGTGGATACTGGTGCACAGTGCACCCTAATGCCCTCCAGTCATGAAGGGACAGAATCAATCCATATTTCTGGATATCTCTCAAGAATTGACTGTGTTGGAGGCTGAAATAAGCCTCACTGGTAAAGACTGGAAAAAACATCCTATGTGAGTGGTCCAGGGTGTTGTATTAGGCGAAATCGGACCCTCGGGATGTAACGTGATAGGCCCTCCCCTGCTGGGTCATGCATATGTAAAAAAGATAAGGATGAAACTGGATACCTATATAAGGGACCCTCACATTCCAATAAAGGCCATTTTACCGCTGACCATATTGGTGTAACAAGCAGCTGTGACTTGGTCGGGGCCGTCGATACACATTCACAAAGGGACTTGACTTTCCAGGTTACCAGATCGAGGTAACAAATGGTGCCCCGTGTGAGGCAAAGTCCTGGAGGTGAGTGTGCGACGGCTAAAACCGCGCTGACGGACGCGGTATCCACGGTTCGAGCCCGTGGAAGCACTCTCGGTGGGGTGCAAAGGGGAATGCAGCGCTGCGCCTATCCTACGGCCGATAGTTCGTAGAAGACCAGGAAGACTTCAGGTCTCTGGGTAAATGTATTCCGTCATTAGAGT